>NC_041064.1:6586458-6958273 GCF_900634775.1 Gouania willdenowi
TGTTGAGTATCAGACCAAAGTGTCCACAGGGAAACCACTCACAATCTCGATCTTGTTTTTTTTTTTTTTTCCCTGAATTGGTAAAAAGAACGATGTCTCACAAAAGCTCTTCAGTGCTGGAAACAAAAAAAATAGACCAAGGTGAACGAGAATTAAGTGGAAAAAAAACAAGATTTCAACGTTACAATTAGTTTCAAGGTATGAATGCCGAGTTTATTCATATCTTAAGGTCATATTTTACATTCTTTGGTGATTTGTTGTCAAATCTCCGTTCTCCAGCTTTTTAAAATGTACCACAAATGCTGCTCCTGGGGATGAACATCTGTTGAACATCTGTTAATTAGAGCACAGCAAACAGATTAGAAAACAAAAGATCAGTTGTAGTGACAACTGTGGAAAGTCATATTGCCTTTTGTAACTGTGGCGCTAAATGTGTTATAACTCGCTGTTGAAACATCAAAGTATGATGGGAGTTTAATGAAGTGATTGACTATTTCAACACACACACACACACACACACACACGTCTCCTAAACAGACGAAGACTAATGGTAATTAAATCATGTTGGTGTTGTGTTGAATGAATGTGCCCTGTGTGAAAACTCACACCAGCAGTTAACGTGTGTGTGTGTGTGTGTGTCATTGTACGCCATCTGGACTGGAGATCCTGTATACATTAAGCACACACTTCTAATTATTTTCATAAAATGTATATTATTAGTACTCTCTATATCTATCTTTGTATGTCAGAGATGGGCAACTTTGAACACAGTGGAGGGCCACAAAAATGTGATTGTCTGATCTGAGGGCCACATTATGAGAACTTGATTGTCATTTTTGCAGGCTTTTCTGTCATTGTGTGTTTTTGTTGTTTTATGTGTTTCTGATATTTTATGTATTTTTAATGTTGCCATTTTATGTAATTTTGTTATTGTCTGTGTGCCCTTGGTGTCATTTAGAAAATGTCGTCTTTTTGGGGTTTTTTTTTTTTTTCCTCATTTGATGTATTTCTGGTGTTTGTGTATTTCTAGTTTCATTTTGCGTGCTTTTCTCTCATTTTGTGTGTTTTTGTTGTTATTGTATGTACTGTTGTTGTTTGTGTGTTCTTGATGTCATTTAGAACAATTTTTCTCTGTGTGTTTTTATTATCATTTAATGTATTTTTATGTGCGTTTTTGGTGTCATTTTGTATATTTTTTTTCTCTTTTTGTGTGTTTTTGTTGTCATTGTGTGTGGTTTTGGTCCTTTTTTGTATATTTTATCTCATTTGGTGTGTTTTGTTGTTGTTTTTGTACATTTCTGGTGTTTTTTCTTAAATATTTTTCTCTCATTTTGTCAGTTTTTGTTGTCATTTCACATGTTTCTGGTGTTTTTTTTGTATACATTTCTCCCATGTTCTCGTGTTGTTGTGATCGTTTTGTGTACAATGTTATTGTTTGTGTGCTTTTCTGTCATTTTGTGCCCATGAGGGGTTCATATCAGGTGTTCCACACACCTGAATCTAATGACTGTGGCGTCATGGAGGTCTACAGAACCTGATAACAAGCTACCAGGTGCACAAGGAGCGCGCGCACACACTCCTGACTTAGATTCAGAGTGTGTGTGTGTTGTGTTATGTTGTGTCCTACAGTTCAATGTTCACTGACCTGAGGTTATTGCAGATTTTGCCTCACTGGGCTGTTGACAGCGTCTCTAATCTTTCTCTGTGAAGGTAATTGTCTGGATATGACAGGCAACACTTTTTGCTCAACAACAGCTCCTTCTTTCTTCAAAGGTTTAGCTGGATTTTTGGGTGACAGTCTTCTCTTTTTAGAGAACTTTTTAGAGAAAAACCAGTCCCCCCCCTCCTCCCCCCAAAAAAAAAAAAAAAAACACCCACCCTCCAATGTCCATCCATTTACTTCATGAGGACACAAAACCCTCTGGATGAGAATCTGAAGCCATCCGAGGTTTCATAGAAAATTGCCCATTTGTCTGTCACATTGAGCCCATTCCCCCATTACCTGTACAGACATTTACAAGCTGCAGGCGTAATAACCCCTCATGATCGATGACTGGGATGGAGCAACCTGTGAAACACGTCAGCCCTGTGCACCACTTTTGCTTTTAAATGTCATTTCATTTTTTCCTTTTCACTTACAATACTTTTAGGCAAGAATTCAGAAAAAAACTAATCAAAGAATATAGGTGAATTATGACAGCAGTTACAACATTATGTTTGGATGCTTTGTTGTGATTTAGTGGGATGTCATTTTTGATTTATTTTGAGTTTATTTCAGTTTTATACTGTAAGTCAAAGGTCCATGTTTCAGGCCCTGTTTGAGTTCCTTTTTGTTTGTCATTGAGTCAAACATCTTGGTTTCTTTCTAGTTGATCATACAAGTAATTCCATATTTACGATATTGTGATCTGAGCTAAAATGTTTTGGTTCTGTAAATGTTCCAAGAATGTTACCTTTAATGTACTGGTGATGATTTTTTTTTTCTTTTAAGTTCCCAGAACATATGTCAAACTAAAGGCCCGGGGGCCAAATCTGGAACCTTCAGAGCATCCGATTTGGCCCGCAGGAGAAAATGATAGAGAATAAATGAATCTTGTAAATTACTAAATAATTCAGTTGTGAATTGAAAGAATCAAAAATCCTGTAATTTTTCTCAAATTAGTCCATAAAATTTCCTCAAACTAAATGAATGGTCAAAAAATGAATGCATCTGAACACATTTACAGTAAGTATGTCACTTATTGCTTAGATATTGTTTATGCCTTCCATACTGTTTCATTTATAACTGCAAGTGCAAAGTTGGGCACATTAATGTTAAAATCCACGGCCCACTTGTGATCGAACTCGTCTGGATTTGGCCCTTGAACTAAAATGATTTTCACACCCCTGATCCTATAGATCCGTATCTATAAACACTAAAAATGGTAAATGTTAAGTTATAACATTGCTAAAATATTGTGCTCTAAGATTCTTGAAATGTTACAAAATGTATGTAAAACTGGAGCCAAATTCTCAGCACAAACCGCAAAACAAACATAAGTCATATTTTCAATAAACAACTGAAGTTATTAATTTACAGCAATGATTTGTAACTGGGGTACATGTATCCCTAGTGCTCTGTAAGCACATTACATGTGGTACATGTGAAAATATAGATAAGACTTAACCTTAATATGTTTTAACCACATTTGAAGACCAGTCGTGTTGATGATCATTGATTTTTGTTTTGACAGGCGATCTATAAAATTAGCATTAAAAGATGGAATATTTGTACCCCAGGGAAAAGGCTAAGAATAAGAAGAAGTAGAAACTTTATTGTCATTGCTGAATTAAAATGACATGTGTTTTAGTTATGTAAGTAAATTAAAAATAAAGATAAATAGCTGACAAATATAGATATTAGATAGGAATGTAACTGAGCAGTGAAAATTGAGCATGTTTGAAGAAGTATTGACCATGATGCTACTTCCTGTGTGATATAGTAATCAAGTAAAAAGTGAAAATTGGATTTATTAATTTAGACAGTGGCCTCAATTTTTTTTACTCAAAGTGCTCCATTCATAAAAGTCAAATTTCTGCCTCAAGCCTTTCACAATAAGAGCCTTGGACTGGATGTACACCACATACATGTAATCAACAGATAACTTGCTTTTCAATTTACTGTTATAATATTGTATATCTTTAACTTTAGTGAATTAATGATTTTTAGAGCCTGATATGTAACAGTGACCAAAAAGCATAAGAAGACCCAAATTGTTATAACAATTTTTTTTTTTAATAAAACCTGAAACGTAATAACTGGTCAATAATGTAACAAGATGCTGAACCCAAAACGTAAAGAACTTTTTGCCCAAACTTAAACAACTTGTTACATTTTGAGTTTATTACATTATGGGACAAGCTAAATATTTGTTTTAATAACAAGTCGTTACTTTTTGGGCTCAGCATCTTGTTGCATTTTAGGTTTTATTATATTTTTTAAATAACAATTTGTGTCGTTGTTGCACATAGGGCTCTAATAATGATTAATGTTTTATTTTAGATCAACTCGTTGCTGACTTTTTAACTAACATCTACCTTACAATCACACGAAAGGATTTTCCTTCAGGAATAAAGTGAATATACATTGTTCTGATTGAGGCTTTTCTGCTTGATCACTAAATGGCTTAAACATGTGTAGTGCTCAGTGGTTTAGTGAATAACACAGACTCCCGTCCTCCTGCGCCTCCTCAGGACAGAAGAGGAGCTCATGCAGAAAGGATTTGCTCCCCCCTCATCCAAATATTATTATACCTGCTACAAATGACACATTTAGAGAACGGCAGAATAAACTGCAATGGAAAAAAAAAAAATAAAAAAAAAATCTCCTCGACGTGAGACATGACAAGTGAACAGACAAAAAAAGAGAGCACGCACACAGAAAATTGGATTTCCAAGAGGGCCTTGTCTAGTTAAAAAAATGACCAGTCGGAGGGTGTTAGTGAGGCACACTGGGTTTCATTAGTCTAGTCATTTAGCTTTGCTGAACCGTGAAGATGGTTAAGTGATATTATGTTAACCTTCTGTTTTACATCTGCACTTGAGATTAAATGTAATTAGGTGACTTTTGTACTTCCCACACTGTCGCCTGGTTAATTGATGACAGACTGAAGTCATTTAACGACTCTCTGCACAATTGTTCACACCACAAACCTAATGCTACACGTTTTTAGGATGATTGACCAAAGACCACAGACATCCTTCATGTTTAGCTTTCATTTTCACTGAGATGGACACATCGAAAGGGAAATAGTTGTCTCATTTAGCAATTTACAGTATTTTTTGCACTAGTTTCAGTTAGATGTGTATCGCATCATATGATTGATCAGATATTGAATGATTAGCGACTCTAAAGTTATCAGATAAAGTGCACTCGGGTAACTAAGACCACCCCCCTGTTAAAGGATCCTTTTCTCTACTGCGTATGACTGAGAGGGAGATTTTTAATCATAAATGTTGATTTAATCTTTCTACTGCTGATTTTAATGTTCTTATTGATTTCTAAACTGTTGAATGTTTTCTTTTGCGCTTTTTGATCGTGTGACACACATTGAATTACCTTGTCTATGAAATGCACTATACAAATACATTTGCCTTGCCTTACGTTCACTCTGCAGGTTTTAATGCTAAATTCGGATTTGAAAAAACCAAAACATTGGATTTAAAAAAAAAAAATAAAAAATTTGGATGAAAAAAATAAACAAGATTTAAAAAAAAATTCTATAATTTTTTAAAATATATTTTCTTTTTTTAAATCTGATTTCCTTTAGTTTTTAAATTTTTTAGTTTTTTTCTTTTAACTAAGATTCTTTTTGTGTGCTCGTTTATATTACATATTAAATGAATCTTCTATCAGACTGGAGTATGAACGTAATGTGACCATGAAGAGGTACTAAAGTACTACGTGTTTACGAACGTAAATGGCACCTCGGCTCTCTGTGTGTGTGTGTGTGTGTGTGTGTCACTGATAATATGTATAATATAATACATATTTATTTATTTTAAGAACTCAGTCTTCTTTCGCGGTCTACCTCCCACTCCCCCGACACTCCGTCTGGGGCGCAGAATTGTGACATTATCGCATTTTGATGACATAAAGGTCTGTTCGAATACGACCTGGCTGTTTAGACAGCATTTGCATTGCAAAATATCAGATATGCATCAGATTTATATCGATTTGTGAAAGTGTCCTGGTTTGGATTGGAAATAATCCAATACATGTTGGAAAAACTTGGTAGGAGTAACTGTTATGAATCGGTAAGATAACAAGGATTTATTAAATGCTGGGGGAAAAATAATCTATATATATATATATATAAAAAAAAAATGAACACAAATAGTCAAATACTAGTGTGCACTTCTATAACTCTTCTGTTCCAAAACTTTTTCTTCATTATTTTATCGTCATGAGTCGAAGGTCCACACTGAATTTACATTTACCCTGGGATTGCTAATACAAACAATAACCAATAACGCATATATTCATTTCCAACCCAAAAAAAAAAAAAATGGCTCGATTGAACACAACATTCTATATCTTCAACTCTTTAATTCATTTTGAAACAAACTTACCTCTAAATCTCTAAGCCTCTTCAAGTATAGTGTAAGTGTATTCCACAAGGAAAGAGAAAAAGAAAAGGAACAAAGTTAATAAACTAAAGATAAACTCAAATCTACTACTTTGATTCCACAATAGGCCTATAGAAACTTGAGGAAACCAAAAACAATCCCTACCAGCCTATACCCAGCATAGCAGAGTTTGTGCGAGGCTATCCTAGCATACTAAAGGGCCACAGCAGTGTAAACTACTTTAGAAAGCAAAACAACAAAGTAAAGACTGCTGAGAAGGCTCTGTAGCCTATGACCTCATTACTGAGAAACAGTGACTCTATTACCAGGACTCCACAACACAAACTTTGAGATAATTCAAGACAAAACCCAAATAGAAAAAAATACTAAACTTAAAATCAATAGTGGTGTGTGATACTGAAAAAATGCTTTATCAATAGAATACTATCGTGGTTCATACAAATAAATGTCACTGATCTGAAACCAATTCTTGTTTTTTTTTTTTATCTTTTCTCTTTTTTTGTGTGTGCTTGTGATTTTTCCTTTGGATTGTTATGGAGTTAAAATGCAGAACAGAATTCAGACCAAGTCTACAATTATTTTTGTCTTTTTTTTGAATAATATGTTAAAGGTAGGGTCGGTAATTTTCAAAAGCTAGCATGATTTTGAATGTAGCGTCCCTGATGGCTCCACCTTTACCCCCCTCGCCCCACCCGTCTGTGCTCCGTCTCACTCACATGCATGTGCACAGCTGCTGCAGAAGAGGAGCTCAGCTCATCGCTGGTATTGTGTAGAAACGTCGTTGTCTCATGTCTCATTCAGCAGTAAGTAAACACTAAACTTTACCATTATATATGTGAAAAAAACGTGACCAAAAACTCTGTTTCAACTCTGTCAGCGGTGACGCGCTTTCAGTGTGAGCTCATGCATGCACAGGATCAAGAACGAGCAGTGAGACAGGGAGACGAGATTGGATAAAAAAAAAACGGTTAGTTTTTTTCCATTGGTTGAAGTTATTACAAGTTTACAGCTGCTACAGATGATGGATTTTTTTCAGAGCACATAAGATCTTAATTTCTGTTAAAACACAAAGACAATTTCAACCAAAAACTTAAAACGTGTATCTGGAGAAATTTGCCTACCATAGCTTTAAGGTTTGATTTATTCAGAAAAAGAGTTGTAACAGTAACAGTTGTCTGAATAAATAAAACTATTCAAGAAAAAATCAAAAACAATCGAGCAGGATTTTTCTTCTATTCCTTGTCTTTTTTTTTTTACTTGCTTTTTCTATGTTTGCATTTGCTATTCGCCATCATATATGCATTTTCGGCTTGATGATGAACACGTGGCACTCTGCCGATTGGGTGTCGTGACACAGCGTCACTCGAAGTCGCTTGAAAATTTCAAAGCTTTAAAAAATGTCAACGTTGTGCGACTTCCAGAAACTCAGATCGAGCAATTCACGAAGGGAGGTCGCTTGGCGTTACGTTTTTACATTGATTTTGAATGTAACAGTCGCCTGAGTCGCTGAAGTCGCTTTCAGTGTAAACGCACCTTAAAGCAGTGTTTCTCAAATGGGGGTGCGCGTACTCCTAGGGGTACTACATGGGGGTACTTGAGAGAGCGTGGAAAACGAACAAATGAAAGCATTAAAAATATGGAGTTTTGAATTGTTTATATTCAGTTCAAAATGGAAAAAATCTTTATTAGAACCGTAGAAATCTATTCATGAGGCACTAAATACCGTTTAATTCCATTTATTTACGAAGTTAGGTTCTTTAAAATGTGTTATCACTCATTCATTCCATCATTGTGCTCTATTGGGTTTTTTTTCATAGTATTCTGAGCAGGATGATGTAGTCGGACAAAGGGGGGTACTTGCAATCAGAAATAAGTGACAGGTGGTATTTGAGCCAAAAAGGATCGATCTCATCACACTCGTATCGATCGACTCTCAGATTTCTCACCTAAATGGTGCAGATGTTTGTGATAGAAATGTGTAATTTCTACATTCATCTTATCGTTTATGCTTCTTAAAGACAACCTCACTATCTTGTGAGTTTGAAAAAGCTTAAGGACTTTAAACGTCGTCTTGTGGCCTTGTCGTTCTGCTCTGCTGGATGATGATGATGGTGGTGATGATGATGATGACGATAATGAGTCCAGCCTCTGAGCTGCAGAGGCAGATGGAGACTCATCCTCCCTCCACCCTGACTCTGTTCTGACCTCCACCTCCTTTGAGAGCATGATACCCGTGAACACCCTGATTACGGCCTGACCAGTCTGCACAAGCCCATGACCCCTCACCATGTAGGTGAGCGTAGAGGCAGCAGAGTGGACATGATGGAGTCTCGCTATAAAACTCTGCTCCAAAAAGGAACAGATAAAAGGGGGATAAAGGCAAAAAGCCAGTGCCTGCCCTGCCGTTTCGGGCTAATTAAGTGTTATTATCCGACACAACAGGAGGTACCTGAGAAATAATTGGCCACAGCGACGGCTAAATGTTTCAATCTGGGGGTGAAGCCAAAATTGGCCCTCAAGGACACATGTCTTTAATGCATTGTGGGGATTTTATTATGGTTTTAAACACACCACTATTACATCAGAGGAATCATAAGTCAGTCTTGTTTAAGTTTAAAATTACTTTACTCCACTTTGTCATTGATCTCTGAACTGTTCCTCAAAGAGTTTCCCTTCAGTTCAGGCTTTTCACTCTTTTTGGGATGATTTTCTAATTTTAAAGATGATTTTCCACGGTGTAGGCACGCATGAAGTGTAAAATAAATACTCCTTAACACTAAAAACAAGTTTGCAGTACAGTGTTTTCCTTCAATGTCAATGGGTACGATTTGTAAAACAGTTACCTTGTCGGGACCGGAAAGATTAGCGAAGCCGAAAGAGATTTAACTAACTTTGACAAGGACCAATTTGCAATGACCAGACATCTGAATCAGATCATCCAGAAAAGAGCAGCTCCTGTGGGGTGTTTAGTGGTCCATAGAAGGACATTTGGTGAACAACAACAAGGTCAGGGCCACAACAAATCACTTATGTGTGTGTGAGGGGTGTCGAGGGTAATATGAAACTAATGCTAAACTATTTTAGCACTTGAAACCAAATCTAACAATTATTCAAAGACCTCCACAACAGCACAGATTGAATAATAGTTTTAAGTTGGCCCAATTCTGAGTGAAATTCAATCCCTCCATAGACTTTGTATGGCAGTGGTTCTCAAACGTTTTTAGGCCAGTGTCACGTACTGAGTTTACCTCTGTACTGAGATTATAACCCTAACCTTAACCTAACCTGAACCTTAACCTAACCCTAACTTTAACCTAACCCTAACCTAACCCAAACCTTAACCTAACCCTAACTTTAACCTAACCCTAACTTTAACCTAACCCTAACTTTAACCTAACCCTAACTTTAACCTAACCCTAACTTTAACCTAACCCTAACTTTAACCTAACCCTAACTTTAACCTAATCCTAACTTTAACCTAACCCTAACCTTAACCTAACCCTAACTTTAACCTAACCCTAACTTTAACCTAACCCTAACCTTAACCTAACCCTAACTTTAACCTAACCCTAACTTTAACCTAACCCTAACTTTAACCTAACCCTAACCTTAACCTAACCCTAACTTTAACCTAACCCTAACTTTAACCTAACCCTAACTTTAACCTAACCCTAACCTTAACCTAACCCTAACTTTAACCTAACCCTAACCTTAACCTAACCCTAACTTTAACCTAACCCTAACTTTAACCTAATCCTAACTTTAACCTAACCCTAACCTTAACCTAACCCTAACTTTAACCTAATCCTAACTTTAACCTAACCCTAACTTTAACCTAACCCTAACTTTAACCTAACCCTAACTTTAACCTAACCCTAACTTTAACCTAACCCTAACCTTAACCTAACCCTAACTTTAACCTAACCCTAACCTTAACCTAACCCTAACCTTAACCTAACCCTAACTTTAACCTAACCCTAACTTTAACCTAACCCTAACTTTAACCTAACCCTAACCTTAACCTAACCCTAACTTTAACCTAACCCTAACCTTAACCTAACCCTAACTTTAACCTAACCCTAACTTTAACCTAACCCTAACTTTAACCTAATCCTAACTTTAACCTAACCCTAACCCCAACATAATCCAATAAACAAATAAAACATGTGTCCGTTCATTTTGAAAACAAAAATTAATTATTATTTTTTAGCAAAAATGCATTTTTCAGAAGTATGCACATATATGCGCATATTAAATCTCAGTACAATGTGAACTCACTACATGACACCGCACTATTCTTCTTCTTGTTGTGTACACTAGGTAAAATCGCCATTCCTCTGTTATTCGTAAATGGATCTGGCTGAAATTTGGTTGGTATACTCTATGGATGTGTACGATCGACGCTCGGAGCTGATGTTGTATTTGGGGCCCCAAAAGGAAAAAAAAAAGTCAAAATTTATTTACGAGTCAAATATTATGATGGTTGGTGGTACCAAATCAATATATAAATGGGGCCCGTCTGTAGTTTTTCAGAACTTGTTGGCTCAAGTCCTTCCTCTCTCTTTTGAATGCAAGTGCCCTCTTTGTCCAACTCTAACATTTTACTTAGTTTACAGTGAAAAACAACTATAGCATAATGGAATGAAAGAGTGATAACACACATTTTAAAGAATCTCGTTTTTTTATTATCATTTACAATCATCACCCTCCTGATGTGGGACCAAGACTGACGCTTGAAATTTCAGTTTGTGTTCTAATCAAGATCATTTTGTGTGTTTTGTCATTGTCTGTTATTTTTATTATTCAGTATTGTTTCCTCTTATTTTGTGTGTTTTGTTGTAGTTTTTGTGTATTTTTGGTGTCACTTTTTCATCGTTTGTTTTATTTTTATTATTCACTATATTTTGCTGTTTTTTGTTTTTTTTTGTTTTTGTGCATTTTTGGTGTCATTTTGGGTATTTTGTCATTTGTCTTTTCTTTTTTGTTATTCAGTATATTTTCCTCTTTTGTGTGTTTTTGGTGTCATTTTGTTGTTTGTCTGTTCCTTTTTAATATCCACTATAGAATGCTCTCTTTTTGTGTGTTTCAGTGTTGTTTTTGTGCATTTTTGGTGTCATTTTGTCGTCGTTTGTCTTTTCTTTTTAGTATTCATTTTGTGTGTTTTTTTGTTGTTTTGTGAGTCGCTGGTAATATTTAGTATAATAATCATTTTTAACTAAAAATAAACATAACCCCATATGAGAAACACTGCTCTGTGGGGGCAGATATTTATAAGGTTGCTTCTCAATGTAACTCCACTACAGAAAAGTAAAATCTTTGACTAAAACCCCACAGCAACCCACCCTCATCCAGCTCAATAAACCATTGTTCCACAACATGAGAATAATTTGAAAAAATAAAGTAAATTGTGAGATTGCCTGGAGAAGAACTCAATTGGTCATCAACAGCTAATAATGATTAGTGTTTATGTAGCGATTCAGCCAGAAGCAGAATGACGCTGTGTATTTGACAGCTCGGCCTCACAGTGAACTTAGTCGACTCCAGTTTACCCTTTCCACACTATTTCTTTACATTTGAAGGCTTTTATTTTAAGAAAGTGCAGGCACATCACTTTTTATGTTAAAATGACTTACATTTTTAGTGTTGGCGGTATAATTTGATATTAAATCCTGCTTCGTATAAGATTTTTTGTGTGTTCTGTGGCAGAAATCTTGGTGTGAATGTGAAGATCGGGGGAATTAATAGACAGAGGTTGGAGGTTTAGCTTTCCAAAACGCTGAGCTAAGTATTATTAAAAAAGATTATTAAAACAGCCGCTTACATATGAACAAAACTGAATCTGTTATATGGGACTCTAACCCCAGACAACAAATATCTCATTCTCCCAATCACTGTATCTAAACTGCATTGCTTATTGATTGTTAATGTATGTTTATTGATTATCAACTTTAGGGGATAACTTTGGATCTTTAAAAAGAACACTTTTTAATCCAAATTCCAACTAAATATCTGAAATGTTCTTTGGATTTAGTCAAACACCAATGGGTCAGATGATAAGAAAAACAATTTTTACACACCTAGTTTTTGTTGTATTGAGATCCCGGATGAGCCCCCGCATTGTTTTGCAATTTTGTCTCTTATATTTTCTTTTGTAGTCAACTATTATATATCGGTGTCAGATGTAGTCGACTGAGATAATGTAATTAAGTTGACTAAAACTAGACTATATTTGAAACAGTCCTGACTAAAACTAAGCTACATTTTAGTCAAAAGACTTTGACTAAGGGTGCGTTCACACTGAAGGAAGCTCTATACTCTAGGGTCCGTTTGCTTTGATAGTCTGCCTCAATTGGACAGTGTGAACATGCAAACAAAGTGTTGAGAGCCTCTTCTTCAGGTTTCAGTTTGTTTCTGCCTAGAGAAGTCTCTACTCCAGTAATACTCAAGTGGTTAGCTAACGTTACTGCGCCAAAGGATGTTTGGAGCTGATCAGAAGTTGAGCTCTGAACGCAAACAAAGGTGATAAAATGTAGACCTGTCCTTCGCCCATTCGGACCAAGTGTTGAACTAGACTAGTGTGAAGCACCCGAATACTAAGTAGGCTTTACACCGATCTGATCGGCTGTATCGGATTGGTTGATATTTTGCATTTTATGCAATCAACGTGATCGGCTGTAATGTCTTAATTTGCCAATCTGATCAATGACGTCATTGTCGTGATGAAACTCTCTGTAGATGCTCCCATTGCATTGTTTTATTGTCTCATTTACACCAAAGAGTTGTTTACTTTATGTGACTCAGCTTTATTTCCCTCACATTTGTGCACAAAGGTGAAAACCAATGAGCGAACGGCAAAAATGTTCCTGGCTCTGAAAGTGGGGGCAGCGTCTGCTGTTAGCGCCTGTGTTTGTACGTATGTGTGCACGTTTGCTTTGTTCAAAGTAAGAGTCCTACAGCAGAGCTATGCCTCCCGTTTACTTTTGCTTTCATAGCGGACACTACTGTTTGTTTCTGGGTGATGGTGGACAAAGAAGCGTGCGCGTGTGTGAGCGCCCCCCCTCTCTCTGCTGTGCACCTGTGAATACTGACTATAAGCAACAGCAGGTTTTGCGATGCCACAGTCAGTAAATCTGTATTTGCTCCTAATGCTAATGCTAATGGAGGCTTCACGTAGTTCCAGTGTGGTCTGCGTCCACGGCTTCATCTCCAACTCTCTTGTAGTTGCTTCACAGCAGTCATTGAGTATGACATGGGACTACAGTTAAATTCAACAGCTGCAACATTTTGGCCAATCACTGAAAACGACATACAGCTTATCATCGATCTGCTCCGTTCACACACGCTCTCTCACTCCGCACATGGTCGAGGCCACACACACACACACACACACACACACTCTGACAACAAATGTTCATGTCCTGCATGGAAATCCTTCAACTCTTCCACTCCCTCACAGTCACAAGGCTGCGTTTAGGTCCAGAAACATGGTACCATTTGATTTTCCATGAATCTGTATCAGGTGGTACCAAAGGAATTTGGTTGGTGTCTCAAAAAAACAACCTGAATTCATATGATCTGATCAGTTATTGGTTTGTTTAAAATCCTGATTGTGTAAAGCTTAATTTTAAGTTGTATTTTAGTCAAAATTGACACTACTTGAGTGTCACAAAGATTTCTAATGAGCCGGCCTGTGCTGAACGCTTTACGAGGTGTCCATCAGAGGTGAAAATAACAAATTATGAAGTACTCGCATTACTGTAATTAAGTTGCATTTATGCATACTTGTACTTTTTAAAAGTATATTTCTAAATCAGTAATTGTACTTGTACTAAGTGCGTTTTAAAAGAAGTGAGTTGTTACATTTCTACACCCAACCTGTTACTGAGTAAATTATTATTTTGTTTAAAAATGATCAACGGACATTGTGAAACTACAAATAATAAAAGGACCAATCAACAATCAAATTCATCACATCATGGCTGACCAACCAGATTAAACGTAATGTACAGCACCAACACAGCTGCTGGTTATATCGTCAGTTTTAGAGTTCATAAATGTAGCTATACTTGGAGCCCGAGAATGTTTTTATTCATTTTGAATTGAATTCATTGGTGTTATTTAATTTAAAAACATTTTGACAAACTTTTTATTTAATGCAGATGCCTTTGTGGAAAATAAATGAAGTTGCAATTGTGCAATATTTGGTCTCTTCTTTTTGAAGTTTATAAGCAGCATACAGTATATCAGTAGACGCTTTACACCTCTGGGTGTCGTCTTTGTTTCAACAATATTAAATGTATCACAAATCCAAAATGCATCCCTGACTGGACCAATCAGATACAATTGATCGTCTCGATGGATTTCTAGGATTCTAGACATCGGTGTTATTCAAAGTCATGAGGAGCTTATTGTGTAGCAGGTGGCTGAGGTAAAGTGCACCAAAATCAATCCGTCGCTCCTTTGCAACTGCAAGCCATGCAGAAGCTGCTCTGACCCCTTCTGCCATTTTTATATTTTCCTCCTCTACTGCACTTTGGTGAAGGAGCTCATTTTCATTCTCTATCCAAACTAAGATCTTTGTCAGGTAATTATTCACCCGATGCTAATGACCAGGTGCTAGCTCTACTGTCTCTCAGATACAATGCCCAAACACTGAGAGATTGATTGGGGGAGATTGATCAGGGTAGAGGTGATACACCAATATTACATGATTTATTCAGCTTGTAATATCTTCCAGCAGGACTTCCCTCAGGGGGATTGGCTGTCCGAGCCCAGCGTGCTTTTATCTGCTGCCCAACTTATACATCCTCCAGCTTCAGTTCAAAGCAAGTGTGCGTGTGCATGTGAATGTGTACGTGCACGTGTGTGTGGATATGAAGCATAAGCAGTTTTCTCCAATTTTTTTTTTAGAAGCAATCAAAATTCAAAAGTTTCTACAAATATTTCTCCGTGTTAGTCAGAAAAACAAGTTAGTGATGCACATTTGATACAGTTTTGCTATTTATGTGTGAATCCCAAATTAAACACTCACCACTTTTGTTATTAAATAAAATTTAAAAAAAATCATACAAAGGCTGAAACGCACATTTATATCAAATCAAAGGAGGTGTAAAAAGTACTGATATAAGAGTACTGATATATCCTACTAAAGTAGAAGCACGTTACTTGATTAAAATTATACTCAAGTACAAGTAAGTCAGACAGAAAATACAAGTACAAGTAAAAATTAGCTCAGTTAAATAGTACTCAAAGTAAAAGTTACTAGTTATTTTAACCCCCCATATTTATTTTTGATAATAATTAAAAAAAACAAACTCTCAGGCTCTAAATATTATGAGGCGCCATTTGTAAAGTTGCGCATGCTAAAATAAACAGCAACTTTTCAAAACATTGAGCAACAAACAGCATTTTAAAAAAAAATCAGAATTTTTTTACGTTACTTTTGACTAGATTTACAGCAATATTTGTGAAATTTGTGATTTCGTCTCATAAAAATATGTCAATGTTAAATCCAAATTTTGAATCTAAATGTAAAATTTCAAATCTAAATTTTACATTTAAATATAAATGTAAGATCTAAATGCTAAATGTTAGATGTTAAATCTAAATCTATTCCATCTATCGTTTCATCAATGAGCTTTTATTTTGGTACTTCCCATGAATTTGCATATTAGCTAAATTTTTAGTTTCACCTGTTTAGATTTAGTATTTAGATTGAACATTTAACATTTACATCTAACAATTAGATTCAGATTCCACAGTTACATATAACATTTAGATTTAACATTGAAGATTTACATTTAACGTTTAGATTTAGCATATTTAGATTTAGCATATTTAGATTTAACATTTATATTTAGATTTAACATTTAGCATTTAAATGTAACTTTTAGATTTAACATTGACGTTTTACGAGAAAAGTAAAAAACAAATATTGCTGTAAATCTGGTCAAAAGTAACTTGTTGCTAAATGTTGTGAAATATTGCTGTTTATTTCAGCATTTGCACCTTTACAATTGGAGCCCCATAAAGTATAGCTAAATTTATGAACTCTAAAACAGGGAAAACAACCAGCATTTAATGCTGTTTTTGTGCTGTACATTGTTTAATTTATGTGTATTTTCACAATATCCGTTGATCATTTTAAAACAAAAAAAATAATAATTTACTCAGTAACGGCTGGGTGTAGAAATGTAATTCATTACTTTACTTCTTTTAAAACATACTTAAGTGCAAGTAAAATGACTGATTTAGAAAGTGTCCATAAAAGCAACACAATTACAGTAAAGTGAGTACTTGTAATCCATTACTTTCACCTCTGCATATCAATACATTTATTATTGAATCATTAATCCTATCTTTAAACTCTTTCACAGCCGTTTGACAATCTTAAACCCAGGCTAAAGGAAAGAAAACTTCTTTTGGAAATCCAAATATCTTCGACCTTGAAGAGCCCTGAAGAGATTAAGAAATAAGTTAAAGAAAACCATTTCTTCCCTTGACATTTTGAATAAATCACTTTGTGCGCCAGAACACTGCCATGAATTTGAGCAAGCCTTACTGCGGTCGTTGAGATACGTGACATTTAGCGAACGTACACGTTAATGTTAATATTAGAAAAGCCTGGGAAAGCAAAGATAGAGACGGGAAAGTGTGTGATATGAGTGGGTTTGAAGTCACCATATTAAGATGTTTATTATGACTTTGAGTTCAACTCTATGCTACTAATATTTAATAACACAGTACTGCTGCCAGGGTTGGGGTTAATTATAATTGTATATGCATACTTGGCTATTACAATTATGAAGTATTTAGAATTAACTTTGTAATTGTATTTGGAATGGATATTCTCCAAAAACTGTCAATTACAAATTAAACACATACCTGTGGAATCATGTTACAGTTCTATGGCATACACAGTCACAAAGATGATGAAATTATGTGTCATATCAAGTTCATCAAATTACCCTATTATATCAAATTACATCTATAGAGCGTAATGATCAAATGAACGAGTGATAACGCATGTTTTAAAGAATTTGTAATTAAGTGGAAAGACAGTATTTAATGCAGTGGATCAAGAATTTCCGGTGACCTCAGACCTCTTTTTTCCTCTAGAGTTTGTTTTAGCTCATGTTCTATATATATATACAGTATATATATATATATATATATATATATATATAGAACCCAAGCTGCTCGAGGTCCAGTGTGAAATATCCACAGTCCGTCATGATTTGGGGTGCAATGTTCTGTTCCTCAACCGTCTTCCTTCAAACCCTTGGACCTTGATTCCCGAATGACAGACACACTTTACTTTCATCGGAAAAGAGGACCATGGACCACTGGCCAACAGTTCAGTCCTTCTTCTTCTCTTTTTTTTTTTCTGCAAAAACTGAGACGTAAATAATGATTTTCTAATTTTTTTGAATTCCTGTTTTATGTAAAAAATAAACAAATAAATACTTAAAATCATTTAAATTGTGGACCCTGAATGTATTATCGATGAAAGTTTAACTTTTTGAATGGAATTATGGAAGCTAAATAACTTTTCCATGATATTCAATTTTTTTGGAAAGTGTCTGTATATACAGTATACAGTGTATATATATATATAGTGGGGTGAATAAGTGTTTGCCCCCTTTCGGATTTCCTACTTTTTTGAGTAAAGAATTTTGTTCGGTCAAAATATGCGCAAATTATTAACGAGTAAAGTTCTCTAGCTAGCTATAAAAACGCAAACTGTTGTATATGTCGCTCAAAATAAATGCTAACAACACCAAATCTGAGATCCTTGGTTGGCTGTGGGGGTATGAGCCACATTTGATTAATGTGGGTCACTGGGGGGCACTGCAAATATGGGAAATTTATATCTCTTAAATGGCGAGACCGATTTTTACCAAATTTGGTGGGTATGACCTTGGGTCGCTCTTGAGGCCATATCTCAAAGTTAATCACGATTGGTCAAAGTGGGCGTGGCTTATTACAACAAACAACAAACATTTATTTCAGCTCAAGTAGTATGTTGAGGGCTGTGAAATTTACAGGGAAGAGCACACAGACCACCCTTACCAAAAAGTGCACCACTAGGTGGCGCTATAATGGGTGCAGAAACATTTTGGCCTGTAACTTTTGCATTTTAAATCACGTCTTCATAAACTGTATTTCTACGTGTTCCCTAAATAGAGTCACATCTTCTGACATAGACCACGCCCACTCCCACGGCATATTGCTCTTTGTAAGTCACTACACATAAAAAAAAAAAAAAACTACTTTTTTAACTCCTCCATGGGGTTTGGTCCAATCAGCGTGAAACCTGGCACGTAGAGTCTTCAGTTGGACCTGATCTAAAGTTGATTAAAGAAATTTGTTCTATCAAAATATGCGCAAATTATTTAACGCAAACTGTTGCATATCTCAAACAAATCTGAGATCCTTGATTGGCATGTGACTGTGGGGGTATGAGACAAATTTGAATAATGTTGGCCACTAGGGGGCACTGCAAATATGGGAAATTTATCTCTTAAATGGCGAGACCGATTTTTACTAAATTTGGTGGGTATGACCTTGGGTCGTTCCTGAGGCCAGATCTCAAAGTTAATCACGATTCAGTAGGACCTGATCTAAAGTTGAGTAAAAAATTTTGTTTGGTTAAAATATGTGCAAATTATAAACAAACATGGCATGTGACTGTGGGGGTATGAGCCAAATTTGAATAATGTTGGCCACTAGGGGGCACTGCAAATATGGGAAATTTATCTCTTAAATGGCGAGACCGATTTTTACCAAATTTGGTGGGTATGACTTTCCGTGCGACTCTGCTTGCAGTTCTAGTTTTAGTTGTAATAAAAAAAAAATGTCAGTCACCGTAATTCAGTTGTAATTGAACATGGATAATTGAAGCCATAATTGTAATTGAAAAATGTAATTGACCCCAACCCTGACTGTTGTTTACTAATGTTTAAAAAGTGAAAGATTTCTAAAGCTCTCATTGGTGAATGACAAACTCTTTCCTCAGTTCCCAACTATTAAAAGTAATTTTAGTCTAATGTATTCACCAGACCTCTGAGAAGTGAGCAGGGATTTGTTTGGGCTGCAGAGTGCACGTGCACGGCTGGGGCTTTTTGACACAGGTGTAGGAGGACAGCGCCCCATTGTTCTCAGAGGCCGGAGGGCAGGTGAGCTCCTGTCAGTGCACGGGATTGACTGCACCCCTGATGCATGGCGTGCATTGACAATGCAACTAATGGGGAAGGGGGAGGGGTATGGGGGGAGGAGGAGGTCGGCAGTGCCTCCCAGGCTCCCCATCCTGTCCCTTGCATCCCATCTGTCCTGCTCCTAAGGATGTGATTAGAATACCAAGTCAGCATCTGTCCAATAATGAGGCTGCAGCTCAGGAACAAGATATCAGACGCTAACAGGTAGATGATGCTAATGCTAACAATACCAGGAAAGATAGTAGTGCGTACAGTTACTAAGGACTTTTGATATTTAAATACCCAGGATTACAATGCAAACGTTTATTCTTATTTACTTGCTCTTGGTATTTCATCTTACGCACTTTTGCAAGAAGAATCAACTGCTGGAATGTGGATATTTAGTTCCTGGATATTAAAAAAAAAAAAAAAAACTAAATATAAGAAAGACAACTTTGTGCAATAAGAGTTGTGTTATGCAGACTTCAGCATCCTTAAAACATACCTGACATTAATTTAACTATATCTTATACAGAAATTCTCATCAAACATTACCTTTAAAAAAACATTCAACAAACTTGAGGGAAATACCAATAAATTGAATTATGGAGCCATTTTTAGCTGAAATAATGCAGAATATCAGCAACAACAAAAACAAACATGCTGTTATTTTCCCAAAAATTTCAAAGAAATGCATCATATGAGAAATGATTGCTGAAGAGATAAAATAAGAATAATTGCAAAAGATTTTTGTTGCCTTTTGGTCGAAATATACAACACAGTAGGTAAATAATTCTCCCTAAGGTTTGAAAACTAAAATTCCACTGCTGTTACTTCCTCTTTTTTCTTTATTGTACACTAAATTAACACTTTTTTTTACAATAGGGTGGATTTTGAAGTAGATATGGTCATTTAAAGTGTAGAACGATGACACGTTAGGTGGGAAACACTAACATTTCCAAGGATTAATTAAAAAAGAAGCCTTTCATAATCCCACTGACACACACAATATGTTGTGATTTTCACTAAATTATGGGACAAAATTATGGACTCGTTGTTTTTTGTTCAAATCCAGACAATTCTGGGGTTTTTTTAAGGGACGTTGGCAACTTACAATGACTCGATTTATTAGATGCACTTTGAAGCCTGCAAAGGAAGTACAGACAGTGTTGGAAAGACACTGAGAAAAATAATATTGCTATTACAAGGTGACACTAACGGTAACGGTGGTCATTTGTTCAGATTTATGCACAAATATCTAAAGAGTGTGATTGTATTGCAGCAAACCGACTGATGTGTGTGTGCGTGCGTGTGTGTGTGTGGTTAAGAAGTGATGCTCAGGGCTATAAAAGGAGTAAAAAAATCACTGAACCCTGACTTTTTTCACCCATGTGCAAAAGTGTTGCAATTCCTCAGCCCAGTGCACAAGCTTCCCACGTCTTCCTCATGGCTTTGGGCTGTGGCTGTGTTGTTCTACATTTACAGAAATACGAGCACCCATATGGTCGGTCAGAAGATAGTCGAGTCCTAATAAGGAGAGTTCTCATTAGGCTGTGGAACCTCTGACTTTCATCTGCTATTATAATGTGGTGCCCTCCACCGTGTCCAGTCTAAAGCATGAATGCATGCTGGCTGATACGTTACCCAGCTTCCAGGCTGCATTGATCATTTTAGCATTTTTCATTTAGTGATGAAAGCTTCAGTGAAACTTAAGTGTTTCTGAATGTGCAGTAACAGGGTGAGTGGATGTCTGTGAGTCTGCCTGTGCACTTTCACAGCAGAATCTGCCCCCAAAAATATAAGAAGAAAAGAAGAGACGTTTAGACTGTGAGCGATGACCTCCACGTCGCTTTGCTTTGATCGTTTTGTCTCTGAGTGGTCGGATCAGGCCACGCAAACAGAAATCCCGTGTCTCTTATTTTACATTTCTATTCGTTTTGACAATTCCAATTTCTTTTTAAAATCTGTTCCGCTTCATCCACTTTGGTCCTTCTGCTCAGTGCAAAGCTGCTGTTGCATGTTTGTTCAAATACCCCCCCCACCCACCCACCCCCAGCTCTGTACCTGCTAAAGTATTGTTTGAAAATAAAGCACAGGGTGGTTTGTTTTGTTTTTTTTTTAAAGAACATTCTGTGAACCGTACAAAAGCTCAAATTTGAGGCGGATGCTCAAAGGAAAGCAGAATAGACTGGAAATGTCTGCTGTCCTGAAAATAAACAGAATTATTATTGTTTATGTTGAAAAGAGGACACAAAAGTTACACACTTTTTTTGTGTGTGTGTGTGTGTGTGTGTGTGTGTGTGTGTGTGTGTGTTTTCTTCGGTTGACAGAGGTTTGTTTCACCCTTTATAATCTGAGTTAGTGAAAATATCTGCACTTTTCAGGAGGAGAACCGGTGCTGATAACCACATGCGTTTCTAGCTATAGGCGGACTATCTTATGCCGAGGCTGGGGTGTTTTTGAGGCGCTATTTAGGTGAAAATTGTGGGACTATGAAGTGACATCAGCTGACGGGTATTGTGGGAATTATTGAGAAGAACCAATCATTCAGCAGTTCATGGATAAAGTTATAAAATAGGATTCTCTCTCTATGTACGTAGGTATAAAAACTAGGAGTTTACAAATGTTTATGTGCACAGAATGCACAGAACACTGGAAAAGACTCCAGTGATAACAGATTGTGAACATGATGTACAGTATTTGATTTGATCAAAATTATCTTAGCTAAAATGTATAAGTCAATAGCTGAGACAAAAACACCTTTGTGATTTTTCAGAACAAGAAAATAAATTCCAATTCTCATCCGACTCTGACTACGTTAAGTTTTTCACATTTCAAAGCTAAGAAATACATGTTTTCTTTGAGTTTTGCAACCTGCAACATCTTGGTTGTTGCACGGAGCAGAAACATGGAGTGTTGCATTCAAGGTCTGTTGAAAATTCTGTCAGTAAAAACCTCTGCCAAGAAGGTAATATTTTTAATAGTGTTACCTTTATTTATTTGTTTGTTTGCGTTTTGACAGGATTTTGTCTAAAGTACAAAATTTTGACCAAAGACAGACCTCACATCATGGAAGAATCCTACATATTTTGGAAAGAAACCGGATCAATATACTGATTTTTTAATCAGTTTTAAATATCAAAAAAATTGTGATCGCTGATTATTATTATTAAAATATAAAAAAAAAAATCACGTTTTGGTTAATAATTGGTTCATTAAATTTGACTCAGTTATGGTCGGTTGGTTCCTTCATTACCTCACAGGATTAAGATTGCGCTTTTAATTGCGATTGATGTGCGAGTCCACACATTTGGACCTACTTTATGGTTATTAATGTGGATATAAATTTCTTCCAAGCCTTTAAAGTGTGAATGATCATGACTGGAGAACCTGGCCAAGCTGAACAAAAGTAGGACGCTTTTATCCATCCAACCAGCATCCAACCCACAAACTCGAAATTTAAAAAAAAGTCTAAAACCATACACCCAAATAAACATGAATACAGGACAACCAGCGATCTTCCGACCAAAGTAAAACAGCAAACTTGCAGCGTATTGAGTGAAGAGAGGCAGAAGATCACAAAGCAGAAAAAAATGAACCCCAGTTTAGTTTCATGGAACTTTTTTTGCTGAATCTAAAACCTCGACAGAAAGATGTTAAAAACCAAACAAACCTGAGATAACATCCAACAAAACGAGTCGTAAAAGCCAGATTTCCATCACACTGCAGCACTCTCCTTTTTTTTTTTTTTTTAATTTGGGGGCTCAGATAAATAAACACTGGCATGTAACAACACAGCAGTGCAGCACTGACACCTAACATCACCCCCAGTCCATTGCAATCCTATTCAAATTAAACTGATATGCATTAATGTCACTCAAATACACGTGGGAATAAATTTTCTCCCTAACTCGCTTCAAAATAGAAACAAAAAGATCTTTTTAATCACTTTGCCATTTCTAAAGATTGCTATATGATCTGATTGTGTAGTGTTTGTGTAACCACATTATGGGATAATGTTGAATTTTGGGATTTTACTTCCCTGGACGTTTCTTTCTGTGACCTAAACTACTTTTTTTATGGTAAAATCAACGCACCTGTTGGCCGTGTCTGCAATCACTCCTAAAATAACGCTTGTTTCCTTTGTGAATTTACATGAGTTAGACATAAATAAGACTTACAGATGGCATTCTCACTGAATCCATTTATTTCTGCTCACACTGCTGATGAAGAGGGCTTTTTGCATTTACTCCACTCTTCATCCTAACTTGTTTATGCAAGTCAGGGATGAATACATTTATTTGCCTCTGAACAAAACTAAAAAAAACTCAGTCTTTGCTTGTAGATGAAGCCCTAAAGGCTGAGGAAGTGAACATTTTCTATAGCATTGTATTTACGATGTAAATCAGCGCAGCAAAGTTTTTGCTGTGGGAGACGGGGGCAAGTCAAGGTGATATATGTAATATATCAGGTTATTTAAACAAAGTATTGATGAGGATGAGGAGGTATCTCTAAGAAGGGTCAGCTGAGAGTGGTGAAAGACGAAGACAAAAGCACTGGATTCATTTTTTACATTGGCTCAACAATGTATAATATTGCAATGTTTTCAATTTGGAAATGTTTCGAGTCATGACACCAACATGTAGACGTGGGGAAACACACTTTAATTAACGCTACCGAAAAAAACACTGAATAAAGTCAATAGACTAATAATTAGGGCTTGGCGATATATCGAGATTCAGGATGTATCAAGTGAACCATTTTAGTGAAATGAAAAAATACAATATTGTCATTATATATATATTTTTACAGCTTGTTTTGTATTAAAATACTCATTTTAGAAGTTGCTGCTTTTCACGTTTCAGAACAGCTTGAAAAGCAAATTTAGATGGATTTCTGAGTGCGTTCTAACCCAGAACTCACTCACACGTGCTGTCTCTTATAGTATAGTAGTCTCGTCTGTTAGGGGAAGAATTGCGCACATTTGTCTACAAGCATGACATTTGGTATACTTATAGTTATTGACCTGCTGAATTCAAATCTGCCGGAGCCAATTCTCATTGTGGTCGAAGACGGCCACCCAAAGGTGTTTCTGTTACTAGCAAAGTCACATAATTAAAATTAAAAATATATTTCTACGGTTTTGGACCTCAGGGATTCTAAATATGATTCCTATTTGACAGTATCCTTCACTGGCATGACTATATTGGAAAATATAATATGGCCACCTTTGAATATATAACACTGAACATTTACAACAAAAAATGTCCTTATTTTACAACATAGAAGCCCGACATCCCAGATCAAAGTATTCTTAATCAACTGTTTGATAATGCAGTACATGTGTCTGTGTGGCATTTTGTTTTCAGGTCAGACGTCATTTGACATAAATTTATATGATATCTCCAGTTTGAGAAAAAATATTGAGATATGAGTTTTGGTCCATATCACCCAGCCCTAGTAACATTCATAATAACAATAATAATGATGCATGAGGCGCGGCCACACCCCCACAGCCCATCAGCCTTGAATCCCAACTTAATTATGCTTCAAAAAAAAAAAAAAAAAGAAGAATCTTAATTAAAACCCAATTTGTCTGAATAATTAATATTGACTAATTAAAGCATTTATCAATGCATCTGATAAGATTTGACATCTTGTTTTTAATAAATGAAGCAGGTGATTAATTATAGCTGAAGTTAGTGTAGTGGTCATGTCCTAAAGGTCTCTGCTGATATAAAATACATTTAATGAATTATCAAAAATAGAAAATGTTATTTTTTCGTTTGTTTTAAAAAAAAAAAAGTTTTTTTTGTTTTGTTATTTTTAGCATTTTGTCACAATGGGGGTCCTTGAGTTTTTCATTTTTATAAGGGGGGTACAGCAGAAAATGTTTGTAACCACAGCCTTCATTGATATGTGTAGATTCAACTATCTTTGAAAAGGACGTGTTGTAAAGGCGCTCATCTTGAAATAATCTTGAATAATTTTCTTTGAAGCAACCTTTACCTGCACTGAATTGCAATATTTTAGAACAATCCACTGAAATACAAGGCATGCTGTTCTGTAAAGAACAGCATGCTATTGTAGAATCAACATGTAAGGTTAGAACATGATTTTTAAAATAATATGTTTTGATCTAAAGTGGACCCATCTGAGCTATGAAGCTCCAGGGCTGAAAATGAATCCCACTCCGGCCCTACTCACCACCATCAGCCACATCACTTTACTCACTTCCTTTAAAGCTGCTACGCCTCTACGTGTGTGCACGCGCATTGCAAAACGTAACAAAGTTGCATAACTACAAAAACTACACATTTATTGTTAGAGTAACTTTTGATTAAAACATGTTAATTACCTGTCCATTGAAATGTCGCCAAATCCTGGTCCGTTTGAAATTCTTTTAAAATCAGCAAGTCCCTCCCCCTTTGAAAAGCAGTCCCGAGATAAATTCTGTTGCGGTCAGGAAGACGTTAATCCACAAGCTTTGTTTTTTTTTTCTTTTTTCTAGAAACTTTATACTTTGGGAATAGTGCAATGGGTAACTTTGAAGTTTCAGAGCACTCCTCCATGACGCTCTGCTGCTCAGTGATACCGGTTTGCTGTTGTGACGGTGCACGACACGCATTCACTTTGATTGACAGTGACCCTCTCCAGGAAGTCGAAGCCTATTGGCTGGGTGAAGTCGGCGTTTTCTTGCATTTGTATAGGGGTCTATAGGACGAAGGCGGGACTTAAATAAATTAATGTATATAAATGACCACCGGCAGTAGACCATAGTAAAAGATGAGTTGGGTATTTTTTTGCGTTTCAAAAGAATGATACATATACATGGATTTCTTAGAAACTCCAAATATCAGCTTTAATCATACATTTCTTTCCTTTACAGTGTATTGGTGGAATCCAAAGTTTTTCATACTGTTTAGAAATCCCAGCAGTTTGCTCATGGAGGGAACAAAAACAAACACCTGCCTGTTGTTTGCAGCGTCCACGATTCTACACTCTAAAATATGAGACACGGAAAAAACAAGAAATAATGCACTTTTGCTTGGCATTTATGCAAATCTGACATTTCCCCTGCCAGTGCCACTGAGCCAGGCTTTCTGTTGACCACAGATACCTGCCTGCGTTACTGCTGAGGTAGCAGCCGCCTCGCTCTTCATTATTTGCTGTCAACGCGTTATGTCTAGCAGAATTTGCACACATGCGAGTGTAAAAGTCGACCGGTTCGGGAAGTCACATTTACATGTGCGTGCAGAGGCAGGCTTTATTTGAACATTTGTAGTTAAACATGAAAGAAAAAAAGAAAGGGGAAAGCTTTCAGGTGAAGCATAAAAGACAAAAAAGGAGTTAATTATTTATTTTCTATTGTTTGTTTCAAGGCTGCTGACCTTTGGATTACATCTCAAGTGAGTGCAGAAATGAATTAGAGGCCTTTTGCAAAAAGCTTGTGTATAAAACCTTTACATTTAGTGTTTTGTTTTCAGAGTCCTGATAAAATACCTAATTGGTCATTATTCAGGGGTGACTGTATTATTATTTATGGCATACATATAGCAAAGACACTGGTAAAATAATAGAAATGTCAGCTTTCAACTCATGAATCTTAGTTGTTGGATAAACGATTAATTTAGCGATTATTTTTTTCAATGCATCGATTAATCTAACAATTAATTTTTCCAGTTTGATTCAAATTGATTCGATCTCCCCATTAATTGACTAAAAGTAATTTATACGTGTTGATTTACGTATCTAAAATGAAGAAAAAAAAAACATGAATTAACATTGCAATGTTTTTTGCTCTTCAACTCAAAATTCCAAAATAAAGTTCAAGTAAGAATATAAAAGTACAAAATAATGCATTCAGAGTCAGAGGTAGCATTCATTAAAAGAATAAAAAGGCAATGGGAGCCGGCAGCCCAGAATTTAAGATTTATGATGAAAACACACAGGCCGAGCTTACTGAAATAAGTGCATCTTTTAATTCTTCATTCACATGAAAATAACAACTTAAAGTAATTCTCTCTGCCACTCACATTTTTCTTAAACTTAAAATTCTAAATGCTAATACAGAAAGTGCTTTTCCAACAAAAAAACAAACTTTTTTTTACCTTAAGAATAGCGTGTGTGTGTGTGTGCGTGTGCGCGCATGTGCTGCATTGCTGCTGCCGTCCGGTCACACCCGGCATAAAGGACGAGGGTTACGGGGAATGGCTACTGTACCTTCGACGAATGAGTGTGTGCCTTCACTGCCTTGTACTTTTGAAACTCGGAGGAGCCGCTTGTGTTAGTTATTCTCCGGCGCCGCCATCTTTGTTTTGGTCGGACGATGCATCGGCTCGCATGTTTTGCATCGACGAGTGCCGTTCTCGTTCCCGGCCCTAGTCATGATCAGTGTTGGATGTTTAAAACTAAATATATTTAAATACAAAATTCAGAAATAATTGTAAAACTATGTAAAATGCATTTTTATCTGTTTTGTAAAAAAAAAAAAAAAAGAAGGTCAAACTATTTATAGAATCAGAATTTTTAATTATCAAGCTCAAACAGGCCAAGAGGAAGGTCATTTGGTTTTGACTGACAAATATAATGTCATGAACTCCTTGAGTGGTTTTATTGTGCCCGATGTGTTCATGTCAGGGTTTTGTTTTTTTTTTGTTTGTTGGTGGTGGTGTGGACTGTCGGAATTCCTTCTTTCTGTCTGTAAGAGTGTAACTAATCCCAGCATCCTCAGGGAGTGAGTACATAAAACACTCAGTGGTTTGCAGACCTCGGTGGCAGCCAGCGGCGTCGCTTAACCATTAACGCTTCACTTCTATCAAACAAAAGCCATATCCTGCATATCTCTGTTTATCGAGCAGAATAAATGCATCAAAGACAATCCTGCAGGAAAATAAGGCATTTGAAGAAAGTTTTCTGGGAGACAGTGAGACATGAAGGAGTTTTTAACCTGCCACACATCAGTCAGGAAGCTTCACTCACACACAGCTTTAGTTTTTATTTGAATCATGAATAATATGTTCCCCTAGTCTTCTGCATCAAGACAAAGTTTAGGATAATAATATAAAAAGATAAGGAATGGTTTCTTTTGTTCCTTCACCTACTTTCCAGTTTGAAGTGATTCCATTTTCCAGAGGTGAAAGTAATGGATTACAAGTACTCGCATTACTGTAATTAAGTTGATTTTATGGATAGTCGAGTAGATTTCTGAATCAGTCATTTTTCTTGTACTTAAGTGCGTTTTAAAATAAGTAAAGTAATTCATTACATTTCTACATCCAGCGTTTTCTGAGTAAATTATAATTTATAATTTTTTGTGATTATTTTTTCTTTCCGTTTGAAGGGCTGGACGATTATGGCCAAAATGATGATTACAATTATTTCGAACTAGATTTTAATCACCGTTAATCGTCCTGTTAGGCAAAACATCTGTATTTTTTTGAACTACTTTTTAACAAACAAAATGTGAACTGTTTAGAGTGCAAAAGAGCAAAAGCTTTAAAAGAGTAAAGCGAAGGATTTGTAAATATTTCAAAATGTTTGTGTGTCTTTTCAGGATCTTACACTGTTGTCTTCATCATCGTTGCAAAGTCAAATTAAAAAAGTAAAAAAACTAAATCGTCATGATAGATAGATAGATGGATAGATGGATAGATGGATAGATAGATGGATAGATAGAGCCCGCATTTTAAATTTAAAAATGAGTTTAATTTAATCATGGCGTCCAAAATCGTAATCACAATTGAAATTTGATTAACTGTGCAGCCTTATATGAAGGCATATTGAACATAATCCATATGTTATTAGTTGTAGCATTTCTGATCAAAGCCCAGCCACTTTCTTTGGTTCAGCTATAGTTAGAGCCTCAGAATTACTTTTTGAATTGAATTTATTGGTGATGTCTTATTTTATAAAAAATATTTCATTTTGACAAAACCTTTATTTTAAACAGATGCCTTTGTGGAAAATAAATTAAGTTCCAAAAAGTTCCTCTTTGAGTTTCTGCATGAGATGTTTACTGTATGCAATAATAATAAATGTGAGGGGGTGAAAGTAGCCAGTAACTTTTACTACATGTTAAGCGAAATCAACTTTTCTGTGCTTTAAACATCATAAAGTGCTATATGGGCTTCATACACATGCCCAAAGTGTTTTTTCATTGATTCCCTCAATCGTTAGTTAGAGGGTGATTTGCTCCTTTCTTACTGCAGGGTGAGCACAAACACCTCGCTCCAATTTGATGACGTGTTCTCACTTTGATGACAAATTTGACACAGCACTGATCTGGAGAAGCTGCTCCTCCAGGAAGCTCTCTGCTGTGATTGACATGTAAACAAACACCCACGAAGGCGAGAACTTCAGTGTCCTTCGCGCAGTGCTATGTATGTATTTTCTACAGTCTATGTATGTACCGGTGAACGCCCCGCCCCCACGCTCTGTCTCGTGTTTATAAAGCAGCATGAGCTCAGCTACGGAGTGGGTGGGAGGAGGGCGGGCCGTCCTCTGGCCCTACGTCACTGTGCGGGGAGGAGGAAGTCAGTGTCCTGTCTATAGACACGCCCACTCATGAATATCAAGAAGTAGGCCACAAATCAGCCTGTTTGTGTCGAGTTGCTCAGTAAGTGACTTTTCAGAGGTTAAAACTCTGGAAAACAGGCGAGTTTGGGAAAATAAACCTCAAATACTATGTTTTTATGATGATATGGGACCTTTAAGCTACTTTTTACTTGTGAGTATTTTATGTATGACTTACTTGTATTTGAGAACAAATTCAGTCAAGTAAGAGTACTTTTACTTGAGTAGAATATATCAGTACTCTTTACACCTCTTCCCTTTCCTGATTCTTTTCCAGTCTTGACTCATCACGTGTTTAGAACGGTTAAATTCACTCAACTCCTTTTCTGCCGACGCCCCAGCCTCCTGTGATGTGACCCTCGTCACTGAATCCATTTAAAGGGTAAACGCATTCATTAGGGTTCTCCATTTTCTTTCCCTCATTTGCATAATTTTGTTTGGCAACTGGAAAAAAAGGCCATTAACAGCATTCATGACACACTTTGTAAAACACAGCGACGGAGGTGGATCGATACTTTGTTTCAACATCTTTCCCAATGTCTGGCTGCAGATCAGGATGTGTTCACTGATTCTACATCGTGCTGGAGTCTTGTGGTGCTGCTATTAGTCCGTGATAAGGAAACGCCGCCGTGGTGCTGTCTCTTTTGATCTCTGAGGGACACATTCACCCGATCAATAGTCTTTTACTTTTTTTTTTGTTGTTGTTGCAAAGACAAGATTGATTGCCAGTTGTTGCCTCAGGCTCAATACTTCACATGCTCCTCATTATCTATCTATCTTATACTATCTTGTCTTATACTATCTTGTCTTATACTATCTTGTCTTGTACTATCTTGTCTTGTACTATCTTGTCTTGTACTATCTTGTCTTATACTATCTTGTCTTATACTATCTTGTCTTATACTATCTTGTTTTATACTATCTTATCTTATACTATACTATAATATAATGCAAGAAAGGTGTGTGTGCTTGTGTTTGTGTGTATGTGGAGCGAATTTATCCCACGTGGTGCCTGTTTGATCGGAAACTTTGTCAATGGCTTCCAAATACCCCGAGTGCGTGCATCTGTTATTTTGGAGTAATTTGGTCATTTTCAAATGTTTATTTTAATTTAATTTCACTTCTGGACGGCTCAGAAGTGAAACCTATTCAGCTTTTGACCTCAGTGTGTGAGGGGGCGCTAGCGCACCATCTGTTCAGAGACAACTTCCAGCATCCGGCATCCATCTTGATCAAAGTTCATCTGTTTCGCCATCAATTGTTACTCATCTGTTGGCATCCACGTTAATCAATCGGCAGGGAATGTTGTAAGTTTGTTATTGTCACTTTATGCCTGTATATGATATATCATTCACTATTTTGTTAGTATTGTTTGTTAAACTACGTGTTTGTTGAAGATGAACCAGCTCCATGTAACCAGCAATTGTATTGTGTGTCACAGTTTGCTAGAGCGGAAACGTGGGACGTACTATTCTGGTAAGTAAACATGCATGTTTATCCATGAACACAGCATTATATGGAATCAGAACAGTATCATAATCAATGAGCTCTTGCAGGGTTTTTCACGAACGCACATGCTTTGTTTCGCAGTTGTATTTCAGATTCTCAAATGCACGCGATCTGTTTCACAAATATATATTTTATGCAAACTTGTAATATAAATTCTGAAATGCACACGCTCTACTTCACAAATATTATTTTGAGGCACACTTGTAATAAAAATCCACAGATAATGCAAATTGCTGAATGTGCATTTACAAACTGCTTCTGTGCTGTGAAACCTCGGTGCATTTGTGAGAGAAATGTGTGTGGTGACTTCTTAGACTGCACTGACTCCACGGGTCAACGAACGTCACCATTGGCTGATAAAACTGATTGACAGATTCATCAGCCAATCAGGTGTGTTTGCTTTCAGCCCATCATATGGCTTCTTACATATCAGTAGCTCTGTGGAAAAAGTGTATTGGACTTTAAAAAAAAAAAAAACAGTCATTGCACTGTATTTACATCAGATATTTGTTTGGACCAGCAGAGGGTGCTGGTAACCCAGTGGTCGGTTGGCATGCAGATATTCTTGCAGTGAAGAAGAGATGCTACGCGCTAGCACACAGAGCTAATAGAAAAACCTGACTTTTATAGATATTAACATAATATTACAGATATTATTTCGGTGCTAAAGGGCTAAGGAATCAATTATGAATATGTTTAAGAGTAGAAGGCGGCCAGAAAGAGAGTAGTAGGAGATTCCGCCCACCGCCTACGCTTTTGGACAAGAAAAGGATAAATACATAGCACCCTCTGCTGTTTTAAAAAACTACTGCGATATGATATGTACGATCAATCGTTACATTCCTAGTTACTGATGTTCTCATTGTATTATTAGCATTGCTATATTATCATTACTTTATCATTATTTGATATTGTTTATTATTATTATTGTTTTCATGGTATTATATTATTTTGTGATTGCAATTACTACTAGTACAGTGCCCATCGGAAGTATGCAATTATGTGGGAGCTTAAGTAGAGGTTTCATTTATGGTCAAATGAGTATGTGTTTGAAGGTTGGATGTACAAAGAGGTGTACATACTCTGTACTCTGTCATGTTATAAAGGGGTTTATTTAATATTGTCACTAAAACCTGAAAACATTTGCAAATATATCAAGCCATTGTCAATCTTTACTTCATACACAACTATGATACACCAGTTAAGTCAACTATTCATCAGCATGCATGGCTATGCTGTACTTCCCCGAATGAGTAAAATAAAACAAAAAACTAGACAAAATTTTTACAAAAAGCGCACAAAACGACAACAGAAATACATAAAGATATACAAAAAGGCTCCAAGAACACACATGACTCCAAAAAACATACATTACAGAAAAATACACCAAACGACAACAAAAATATGAAAATGACTCAAAATACACAAAACTAAATATTTATACACAAAATGACAACAGAAATGCACAAAACTACACCAAAAAACATACAAAAACACGCATAATGACTCCAATAAACATACATTACAGTAAAAAACAGACATTTATCTTGCGCACGTCCCATAGAATTAAACCAGGGAAATTGCACATGCTATTTTACTTTGCACCCGCAAATATACCCCGTTATATTGCTACAGTTATTTTTATGCCCATAACTGACAACTCTACTTAAGCTCCCACTATATGAATACATTCTTCCGACGGGCACTGTACTAGTTGTTTCAGTTAAGCATTCTATAGAGATGTTGTTCAGGGAGGCATTAGAATGCAATGACCTCTCCCAACTCACCGTTACAATTATACCATAGGCAGGGGTAGACTGGCAGTTTCCGGTATTATTTTTTTGAACGAGTGAATGGAGGCAGACATGGTAATCGGTGGTTCAAAATTGTCCAAAAGTGGCAAAAACGTGGCAAGAAAAGAGTGTCAAGTGACTAAGATGGGCAAAGAAATAGAAACCAGGTGGTATGTAATGGCAAAGGGTAGCTTGAATAGGCAAAATGTGGAAAACAATGGTGAAAAAGGAGGTATTTATTGGGCAGAAGTTAGCCTATTTGGATGAAAAGTGGCCAAAACAATGAAAGAAAACCCAAAAATTGCAAGAACTTGCAAAAATGGACAAAAAAGGGATATTTATTGGCCAAAGGTCGTTAAAGTCTAAGTGTTTTTGAAAAGGGGCAAAATGGAAATGGGAAAAAAGGGATTCAAAAGTAGTTTTTTTGATTAAATGGACTTAGACATAGTAACAAGTGGCCAAAAATGGTCCAAAAGTGACAAAAACATGGCAAGAAAAGAGTGTAAAGTAACTAAAATGGGCCAAAAAATAAGCAAATAAAGAGAACCCAGGTCATATATAATGGCAAATGGTAGCTAGAATGGGCAAAATGTGGCAAACAATGGTGAAAAAGGGCAAAAATGTGGATCAAAAAGACATAAAATGTTGGAAAATTAAACGTGGTATTCATTGGTTAAATATATTTAAGAAAGGACAAAAATTGGATAAAAGTGTCAAAGAAGAAAAGTATCCAAAGTTTTTGAAAAGGGGCAAAAATGGGACAAAGGAAGTTGTGAAATGGAAACAAGTAAAAAGGGTTCCAAGGTAATAGGTAGCCAAAAATGTGGCAAGAAAAGAGTGTAAAGTGACTAAAATTGGGCAAAAGCAGTCAAGTGTGGCCAAAAATGGGCAAATAAAGAGAAACCAGGTGGTATATACAGTAATGGCAACGGGTAGCTTAAATGGGAAACATGTGGCAAACAATAATAAAGTGCACAAATGTGGAACAAAAAGAGGCAAAATGTTGGGGAAAAATCAAACAAGTTGGCTTATTGGGCTAAAGTTAGCTTATTTAGATAAAAAGTGGTAAAAAAAAATTCAGAAATGACTAAAATTGGTTGTCAAAAAGAACTTGCAAAAATTGACAAAACATAAGGAACAAAGGGATATTTATTGGCAAAAGGAGCTAAAGTTTTTTTGAAAAGGGGCAAAAATGGGACAAAAGAAGTTGTATCATGGAAACGGGTAAAAAGGGGTTCAAAGATTCCCTCTTAAGTTTTTCCGGGGGAATAATAAAGATTTAAAAAATGAAGACACAGAGAGCCACATGATGAGCATCACTGACTTGCCACAAAATGCCAGGGCTGAATTTTTGTCCCTGGGCACAGATGTGAGCCGTGGCTAACCTTTGACTCCAACTTTTTAAAGAGTGAAGAAGTGAAGAGGCTTGAAGCGGAAAGGGAAGAAGGAACCACGGTAAAAAAAAAACCACGGGAAGTTGCAACGCGCGCCAGTGAAGAGGAAAGAATCACAATGTTACCTACTCATGATTTATTAAGTGCATAGTTCCTATTTTAGCCTGGTTGAAAAAAAAAAAAAAACTAGAGTTTCTGTTCTGAGGCTGTGCATTGCAAGCCTGTTTTTTTTCTTTCTTAATAGTTTTTTGACAGCTGTATTAACGCTGATAAGCAAGACTGTGGGTGCTGATCAAGAGGCGAGACGAGCGATCGGAGCAGTAGCCGCATGGCAGCAGCAGCAGCGCTGTAGTCACAAGGAGCCGTGGCGGCAGTAGCAGCATCACTATCAGTCACAGCTCAGGCAGCAGCGAGAGCAGCAGCACCAACAAACTCTCTCCTCTCTTCTTTTTCTCCTCTCTTTTCCCCCAGTTGCTTCCTGCGCAGCGGACGAAAGCCAAAGGAAGTAGGAGGGAAGTGATCCAGGGACTGATAGCTGTCATCAAGAAACTCAAAAACCAAAACGCAGACCTGGCTGCCCCCATGCCTATCGAATTTGTTTGCAAAATCAAATTTGCAGAGGAGGATGAGAAGCAGAAAAACCAGCAGGATGGAGACAAGGAGAGCCTGATCGAGGAGAGCTGTGCACCTCCAGCCAAGGACTTGGCCGGGTTCGCCAACTCCAGCTCTTTACATGGAATTAACCACATCTTCGTCTCTGGCCGTCTGGGCATCCGGCAGACTCTTTGGGCTCTTGCCTTTTTAACTTCTTTGGCACTCTTTCTGTATCATACGGCTAAGTGTGCCATCTCTTACCTGGAGCATCCTCATGTCACTGCCCTCAATGAAGAGGCGACCCCCGAGATGGTGTTTCCGGCCGTGACCATCTGCAACATCAACCGCTTTCGGTTCTCTGCCCTCACCGACGCTGACATCTACCACCTGGCTAACTTGACGGGGCTGCCCCCGAAAAACAGGGACGGACACAAACCCCACGACTTGATGTATCCGGCTCCCGACATGCAGGACATCTTCAACAGGACGGGCCATCAGTTGGACGAGATGCTCATGAGCTGCAACTTCAGCGGACAGAACTGCTCAGCCGACGACTTCTCTGTGGTGAGTAGGGAAGTTTTCCCAAAGTGCCTGACTCATCCTTCTAAATATGACTCAGCCCTTTTTCTTTGGCATTCATCAAAAGTTTTTTAATCCTTTGGAAACAAGTTTATCTTAACATTAAAAACCACTTTGTCACCTTGTGTCTTTTGTTCATACAAAACTACCAGTGAAAGTAAATTAAGTAGATGCTTCTGTCATTTCAAAGTCTTTTATGAGAAAAGGATTTAAGCCTGTTTCTTTTGACATCAAACACAGGTCAGTTTTATGTTTCACTTTTCAAAGGGAACCACAGTTTTAATACCACCTCCAGCTTCAGTCGCTCAGAGAGGAGGGCAAGAAAAGGAGCTGAGGTGTGCCTCTCTGTCCTTTTTCTCTCTTTCCTCCCTCTCTTTTTATTGCAGAGCAGCCACTCTCTCTCTCTCTCTCTCTCTCTCTCTCTCTCTCTCTCTCTCTCTCTCTCTCTCTCTCCCCTCATCACTCATGTACCTTTTGAAGGGGAGGAGTTATGCTTCTTCTACGCTGTATTTCAGTCTTCGTGCTGTTAGGATTAAATATTTAAAGACAGACATACATGATTTTTGCATTAGCCAGATTGACTAAAAGGAATGAAACAATTTCTGTGTGTGTGTGTGTGTGTGTGTGTGTGTGTGTGTGTGTGTGTGTGTGTGTGTGTGTGTGTGTGTGTGTGTGTGTGTGTGTGTGTGTGTGTGTGTGTGTGTGTGTGTGTGTGTGTGTGTGTGTGTGTGTGTGTGTGTGTGTGGAGAGAGAGTCAGAGGAATGATCAGGTGGCAGAGGGAGAGTTTGTGCATGCGTTATGTGCACGATTTATTAAAGCCACTGTCCTTGCAGGAGATGGATTTCCTCGTCTTCTCCTGCAGGATTTGCAGCGTTCAATTGGTTGTAGTGCTGATAAAGTGCAGGTGCCAAGTCTTAATAGGGTTTGTTGTCCATTGATATGCTAACCTTTCAGCGACCCTATAGCATTCCTTCTTATCACAAAGATGCCACTATGTGACGAGTGATGTAGCAAATTAGCCTATGACATTTTGGTGCTTCTCGTTTGATTCATTTAATGTCATCGGAGAAATTCAATTTTCTAAGTCAGCCAAGCAGACGACTATATGTTGACTTAAAGCTGCTACGCCTGATGATTTTGTTAATAAAAAATCACAAAATAAATAAAATCATAGTATAGGCCTCATTTATCAATGAATCCAGTGGTTCTAAAACTTTTTTGTGTGTTCCCCACTTTGAACAAAGATGAACTATCAAGCCCCACCTGCGCCCATTGACCATTGATCCCCAAAATAATTCTGGAACAAGTAACATCATATTTCATAATAAATAAAAAAACACTATATTAAACTAATCTTCTGCATAAAAAACAAATGTAAAAATAGAGGAAATAACAGAACTTTGTTTGCAATCTGGGCCAAAAAGCTTGAGAAAACAAAAAAAGAAACTAATGTTTTAAGTCAGCTCTTGAAAGTTTGTTTATTGTCCCGCTCCATGTGAAATACATGCCAACTTAAATTATTATTTTTGCACTTAATAAAGTTACATTTTGTTCCCGGTCGCACATCTAATGCTAATGATGTTATGCTCTTTCTTCGCGTGTACGCATTTGGTTTAGTGTTAATGATCTTTATTGTCTGTGAAGAAAGGCTTTTAAGAAGATTGGCATACAATTAAAATTTCCTCCTGTTTGTCGCACCCCACCTGTCCTACCTCCATTCCCCACCAGGGGGGGCGTGCATAGATCATCTGCTCAGAAAAAAGATGTAAAAGGTTGAAATTGACGCTTTTAAAATTAGTTTTTTTAATCTCCACCGTAAATGCTTCGCTTGTTGTAATTGTCAAGCATTGCATTGTGGGATGTAGCATGCATGGAAGTGTTTTTACTTTATTCTAATATCACAGGGAACAAACTACAACAAAATTGTGTCAAGAAGGAACAGGAGAAATCAAGGAAAGAATGAAGTAAAAACACTTCTATGCATCTGTCTACGGGACTCAGCATCCCACAATGCAATGCGCGAAAATGTCAACAAACGTAGATTTTTAAACCTCAATTTTTTATTTTTTTATTTCCTTTTTGGAGTAAATGATGTTCGATTCATTGATCTAAGAGGAATACACTATAATTTTGATAAAATCATAGTATAGGCCTCAGTGATCATAAATCAAAGATTATCTGCTTGAAAACAAGTTGAAATAGCTGCTTTTAAATGTCTATCTTCACTGTAAATGCTCTGTTTGTTGAAATTTTAACGCATTGCATTGTGGGATGTGAGGTTGCGGAGACATGTGCATGGAAGTGTTTTTACTTAATTCTAATTTGATAAACTACAACAACAATAGTGTCGAGAACAAACAGGAGAAATCAGAGTAACAAAGTAAAAAATACGAAACACTTGTATCCGTCCATGGGACTCCACTACCCATAATGCAATGCATAAAAATGTCAACAATCTGATACAAAAACTACTTTTAAGCAGCAAGTTTAGACTTTTTTCTTTTTTTTTTGGAGTAAATAATGTTGGATTCATTGATCTATGAAGAAAAGACTATGATTTTACCTAATGAAAAAAATGTTAAAGATAGCAGCTGTAAAATAAACTGAGATGAAAAAGGTTCAGATGAGAGCAAACCTCCTCATCAGAGCTGAAAAACAGAAGAACAATCCTGAATGTCTTAACCCAACATGCAGGTAGCATTTTTTTGACAGCAATGCCATGTGACACTTGATCACTCACTCCTCGCTGACTACAATAATTCTGACATCCAGGAAATGTCGGTCCTGTGTCAGTGGATGAAACATCCTCGGACACAGGCTGACTTCATTGCACATTAGGATCCTGCTCAAAGTCGCCGAAGCTTCTGTTTCCTCTCTGTCGACTATGTGATCTGCATTTTCAGGCGGCTGTCAGTTACATTTGTTACAGGCTACTTGCTGCTCCACGCATGACAAATCACTTACTCTGAGTCCTGGTGGGAAACACAAGTGGGGAATGCAGAGAAAGGAGTGACTTAGAGCTGTGGTAGGCAGCCTGAGACCAGCAGCGTGCTAGAACACACACGCTCCTTCCTTTCTGCGTGAATGTTTAAGAACTACAAATCACACACCATTTATTCCCACAGGAAAGTCATTATAGCAGGTGATGTACAATTAATCACATGAAACACACGCATGCACTCATCGTGGACTTGAACACGGAGCTGTTATTCTTCCTCTGATTGGACTTTCCTTCAGGGTCAGAATGGCTTCTGTTTTTTTTAAAATTATTATTACGATTGGCTGCATGGATCTGTAGTTCTTATGGAAATGACATTACGAAAGAAATAATGGACATTTGTGGATTTCTGGGGCTTCTCCAATAGCATGTCATATTAAACCAAGAGCACTCAGAGCGCAAACCTTCACACAGCACCAAATCTCCTCTGTCAGATATCTGCAGTTATCCTGATCAGTGACCTGCTCATGGTACCATGATCATTCACACTTTAAAGACATTTATATCCCCATTAATAACAATACAGTAGGTCCAAAAGTGTGGGCACCTTCCCATTTAAAAAAAATTGCGATGAAATGCAAGATCTGCATCCGATCAAGATTAAACCTGGTGGAATAATTGAGGAACCAACCCAGCATAACTGGGTCACATTTAGTAAAGATTAGTCAATTATAGGGGTGTAATGAAATAGTCAACTCCAGATATGATATGAAAAACCATATAGGGTTCACGATACAAAATACACACGATACAATATCAAAAATGAAAAAAAAAATCCCATTGAAAAACAAGATTGTAGCAACGTAAAAGTTTCTAAAGCTTTTGTTGTAGGGCCTTTATGCTTTGAATTTTCCATTTATTAGCTCCTCTTTCAGTACTGCATCAATGTTTTGGCCTGTGTGACTCAAATATCGCTTGTGTTTGGAGCACGTAGCTTTTAATTTCCTAATCATCGTCACAATGGTGTCCACTGTAACTGTTATGTAGCTTTGAGCAGCACCTGAGAGTGAATATTTCACTCTTTCCACTGTGATCTGTCTCAATCTCTGCTTAGGAGAGGCTTTAGGGCTCAGATGTGTTGAAATACGGCTGCTCAACCGACACTTAGGCTCGTATTTAGACAATGTATTTCAGCTGGGAGGTTTTCTCGGTGCATCATTACATACAACTGACTTACGAGCCGATGGAGCATCCATGTTTTACGCCATCTTGTAAACACTTTTTTGAAACTTTTTTACTTGATTTTATTTCGTGAACCTTTGAATTTTATTTTGCCATTTTTTTTAATTTTGCTAACATAGTTAATTACCAAATGAGATATCAATATATTGATTAAATGAAATTATGAAAATCCAGTACTTTAGACGTTATCCTGCTAATAGACAAACACTGGTGAAAACATCACCAACTCTGTACGATATATCATTGGTAACATTATTTTATAAGTTTGTCCCAAAACTGATGTTTGTCTCACATTGAGAGCTTTCTTAGTTCAAGAAAAAATATGCAAATGGGCAATTTCTGATGGAAAATAATGTTGATTAAATATAAGCCTTAAGGCCAAAACACAAATATTTGGCGTTCCTGATTCCCGGCAGCAGAAAAAACACAATTAAATATCAGAGCACTGTGTTTTCCTTGTACCAATATATTGACGACCTGTATTATTGTTTGATGTAGATAATAAGGTCGTTTTTTTTTTCTAATTAAGGATTACATTATTGACTCGGATTAATCACGGAAGATAAAGCTGATTCAAAAATCTGATAGATTGATATTTTTCTCACAGTCTTGCTCTGAGTAATTGTTGGTCTATTGTGTGCTGTGATGAGCAGCGAGCCCTTTGGCTTTTTTCTTTCTTTTTTTTTAGACTGAACTCTGAATTGGTTTGCTCTGACTCTCAGCTGTGTTTGCTGCTGCGTTATCAGATTTCGCTCTCAGCAAGGACGGATCCCTTCTGCATATATTCATGCAGAGAACTAAACAGCTATAGGGTGGCGTGTGAGGTGATCTATAAAAACCTGGGTAAACGGGGACAACGTTGAAGAGCTCTTCACATGCAATCTGTCATTTAGCGAGCCCAGGCCTCTCTTGTGTTTTATGATAATTGAATCTTTTAATGATGTAAAGCCCCGTGTGCTGGTCACCCTTGCTTTGCCCCCTCATTTTGTTCTTCAATGTGGGGGGAAAAAAATAAAAATCCTGAACCACATTAATGTAAATCAATACGGGAGCAGAATGGGCAGGAAAACAGCCGACATTGTTGTGGGCTCATCTGTGTAAACACACAACTCTTCTGTGGGTCATGAGGAAGGAGAAAAATGATGAGCAAAGGAAATGCATAATTAGTGTGTAAATAGGAAGAGCAAACTGAAGTCTTTATGGTAATGAGCCATGAAATCGACACACTCACAACTTGAGTTTGGAAAAGCAATGCACAGGCGACGACTATGATGAAATGGGCCACAAGACAAGAACAATGTCCAGACTGATTTCAAATTAAAAAAACATTTTAATTGATATTACAGATTATATATGGGGCGTCGAGTGTAAATTTGCACATGCTAAAATAAACAGCAACTTTTCGCAACATTTAGCAAAAAAACCACATTTAAAAAACATGTGAATTTTTTTAAGTTACTTTTGACCAGATTTACAGCAATATTTTTTGCGCAAAAAAGTCAATGTTCAATTTAAATGTTAAATTTTAAATCTAAATATTAAATATTATGTCTAATTGTTAAATCTAAATGTTAAATGTTGAATCTAAATGTTAAATGTTGAATCTAAATGTTAAATGTAAATCCTAAATGTTAAATCTAAATGGTAAATGTTAAATCTAAATGGTATATGTTAAATGTTGAATCTAAATGTTAAATCAAAATCTTAAATCTAAACGTTAAATGTTAAATCTAAATGTGAAATCTGAATGTTAAATGTAAATCAAAAAGTTAAATGTTAAATCAGAATCTAAATCTTAAATATAAACGTTAAATGTGAAATCTGAATGTTAAATCTGAATCTAAATGTTAAATTGAAATGTTTAATAAAAATCTAAATAGTAAATGAAATTGTTAAATCTGAATGTTAAATCGAAATGTCACAGACAAAACCAATACCATTGACATTATATTTTTATGAGGAAAAAAAATCACAAATTTCACAAGTATTGCTGTAAATCTAGTCAAAGGTAACATGAACACATTCATAAGATGTTTTTTAAACATGGTTTAATGCTAAATATTAAAAAAAAATTTTAGCATGCACAACTTTACAATCAGTGCCCCATATTTATGTGCATTTTTTAGTCTGAAAGGGTGTGGGGTCAGATCAACTGAATATCCAAAATGTTTCTTCTGAAACATCCATTACATTCAGTTACAAAAAATAAAAATAAAAGACAAACATTACGACGTGCCTCACCTGCAAATGCTGAATTTGACTCTTTTTTTCACTTTCCATTGTGTAGCTCACTTACCAGCAGCTGAAGTTCACCCACATGTTCCTTTTAGAAGTTTGATGCACGACTGCCCGAGTTAAGTTTACAAACATCCTGCCTCATAGCTGTTGATGTCAATCCTCAGCAGAAGACGACATTTTTTTGGCACACGTTGAAGCCTACAAGTGAGTGACAGCAAGAGATTTGGAACACAGCCAAAGTCTTGTCTCGATCTCTCCTAAGTATGAGTATGTAGTGTGGTCACATTAGATAGTTGGAAAAGATTGAGTACTTGAGAAATACCTGGATATACTGTACAGTACACTACATAGGGAAATTTTTTAAGTATGCGTGGTTGGCACACTAGTCATACTCAACCCCCCCATGATGCATTGCGAGCGGAATGTAAAATCATCCTGGGACCAGCTTCAAGCAAAAAAAATCAAACATCCCCTTTTCAAAACAAAAGCATCTCTTCTTGTCTAAAACCAGTTTTTAACATTTTGTAAATAGAGCTCTTGTTTTGAAGTTAACACATGTTGAGTTTCTATTTGGTCACTTTCTCGCTTAAAAATGTTTTCAGAACTTTCAAAGGTGGAGAATTAACAGAGATATTTAGCCTCAGTGTGCTTCAGGTTTTTGTCGTTGTTGGTTCAAAATGCATCTTGGGAAACTTGTAAGTATACTTCAGTGGGAACGCTCATAATTTTAATTATTCTAATCATACTTGTGCGCAGTGCAATCTTTTTTAAACTTTATTAGCGGGTAGATATAAAAAGAGAGGGCAGTGTTACACCTGGGAAAGGGGGAAAGGAATGGGAGAGGGGGAGTTAGGGTTGGACAGTGGAAGCAGTCAACTCTTTTGGTTGTGCTGAAAGTTTAATTTGATGATACTGTTGTGCATATTCGATCACAATTGGACCGCAGGTTTTTGGTGGGAAAATGAACAATTTCAACAATAATGTGCCCAAGTTTGCACTTCCAGTTATAGATTATACATAAAGTATGGAAGGTACCAACAATATCAAAGCAGTTTGTGACAGACAATAAAATGTCCTTTGATTTATTCATTTTTGACCATTTTTTAAAATTGATTTTATGGTATAATTTGAGTTATTTTAACAACAATTTACAACTAAAATATTTGGTAATTTACACAATGTTTCGTGTTTCATTTTCACTTCCTCTTGTGGGCCAAATCAGATGCTCTGAAAGGCCAGATTTTGCCCCCGGGCCTTGAGTTTGACACAGGTGATTTTTGACAACACTATTAATGTGATTAAATTTTTTGTTGCTGGTTCTCCGATCGGTGTAAACTACAATCATTGATCATTGACCCTATAGGTTCACTTTAAAGCTGAAACGTAATTGGACGAGAGCTTCTGTAACTTGTATACGGTCGAGAAAACAAGAGAAACATCAGCAGGGAAACATTCCCTTGCCCTGACCGTCGTGTCCATATGCCTGCGAGTGACATTTAACATCCCAGTGGGTCTGAAGTCTGCACTTCCCTTAACAGTGGACCCACACACACACACTCACTCGTGCCACTGTCCTTTCTGGTGGTCGGGGAGGGTGTGCTGTGCGCTTTTTCCCCTGGTGAAGCGCGAGTTTGTGTGAGTGTGAAATTGACTTGCTATCTCAACCGGCTTCATCTCCAACAGCCTGTCAATTAGCAATCCCCGTCCCTGCTGTGGGAGTCCCATCAGCCTAACATGCTGTCTGATATCTGATCCACACACCCGGCGCTCACTGCTAATCTGCCGCTGCGCCATTCCAACACAAATAATCAATTTACTGCTTTTGCATAAAAATGTGACAAGAACAATGTGTGTGAACAGCAGAGCATGAACAGCCCTAATGTCCCTCAACCCCCCAGTATCAGCGGTGGGTGATTTACAGAGTGACTGGTCGACTGCTCTCCCTCTGATATGCATCGCCGTTGTCTAATCAGATAAAACCCACCTGTGAGCAGCCAGTGGATAAAAACCCCATATGCATACAGTTTATATTTGGAAGATTTACTTTCTCCGTGGCACGCTGAGCCAGTTTTAAAAGCTCTCCTCCTCAGTTTGACGAGGAGAATCTGCAGCTCAGGGACGGATTTCAGCGCCACCATAAAGGCTTCCAATGTTGTTGCTCTGGTAAACCCACCCTTCCTCTAACCTCTGGGAGTCTTTTTACTCACGTAGACATTTGTCTCCTTCTGACAAGTCATACACCAGGATGCTGCTGCTGCTGCTGCTGGTGTTCAAGTGGCTTCACAAACACACACACACACACACACACACACACACACACACAGAGAGAGGTGAAAGTAATAGATTACAAGTACTCACATCATAGGTGGAGTTTGAGATTCTTACCGGGGTGCAAAAGAAAAAAACAAAATGAAATACATAGACCGTCTTGAGACAAAAATATGCGTTCATGCATCGTAACGTCCACCGTCCTGAATACGGGTCAAAATGCATCTTCTCACTCATTCACGCAATTAAGGGATTAAATGCTTCTGAAATACAGCAGCATATCACAAGTATCATATACCATTTGAAAGCTTAGAATCTTGTGTTTTTAACCATATAAACCATTCTAAGACACAACCATCGTAGCAAACAGTCAATTATTTTGAATCCATATATTTCATCAAACGTGGTCTCAAAATCTTCCTAAGACATTCAAAAATCCAATGAATCCCAGCATTTAATTCAAAACAGTAAAACTGCAGTAAAAAATGTAAAATGTAACATTCTATTTACAAGAAAGCATTTCTAATTTCTTTTTTTTTAATTTTTTTATTTAGCTCTGTGAGGCTGACCGTGTCATTAAAAATCCTCATTTATAGATTAAGGTTGTAAATTCATGATAAAATCAAGTCGGCGGCAGCTTTCTGCTTCATTTATCCTGCAGTACCATAAACAAACTGCTGGGAGCAGTGTCGCTTCACCATTTGTGATGAAGAATTGTGCAACAGAAGAAGAACCAACCTAAAGCCTCAAAAGTTTGGGACCATTTCACTGAAAACTTATACTACACACCTGAGGTATAACAACTGAATTGATATATATTTTGTACAGTCAGTTTATAGTACTTAAAATATGTGTATATTATGTATAATGTAGTTTTTTCGATTTAATTTGGGAAAACTCTAATGAAAAGTTTTTGGCCACTAGGGGGCCACTTTCACTCAATAAACAGTACTTCTACTTAAGTAGGATATATCTGTACTCTTTACACCTCTGCACACACACACACACGCGCGCATGCGCGCGCATTTGGAGTGTGTGGTAGCCTACGTGTGTGGATTGAATACTTCCCAATACAAACACTCTCAGGTCTCAACCCAGATTAAGAGAGTTGCTTTGTGAGATTGATCATGACTGGTGACTAGTAGCCCCTCCCCTCACTGGAGGATCAATACATCCTTCAGTCAGATTGCTTCCCTGCCCTTCCCCTCTCCAAGCCTGGTGTGACTAATTATCTTGTGCTTGTGTTCATGGCCCAGTCTCAGCTGCATTTGTTAATCCCAGCAAAGACAGTTGGCAAAGAATTTGATCTTTATAACAAGATATCTGTTTATTTTAGCGTATGTCCGGATCACAATCGATCAATACACGGCTGGCTGACTTTAGCCCAAAGGGCTGAAAAATGATGAAGCAATAATGAATGATTCACAGCTTGCTTTTCTGCAAAGTGAAAGCCACACAGTACGATGTATATCAACGAGTGCATGAGCATTATTTGTGTTCGTCCTTATGAAAAAGTCTCGTTAGAATCTTTAGACTTGATCTGATCAAAGACGACTCCCAAAAAACTACATCATTAGGTTATGTTTGTGTAACCGCATTATATACATATGTGTGTATATATATACAAACATATTTGTCCATTTCTGAAACTGATGCATTTCATAAGGTTTAAAAATATTATATGTTAAGGGTTAATTTATTCAGACAACTGTTCCTCAGGAAATACACTTTGATATCCAACTGCCAGTCTTCGTCAGAGGCCTCTGCTCATTGCTTTGATGTTTCCTTTGAAGTTTCCTTGACTCCTTGTAATATTTCCAGAAAGATTATTTTTGTCTTTCTGAATAATATGTTAAGGTTTCATTTATTCAGACAATTGTTCCTCAGGAAGTCCAGTTCGATCTCCAATTGCCAGTCTTCGTCAGAGGTGTCTCCTGATCACTTTGATGTTACCTTTGAAGTTTCCTTGACTTCCGCATAATAATTCCAGCAAGATTCTTTTTGAATACAATATTAAGGTTTCATTAATTCAGACAACGGTTCCTCAGGAAATCCACTGTGATATCCTGATATGTTTCGACTGACAACTGCCAGTCTGCGTCAGAGGCATCTGCAGATCGCTTTGATGTTTTCTTGAGCAAGATTATTTTTCTCTTCTTTTTGAATAATATATTTAAAAATGTTTGACACCAAGTCAAGTATTTACTTTATTATTAGTTGAAAGGTTCCTACTTGCACTGAAATCTAATAAAAAAGATCATAATGGAAGCCACAGTGCTGGTTATAATTAAAGCTTTTAACAGAATTATAATGATCAGAATCTATGTGAAGCTGAAAAAAATTATCATTAAATCTATCGAAATGATTTAAAAAAAGAAAAATAATTTTGTAGACTCACATTTTATTAACATATGTTAAATAAAAAAAGAAAAAGCCTTTCTCTCTCCTCACTTTAAAGTAAGTGATCAACAGCAATCACAGCACAACACAAATAACAACGTATACTTGTGTCATCTTTGTGGTCCGTGTGAGCTTTTATTTTGTCATATCTCAAAGACTTGAATACGTTAGTGCAAAGTCCTCTGAAAAATTAACCAAGCTTGCTTTTAGGCTGGCCACATAATGGGTTGGTGCGTCCCCGTTCCCCAGCTCTTAAGGTTTAATTACTGTGTGTGTGTGTGTGAGCGTGTGTGCGTGTGTGCGCGTGTGCGCGTGCGTGTGTGTGTGTGCGCGTGTGAGAAATACCTGCATGCACGGAAAGGAAAATGGAAACATCTTGGCATGCAACTGTTAAGTCTAAAAAATTTTTTGTAAACTGTCAAACTACTCAAAAAAGCACCAGGGTACATATAAAGTAGGTCAAATTAAAAACCCTTACAGTATAGTTTTTGACTTTGCGACACATTCAACCACCAGTTTATAAGGATATAGGATGTAAATGCATGATATTAACACTAACCCCTTCCTACACGTGGTTTCATTTTCAGGAGGTTAAAATCAGAGGTCTCATTAATGTTGTCTACAAATAATTAATAAACTAATGAATCAGAATCACATTCAACTATCAAATCAAAACTTATATAGAGAAATACACTTCCAGTGTCCATACAATTGATTTTCACCCATAAAACCCTTTGAACAGATTTTGTATTCATGCTTTTTAATGTGTAATTGTTATTGGTAATATTTGTCATTTGTTAAAATATGTGTATAACATACTTGGGCGCACTGCCACGTAGTAGTTTCCATTAAAATCCTACATGTCCCATGATTCTTTGCAGTTCTCTGTAGCCCTTGTACTCCTGGCACGTATTTTAAAGGTGTCGCTACATTTGCCAGTCTCTCCTCTAAGCTCGTGTACGTCTCTCCTGCTGTGTTTCACCAGGCGGGTAAAATACCTGTGTGTTACATTTAATGCGGGTCAATACGATGCTGAGCAGGGTTTTGTGTGACACCAACTACGCAAAGAAGTCCTCGCAGTCGTAAAACTGAGCTTTGCATTTAATTAGCCTGGCGGACTCCACGCGGACTCCTTTTTGCGGGTGTTTGCCCGAGTATGTTTGAGCCTTAAGCCGTTCCACAGTCTAACTCCACACATACAATTGGTCACTGGTTTAAAAAGTGCTTCCCTCACAGGTGAAGTAATCTGATTATTTTTCCTTTCATTCAAAATGACTTTCACTCTAAACTAATTCACACTAAACATGCTTTTTCAGCCTATCTTTGTAGTTGTTTATAAAAAAAGAAGAATTCAACTGTGTGACTACTGCATTTCGCCGTAGTGTGGATTCATGTAGAAAACATGCTGCTAATGTAAATGACACATTTGATTAATGAACAAAAACAACACAGCATGAGACAAAAACAGAGAAAAAAGTAGAGGAACCTTTCAAATCACATCCCAAATCAACACTGCATAATAAATTAAGGAGATTAAATGTGTACTTGTTTGGAATTTATGATTTAAGTTTGCACACCTCAATGCAATCAATTAATCCAAAAGTAAAGCTGGTGTGGGTACAAAACTGTGAGGCTTTGTGGAAAATTCCCCAGAAAAACTTGTTCCGTGTGTTTTCACACCATACGTGGCTGATATCCCAAATAGATTTCAGATCATGCCCAGTGTGATTGGGATTAAAATGTCAGTGTGCTTCCCATTGAAATCCAGCACAGCACAAATGTCACGCTGAATGCTTAGCAGCGGCACCGTCTAAACACAAGGACCTCATCTGTCTGCTTGGCTGGACTCCTGAGTCCTGGCCCTTATCCTGAATTATGTCCAATGTCACACACGCTTGGCTTTGACCTCTGATGCTGTTTGGAATTTGTCACACACACACACACACACAAACACTGCTCTAACATGCATCGGAACATGCTTGGTTTGTTCTCCTCCCTCCCCCTCCTGTATATGTTGCTCTTTCTGTTCATGCAAAGCAGGTTGAAAGGCTTCTACAAACACAAAGGTGTCATGACGGGTGTGATATTTACTCTAAATCTACATGGCTGTAGTAGTGTATGATCATGTGTGGCCTATAGCTTCCCCTTTGGGAGATGTAAACAAATGCTCACCCCGAAGGATTCTTTTCCCTCCACATGGTCGTACATGTTGCACCTTATAATGTATATTACTTCCTAATGTGCGCTGTGCTTTTGGAACAATACACGGAGGGAGAATATACTGAATAATTCAAGTTAATGCTTTCCAACTGGAGTCACATTTTCTAGCACAGTGGCCTTTTGCTTTTGCTGTGCGAGATCAGCTCCATTGTGACAGACAGTGAGTGCACGTGGCTTTGGTTTGGATGCATCAGGGTTTAAGGAGCAGTAGTAGATGAGTAACTGCAGACAATGTTCTGTTCTAGTGTTGGGACAGATTTTTTGTTTCAGTTATAATTGTTATGATCTGCTGTCGCATGCATCGTCATTTTTTACATGTGGCAACATGATTTTATCATATTTTTTGTGAAGCTGCTGGGAATGAATTGCTAACTGATCTTTGTAAATGGGATTCATCACCTTAACCAGAACCCAAACCCTAAAATAAAATGCTCTCATAAGATGTAATTGCACAAAACAACTTCCAATCAAAACATGAGTTTGAAAGTCGCAGGAAAGAAAGAAGAAGTCGTGATGGAACGCACGGAAATCATGATAATTATCTTTTTATGACGGAGGCTGTGTTGTAAATATCAAACTAACGTACTACTCATACTAAGTCTGTCGTCAAAATGAGTATGTAGTGCATTCACATTAGATAGTATGAAAAGATTATAGATGCAAGAAATACCCGGATGTACACTGTACTTTATGGGGAAATAACCCTATGCATGGTGGGCACACTAGTCAAACTCAACTGCCCCATGATGCATTGTGAGCGGAATATAAAGTCGTCCTGGGACCGGCTTTGAGCTGAAAATCAAACATCTTTTCAAAATAAAAGCATCTCTTCTTGTCTTCCATTAGTTTTTGTAAAAAAGGGCTCTTGTTTTGAAGTTAACCGGAGGTTTTGTCAGTAGTGTGACGATATATCGCGATATTTTTCCACACACTCGATTCAAAGTTTCAAAGGTTTTTCAAAACGTTTTCTGCTTTTTCACTATAATTTGCAAGTAGGTCTTCACATAACTTTTGTCACTGTTTGTTGAAGGAACCAATATATTGTTTACTGTAATATTGCACTATAATGGTGTCGCTGGTAAGAAATACCCTCTTTTTTGTTTACATAAAGCACTATTGGAGATAATTATTCATTTACATTGGTATGTTGACACTTATTTACAGAAATGTTGCACTAAAATAGTGTCACTGTTCATAGGACACTTTTTCAATTTATTGTCTTTCAGAGATGTAAAATAAAAATTGTATTTTTTCACTTAATCTTTTTTTCTTGTTATGTCAGATAATTGTAGATTGATTTCTGACCAATATATCGATACCCGCAGTATCGTCATACCGTGAGATAATCGTTATCATGACCTTTGTATTGCGTATCGTATCGTGAGGTACCCAGAGGTACCCACCCCTAGCAGCACAATGGAGGGTCTCCGAAATGTTGTCACAAATTGCATTTCCGTGAGTTTTGTGAATCAAATGACCACATGTTGATATTCTACTTGGTCACTTTCTTGCTTTAGATGCGTTAAAAACTTTCAAAGGTGGAGAATCAACGGATAAATTTAGCCTCAGTGTGCTTCAGGTTTTTGTCGTTGTAGGTTCGAAATGCATCTTGGGAAACTTAGAAGTATACTTTAGTGGTAAGGTTCACTATCCCAATTATACTTATAGTATACAGTATATACTCATTGAGTTTGTAGTGTATAGTACGGAGTGTAACATTTCAAACACAGCCTGTGTCGCGTTTCCCAGTGAGAATGCAATGTCCCACAGCAGCCAAGTTCCACAGTACCCTAGTGGACTTTTTAATCTTTATATCATTTTGACACTATTTCATGCTTTACATCAGTGGTCATTCTTAATTAAAGCAGAATTGGCTTCTTTGATCTGCTCCAAATTCAGTAGACTTTCAGAGGAAACAAATCCTAGAGAAGTTATAGAAAGCCAGCCTTCACCCTAAAAGTGAGCAGTGGTTATGTGCTGCTACATTGCTAGCTTAACATTGTTGCAATTAGCAAAGAATCAAATTGTCACATACTAGGTTCTTTATTCTGTAAGTTATTTATTTTATTTCTATGTTTTTCAATGTCTACGAACTATTTTCTCTTTTGCAGGCTCTGAAACTATATACAACTATAACTAGAATAAACCATACTGAGAATTAGTACAACTCTTTATCATCTGTCCTCCAGTTGTTCAACAAAAGAACTGTGCAAGGTTGAAAATCTTCTCAATTCTTAAATATCAAAGGTTAAAGCTATTAGAGCAGAAAGCGTGCACGTAACAGTAATTTCTATACGCCTACTGTCTCTGATTTTGTTAATAAATGGAGAATAATTCAACTTCAATTGAGTATTCAAAAAGCCGTCTGGAATATGTAGGATATATGTTTACATTTTTCATAGTTTATTGATTTCCAAAGGCTGTAAAGAGAAATTTGAGGTAAAACTGATAGCTTTGACAGTTTCAGGGAGTCCTGATCTCTGCATTATTAACTAACAGGTATATTTTCTACTTGGACCAGGATCTTAATGATTTAATATTCATAAGTGATTTTTTTTTTTTTTGTTTTACTTCAGATGAATTCCCTCTGTAATCAAAATAGTTGGCTTCATGCATCAACACAGCTTTGTGTTAAGATCTGTGCGTAAAATCAGGCTAAACCGCCATCATTGCTTCACTGTTACACAGTGTGTCGTTTAACAAACTCCACGTCCGTCTGTTTGGATTCGTCGGGACATGAGAAAGTTGACAGCGTCTTGTTGTAGCTGCACAAGCTCGTGTTAGCGTCACACGGTGACAAGAAGAGAGGCTATCACTGCTGCAGGAAGTCCTCGTTTAACGACTTTCAAAATAATAAAACAAAGAGGTGATGATGCTCATCAAAGCAAACAACCATCGGCTGTCACTCAACCCATTGTCTAACGACTGCTCCAATGAAAGGACGACCCCAATTTTTTTATTTAGAGCTTATTTTTAGCATGATTGAAATTAATACTTTTAAATATATTTACGCTCTGCTGGTTTTTAATTGTTCAATTAATTGGTATTTGAATGAACATAATGAAAGCCATTAAAGGCAGACTTTGTGGGTCATAAAAGTGCTAATAAAGGTGTAGATAGTCAGAATTATGAGATGAAAGTGGCCTTAAATGACTACACTTCTTATGAAAGTGTTTTTCAACCTTGGGTTTGTGGCCCCATGTGGTGTCACTTGGAATAAAATGGAGTTGCCTGAAATGTCTAGTAATTGATTAAATAATATTTATTAAAATTATATCCATCCATCCATCCATCCATCTTCTCCCGCTTAGCCGTTTCCGGGTCGCGGGGGCAGCATCCTCAGTAGGGAGGCCCAGACTTCCCTCTCCCCGGCCACTTCCTCCACCTCTTCCGGGGGGACCCCGAGACACTCCCAGGCCAGCCGAGAGACATAGTCTCTCCAGCGTGTCCTGGGTCTTCCCCGGGGCCTCCTTCCGGAGGGACGTGCCCTGAACGCCTCACTAGGGAGGCGTTCAGGGGGCATCCTAATTAGGTGCCCGAGCCACCTCATCTGGCTCTTCTCGATGCGGAGGAGCAGCGACTCTACTTTGAGCCCCTCCCGAATAACTGAGCTTCTCTTCCTATCTCTAAGTATATATCTACAGTATATATATATATATATATGTATAAAATTATTATTCTTTACCATATACAATTTCAAACAAAAGTATTCTACACCACTTTTTTTTGTTAAATCAACCAAATTAATATTATTTTTTTAATATCTGTTGAAAACACATTTCATTTTTTTTAAAACATAAATCTATGTATTTTCCTGTGTAACATGCGTTTTACAGCATGCCTGTCAAAAGAAAAGTTTCTTTCAAAATAAAAGACTAGTCCAGCTTTTGGCTCCCTACCCAACAGTTGAGAATCACTGTTCTAGACTTTGACTTTCTCAAATGTAATTTAGTTGATATGAAATGCAGTAGAACAATATATATCTGAGCTGTCTTATCTTGTCACTTTGTGCACTAATCCTGTATAAAAAAACATAAAGATGGGGTCATGAACCACTGCTATATCCTTTTCTCTCTCTCTTTTTTTTTTTTTTCCTTTTCTCTGTGACGCGTGTGCACGTTTTGTTTGGGGAAAGCGTGGACACTAAATCTTTCACCTCGTGTTGGCAGCTTTGTCATCCAGCTCCGTCCATGTTGACAAAATACTTGACCTTCAGGTGTTGCAAAATGTCATGCGCTTTAACACGCCTAGTTTGAAACGCGACTACTCATTTTGTCAGCAGAGCATTGCATGATGGAAACATGGAGGCAAAGCATGACAGTGACACTAAAGCTTGATTTTCTTTCCAACAACTCTCACTGCTTTATTTAGTGAAAATCCAAACAATATCTTTAAATGTCATGAGAGTCTTTATTGATCTTTGGAGGTTGAACTAATTTGTTGATTTCTTATGCAGCCAGAGGTGTGTAAAGTACATGAAAAAATAACAAGTAAAAGTACAAATATAACTACAATATTTGCATTTCCTGAAAAAAATGCAAGTGAGGATGCAGGTACTGACCCGCGTCATTGAACACTGCATTAGCATTAGCCTAGCATTACTATTAACCTAGTTTTATCTAACATTAACCATAGCATTAGCTTTAGCCTAGCATTACGATTAACCTAGTTTTAGCTAGCATTAACCATAGAATTAACATTAGCATTAGCCTAGCATTACTATTAACCTAGTTTTAGCTAGCATTAACCATAGCATTAACATTAGCATTAGCTTTAGCCTAGCAATACTATTAACCTAGTTTTAGCTAGCATTAACCATAGCATTAGCTTTAGCCTAGCATTACTATTAACCTAGTTTTAGCTAGCATTAACCATAGCATTAGCCTAGCATTACTAATAACCTAGTTTTAGCTAGCATTAACCATAGCATTAACATTAGCATTAGCTAGCAGAAGCATGAGCATTACCCTAAAATTAAACTCAGATTAGCCTAGCATGAACCTAGCACTTGCATTAGCTAGTATTATATTATCATTAGCTTAGCATTAGCCATCAAACAGCTGAAGTTGAAAGTTGAAGCTGTTAAATCTTAAAACGCTAAAATTCCAAATCAAAATTAATAGAGAATTCTTTTTCATAAAAAAATTTGTAATTAAAAAATATTATAAAAGTTACAAATCACAAAAGTACTATACATTTTTTTGGACACGTTTTGATATCTTAATTTTCAAAATTGGTCAAACGCTGAAATAGTGGCAACGTGCCAAAATGATGTGATGGAAGAAAGTGATCCTCATTAATAACTGAAAATGACTTTGGTAAAAGTGAAAGTCTCCTAATAAAAATAACTTGAGTAAAAGTCTTAAAACAGCTCACATTAATTGTACTGAATGAATCTCATGAAAAGTATTTTTGTTGCTGTTATTTTAAATTAAATCCACCAGTATTTTTGTGTTATTCTATCCATCTTGGACTTTAGTCTTTCTTCTCATCATAACGAAGAGGCATTTTAATGTTTTCATCACATGTGAATAATATAAAATATACTGGCTGTAAAGAACAACTCTTTCAGAAACTGGTGGAATTACTCAGATAAAGCCAATTGTAGCAGCGTTAACGTTTTCCCGCGATGCGTTCAGGGTCCCTGGAAAACCCATTCCAAATCAATTATATTCATATTTTAATTCGTAACAAAGTGGCAAAAATTAAAGTAAAGAAGAAAAAGTATATTTTTTTTAACTTTTAAATGTCGTAGAGTTAAAATAAAAGAAAGAAAGAAAGAAAAAAAAAAAAATCAAGTACAGATCATCAAAAAGTACTTAAATATATTTGCTTTGTTACTATACATCTTTTTCATGTTAGATTCATGTGCTCTAACTATTGTTTCATGATGAAAACCAAGTTTTTATCATAAATTAGGGACATAATTGTTACCGTGCACGGATGTTTTTGAAGGTAGTATTGTAATTCCTTGACACCTAAACACTGTTTCCTTTTTTGATTTTTTCACCTTGTCTGCACATTCCGCTCCATGTAGTATAAATAATGCAAAAAAAAAAAAAAAAAGAATAAATATATACACACGTTCTTTCTTTTATATACAACATTTAACACAAACCTATTTCTACTGCTTCACATAACTCTCTGAAACATATTGTGACATTTGTTTTGTTTTGGAAAATAGTGTCACTCATTTTTGTTTTTGTCTATATCAACATAATAATCTGTAGCTTCATATTAATCTATTCAGCCAATCTGTCTTATTGTTTTTATCCCAAAACAATAGATTGCACCGCTAGTTTATAATGACAAATATCAAGTGAATCGACTGTAAAAAAAAAAAATGAATATTTTTGTATTGTTTTAGTGTTTTTTTCTGGCCTGATTTAATTTGGCTGACCTCAGAAATCTGAAAAAGTAATCAATGACTAGAAAAACCCAATGCCATTTGTCGTTGATCTGTGTTAAATTAGATTTAAAAGCCTTTATTTCAAAGCCCTTAACTTTCCTTTTTAGAGCCTTTTGGATTTTGTCCAGGCAACAATGTCTAAACTAGCTTTAGGATAAATGTGAAGTCCTTCAAACTGTATTTTCCTACATTTGTTGTGTTTTCTCCTCTCATTATTTCCTATAGTCGTACAGATTTGCTCGAACAACCATGTAACTGTGGTGATGTTCCCTAACAGTGTTGTCAGGATTAATTCGCCGTTTTTCCTAATGCATGCTAATGAGAAAGTTGTGCGCATTTGATTGTCAATACGGTGAAATACAGCTCTGCTCCCTAAATGCTGCCTCCGTTCAATATCCTATTAAAGCTGAATCACAGATAAGTTGGCGCGCATCAGGAAAGCAATCTGAAATTTGTGCTGACATTGATCCAGCAGGAAGGAGACCTATTGCTCCGATTAACGCTGTGGCCCCCGGGAGAGCGCTCCCTTGACCATTAATAGCCAACTGTCCTAGTTTTTACTTAGACCACATAAAACGCTGTTATTTACGAGACATATGCTCGCCAAGCGTCGCGGACGCTTGGAGCCATTGGTGTGTGTTTTTTTTTTTTTCCCCTCATAATAACAACCCAGCAGCTCATGGTTTTTTTAATCTGGTAACATAACTTTTATGCTGTTTGTGCATTACCTTAAAGACACTCTGCAGTGCACCTATAAATCCTAACGTTGGTGTTACACTGGGAGACATTCGTTTGTGGTGAGAGGAATGTAATCTTTTACCCACTGACGGTGTCCACAGAATGCAAACAAGTTTATTTTCAAATGTAAATGAAAAAAGATTCATATTAAATCAGTAAATGAAAAAAAGGTTGTATGGAAAGGCAAGGGTGATATTTTACGCCTGCATCTGTATCATAGAAACTCCATTAGTTTTGGTCAAGTTGGTTAAAGCTGCTCAGGATGATAATTTTATATCAATAAATTGAAGATTATTTGCTTGAAAAACAATGGAAAAGGTTGAAGTTGTCGCTCGAAAGTTTGATTTAATCTCCATTTTACCTCTCTGGTTGACAGCATCGGAAAAGTTTTGCGCAAATTGCATTCTGGGATGTGAAGTTGCTTAAAAAGTGTTTTTATTTCATTCTTACTGTGATTTTTTGTGTTTTAGTAATTGGCTTGACTCCTGGTTCCCCATAATACTGTATTACCTCAATCCGCCAGACATTAAATATTGTGTGAGACCCAAAATAAACATCCACAACTTTCAGGCAGTGAAACTACCAGAAATGTTTTGGGAAGTCACTTAAGTAGATTTTGTTGGAGGTAAACAAAATAAATCACAGTAAGAATGTACAAATTAGGATCATTTGGACATGTTAAGTTTGAGCAACTTAACTTTAAAAATCTGAGTGAGGACAAAAACCTTAATTTCATTTGCCTCACACTTTCGTAGGACGGGTATAAATAATGTTGGTTTATAGGTTGCATCTGTTTGCATCAGCTCTTCTTTGACTCAGTAAAGATCCAATTCTTCTGTGCCCCTGATTTGCAAGAATGGAAACACTTCTGCCCATCCATTTAGGGGACTACACATCCCATAATGCAATGCTCAAAACTTTTCCAACAGTATCAAGTTTACAGTGGATATCAAAACTAACTTTCAAGCAGCAATTTCAATATTTGACTATTTTTTTTTTGCAAATGAACTTGGATTCAGTGATTTATGGCTGTGTTCAAAATGTCCTACTAACATACTACTCTTACTAAGTGTGACATCAAAATGAGTAGTTTGTAGTGCGTTCACATTAGATAAATGATGAAAAATACCGGGATGTATACTATATGGGGACATTTCGAAGTATGCACTGTGGGCACACCAGTCATACTCAATCGCCCCATGATGCATTGAGAGCGGAACATAAAACCGTCCTGGGACTGGCTTCAAGATAAAAATCAAACATCCTCTTTTCAAAATAAAAGCATTTATTCTTGTCTTCCATTAGTTTTTTTTTAACGCTTTTGTCAATAGGGCTCTTGTTTAGTATACTCAAGTTTTATGAATCAAATGAGCACATGTTGATGTGTTTTTTGCTTAAAATGTTTTCAGAACTTTCAAAGGTGGAGAATCAACAAAGATATTTAGCCTCAGTGTGTTTCAGGTTTTTGTCGTATGTTCCAAATGCATCTTGGGAAAATGTAAAGTACAGTGGGAACGGTTATCATTCTATCATTCATACCTATAGTATATAGTAGACAGTATATACTCATTGAGTTTGTAGTGTATAGTACGGAGTGAGCCATTTCAAACACACCCAATGACTTTAACTAATAAAAAAAGTTACATTATATTTTAAGCTCCTTTGTCAGCTTTTTCAATGTCATGTTTTTAATTTTTTTGCGTCCAGTATGGTTGGTGACCTGTTTCAAGAAAAATGTTCATTCCTCTCATACTCATAAGCATCCAAGCATGAAAAGTAAACATGTTAGATATGTAGAGTTTCTATGCTTTGGCTATGTTGTTTGGAATTAGAATGTTAAATAAACAATGACCACTACTAGCAAACTGTGTATTGTTTGGTGGTTTTCCTAAAAAATAAAACCCACGTTACTTTCTTACTAAAGTGCAACAAACAACAGGTTTATGTGTTAATTATTCTTCTATAGTGTCGCAGGAAATCCCACCATAGGATTAATTGTCTATGCTTTTCACTAGAAGTATAGTTAAGCATTAAAAAAAGAAGGGAACTTAGTGTTCTGCTCCAGCTCTAAAGTGTCCACTTTAATGCAGCCTCCTGCCAATTTATGCACTTTAAATGGCAGGTGGATTCCTCTCTGTGTGAAGCCTATGTGAGTCTACGAGCAGCATTGCCTTTGCTCCATTAGTGCTGCTGATGCTGGTTGTTTTGGGGCATTGCCATGACAACCTCGATGCATGCGCTCAGCGAGGATATGCTTGCAGAGGCAAAAAAGACTGTTCTTTTTTTAAATCTGGTTTCAAGGTTCAGAGGTGTGAGGATAAATGTCAGATTTGACAGTCATTTGAGACTGTTGTTGCCAGGGTTGGGGTCAATTACAATTGTAAGAGCATAATTACAATTAAAGGTTTATGGCTGTTGATGGCTTACACATATGTTGTTAAAAATCATTAAATTGTTTTATATCAAGTTTAAATGTCACAGAAAAAATGCTCAGACGCTCACACAAAACATTAAAACCTATATTTTCATCAATAAGGAAGCCTTACAACAGACATAAGCAACTGGCGGCCCGGGGGCCACATGCGGCCCAAAACGAAATTGAAATTCATGAAGTTGGAAGATATACGAAGACCAACATAATCCACAAAACTCCAAAAAAACAAACGGTACTAATAATTATTCATAAAACACAGAAAATGACGACAAAAATAACAACATATACAAAAGGACTTACAAAAAATGACAACAAGAACAGAAAAAATATAATAAAAACACACATAATGACTTTAAAAAACACAAAGACAATAAAAATTAGCTTAATTTAACTTTATTTTTTAATATTTAAAAAAAAAAAGAAATTGCTATGTTGACGATAAGATGTACAAAATGAATTTAAAAACACACAAAACAAATTATGGCATAATTGCAATTGTAATTTAAAAAATATGTTGCTTTCGTTTAATGCAAAACTGGGGAACCATGTTACATTTCTACACATGTGTAGTTAATAGTTATTAATATGTTTTATATCAAGCTTTCCCACATTTTACGATTTGAAAAACAAATGAAATCAAGGAGTATACAGACACAAAAAAGCCTATATTTTCATTGATTAGGAAGCCTAACAAAGTAACCAATAAATAGATAAATTAAATTAAATGATAGGTAATTGTTTTTAGTGTATTTTACAGCTGATTGAGGACTCGTTATCATCAGAGATGCTAACATAAGAGGAAGGTTATCTTTTATTAGGTTGTTTATTTCAGGCTCAGTAATTGTGATTAATTATAATTAGGGATGTAACGATTAATCGTAAGGCAGTTAAAAATCGATTCATAAATATCACGGTTGATATCTATTTTCTGAAAATTGAATCGCAGTACTTTTTTTAACCAGTGTAGGCGGCGGGAGGAGTCTGCTAATAGTTTCTTTCTGGCCGCCTTCTACTCTTAAATATGTTAATAAATGATTCATTACCACTTTAGCACCGAAAGAAAATCTGTAATATTACTTGAATATCTGTAAAAGTCACGTTTTTCTATTAGCTCTGTCTGCTAGCATAGCTTCTCTTCTTCACTGCAAGATATCTGCATGCCAACCGACCACTGTGTTACCAGCGCCCTCTGCTAGTCCAAACATATGACGTAAATCATTGCAATCACGTTTTTTTTTTTTTAAAGTCCAATTGTTAAGGCACAAAATACATTTTCAGTTGCACTTTTAAAAAGAAAAATAACTATTATGCAGTTTTGCATTGTTTATTATAGAACCAAAATTTAAATTAATAGGCTTCATTTTCATTTGTATTATTCCTTTATTTATTTAATTCAAGATTTATTTTTAGTTAAATTGCATTGTTTTGAATAGTTTATCGAGGAATTCTTTTGACAATGAAAAATAAAAGGAAAATAGTACCGTATTTTCAAAAAAAAAATTTCTACAGTCCTATTTTGTAAAATAAATCGTGAGAGAATCGTATCGTGAACCCAGTATCGTGAATCGAATCGTATCGGGAGTTGAGTGAATCATTACATCCCTAATTATAATTGAACTTTAGCAATTGAGAACGTAATTGTAATTGACTTACTGAGGTTAAAAAAAATAGTTGTAATTGGAAAAAATGCTGGTCACTGTCATCGTAGTTGAATTGTAATTACATCCTTAAATACAAGGCTGAACCAAACGCTCTGCTGTTGATTTATGGTCACAGTTTTGTTCACTTAAGAAATCATCACAGAAGCAGATAAAGGCTGTCCTGACACATTCCAAACAATGCACGGGGAACATCTGTAAAATGCCACAGACCCTTTCTAAGCCTGCCAATTATTTGAATACCAGATGTCTGGGTGCTGTTGCAGTTTAATGCCAACTCGAGGGACGCTGCTGGAATTACACCCACTAAAAAAATGTCATCGTTTGATGCTAGAATGTGATGAAACCAACAGTGTGTACCGGGGGGACCTTGTGTCCAGACTATCCCACTACATTATCAGAGGAAACCACGTGAAGAAGCTGTTATTAAGTCAGTGATTCTTAATTTTAATTATTTTCAAAAAGTTCTAACAATTTTTTCAGACTTTAGCTACCTTTTGCCAATAAATATCCTTTTTTTCTTATTTTTTTTGTCCATTATTGCAACTTCTTTTTGACACTTTTATTCAATTTTTGTTCATTCTTTAATTTCTTTGGGCCACTTTGAGCTATAAATACCACGTGTTCCCATTTTCCCCTTAATTTTGCCTCTTTTCTTTCCACATTCTTGCCCTTTTCCACTATTGTTTACCACATTTTGCCCATTTTTTGGCCACTCTTGACTGCTTTTGGCCCATTTTAGTCACTTTACACTCTTTTCTTGCACCGTTTTTGCCACTTTTGGACCATTTTTGGCCACATGTTACCATGTCTGCCTCTACTCGCTTGTAAAAATAAAATAAAAAACATTGCAGCTCTGACTAGCCCTTTTTTCAGACTTTAGCTGAAATAATGCCTTTTTCCAATTTTTAGTCCATTTTTGCAAGTTCTTTTTGACACATAAAATTTTGTCCTTTCTTTAATTCTTTTTGGTCACTTTTCATCCTGATAAGCTTACTTTTATTCAATGAATACAGCTTGTTTCCCTTTTCCCTACATTTTTCCTCTTTTTTTTCCACATTTTTCCTCTTTTTTTCCACATTTTTGCCCTTTTTTACTGTTTGCCACATTTTGCCCATTTAAGCTACCCGTTGCCTATATATACCACCTGGTTCCTCTTTATTTTCCCCTTTTTTCGCTTCTCTTGTCTGCTTTTGGTTCATTTTAGTCCCTATTCACTCTTTTCTTGATACTTTTGGACCATTTTTGGCCACCTGTTACCATGTCTGCCTCTACTCGTTTGTAAAAATAAAATGGCATTGGGTCGATGGCCCACCGGGACAATGCCCGATATACCAGATGGTCAGTCCGCCCCTGGTATGTACTGTAGCGTGGCGGCGGCGTTGGAAAAGGCAGGACAACAAATCGGTTTTCTTTCTTTCTTTTTTTTGTCTCATCCATTTAATTTCAAAGGCAGTGATAAGGGCATCTCCTTAGAATGAATATGATCAGTAATGAGCTATGGCAACACTGTTTATTCATGCCCTTGACATTCTCTTTGAGGGGAGGGAGGTGGTGGTGGGGGGGGCGGTAACGGCATCCTTCTAAACAGATCTAAAAGTCCACTGGAAGGGATAAATGTCAGTGGGCCTCGCTGAGAAATCACACAGCTTTTTTCCATCTCTCTGACCTTCACTATGTCTACTCTGAAGAGAATTAGCCAATATTAATAAATAATCTCTACGTACGCCATGATGAAAGTCGTCTCCGGGGACAGATCGAATCTGTCTTCCATAAAAGCATCATGCCCTTAAACTGACAATTAATTAGCGCGTTTAGGTAATGATAAATAATTAATTTGCATGACATTAAGGGACTTTTGGGACTAAGACAACAACTGGATGAATTAGCGAAGCTTCTCTCGGAGACAACAGCACTATAAATCGAGTGTGAACTTGAATATCAGCGTTATCTAATTGATGTCATCATATCTGTGTTGGAAGGAGCTTTGGCTACAGAAGATGCTCCAGGGGGGAAGTGTACTGTGAACGGATCGATAGAAGTAGTGGTCGTGATTATGTTACGATTATACACCGGAGAGAAAGAGAGAGAAAAACGGTGTGTGGGGGGGTTGAAGAGAGGCGTCACACCTCTAGGCACAGTTGAAAGAGCTCAGTGGGAACCAGAGTGGTCAGGGATCCATGGCTGCAGAATTACAGCCTCCTTCTTTATTTCCACCTGCAGCACACTGTTCAACTGCCTTAAACCTGGAACACTATCGCTAATATATTATAATATAATATACATTATACTATCACTATCGCCAGGTTATTTTTAGCTGATATATTATACCCAATAAAAAGTCATTATCAAAATCTGACAATACATGACTATTGATTACAAGTACTCATATTACTGTAATTGAGTTGATTTAATGGGTACTTGTACTTTTTTGAGTATATTTCTAAATCTGGAATTTTACTTGTACTTAAGTACATTTTAAAACAAGTAATTTGTTAAATTTCTACACTCAACTGTTACTGAGTAAATTATATTTTATTTAAAAATGATTAAAAGACATTGTGAAATGACCAGACGACAATCAAATGTATCACATCATAGCCGACCAATCAGATTAAAGGTAATGTACGACGCCAAAATAGCATTGAAGGGAGATTATTTTTTTCAATTTGAGTTCATAAATGTAGCTATACTTAGAGCCTGAGAATTAAATTTATTTTAAATTGAATTCATTTTATTTATTTATTTTTTTAAATAATAGTACATTTTGACAAACCTTTTATTTTATACAGATGCCTTTGTGTTCCTTTTTAAGTTTATACATGAGATGTTTACTGTATACAATGGAACCGTGGGGAGATTTATTACCAAGAATAAACGTACGTGTGTTTGGGGGGTACTATTCAATTGTGCTACTTTTTACTTGTATTTGATTATTTTATGTATGACTTCGTAGCAGTAAAAACTATTTCATGCCACAACCAACCCAGTATAGGTCCGCGACCCACTTTTGCGTCCCGACCCACCAGTTGGGAATCGCTGATCTCGACACATGAACGGAACAAAAATGACATTTTTTGATTAGGTGAAAATTTGTCACCTGACTATAATGTTTTAATCATCATGTGAATTCCCTTGGATGTTTATTTACAACTACTACATAAAGATAGCGTGGTGAATTTCAGAAGAAGCTACCAGAACCCAAGACACTGACAAACACAACTTCATGAAAAATAAGTAAATACGTTTGCTTGGGTGAAAATCACGTGCCGATAGTGTTCTAGGAATAAATCAAGTGATTATTTGCTTCATTTCTTCATTGTCTGACTCATCTTTAAAATAAGTCAGAGCTGTGACGTCTCATGGTTGAGAACTGAAGGAAAACAGTTAATTATTCAGTAATATTTCACAAAAAATTTAACGGATGTCAAAAACATCCTTGCAAAAACACCCACAGCTGAGTTTTATTTCATGTGTGCTCCTTGAAATTCACCTCGGTGTAAAAAATGCATCAGAGCAGCTGATCTTCAGACTTATGATGATTCTCCACAGAGGTCACCTTTAACTGTGTCTCCCTCTGATGCAGGTTATAAAAAGGCCTGATCTCTTCAAACGTGATCTATGTAAAGAGAAGAATAACCATATGTTACTCAAAAGTCCAGCTCCATGCCAGATTGCCACAGCTGCAAAAAAAAACCCAAACCAAAATACAGGCCAATTTTCCTATTGTCAAATTTTTTAAAAATCACAACAAATCAACCGTGTGCAACAGATTTGCAACTTTCACCAAAATATAGTCCCAATACTGAAGAAAAGTTTTCTACTTTTAAACCTATTGCAAATTATGAAATGTCAGTTTTTTTCTTTCCAAAATCAACTAAATGTATTAAATGTTTCTCTTCCCACAATATTGTTTAGTTATTTTAAAACCAAACTTGCTACAGCAAGTTAATCAAAAATGAAGCCTTGTTGAAATTGTTTTCCTGTCAACATGAATGTATTTTCAAAGTTTATAACAAAAAATAAATAAATTGCAGTATTGGTAAATATTGTTTGGACAATGTTCTTAAGATTTTTGATTAAACTACATTTAGAATGTTGCTCTCATGCAAAAAAAAAAAAAATTGATTCAATGCAAGAAATCTTTTATAAATCATTGTTAATTTTTTTTTTTTACCGGTACCAACATATCCATGGGGTCTTGGTGCAATATGTGATTTTTTTTTTTTTTTCTTGATAACTGAATTTTTGACAGCTGTTTGAAATCTGCCTTCTGTCGTATTTTGCCAAAATTTGCCTGACCCGACCATTGCTGTGCAGCAGCTACAGTATATTTACAGCGTTAGCTTTAGGTGGAGACAAGAAGTAAAATCCTTGTTTGAAAGTCCTAAGGAGTGTGAGATTACTGCCGAAATCCATGCACTCAAGACAACACAGTAACCCAGAGAGTCCTCACTGTGAAAATCTTGGTGACAGTTTCTCTCAGAGATAAATTGGCCACAGCTAAAATGTCTCCTGCTGGTCGCCAGTCTGCGTTATCTGTGCCATGAACATGCAATTTCCCCTTGATTGTGCACCCCACGGATAAGTAAACACATTCACCGCAGTGGTAAGAAAAAAAAAACACAAAAAAGGCAAGCGCCCATAAATCTGTCCAAGTAAGGTGAGTGAGTTAGAGAAAGTTGAAAAAGTGAGAAAGTTAAACCTGTATTTCACGTAAACGTGGGATGTTTTAGCGACCGTCAACCTGGGAAGTGGCTTTTTTATTTTTTTGCAAAAAAATATTTGGAGAATGAACCTTAGCTTTCTGCTCAGCTCCCAAACTTAAAGATAAAACACTGTGATGGACAGTGATAAATAGAAAAGAGAAAAGTCTGGACTTTTTGACATTAACTCACACTTAGTAAAGGTTGTAAAAGAGTTCGGTAGCGTTGGGTTACTGGTTCATAGTCGGGGTGTAACGATTCGTTTTAGCAACGTTTCGATTCGATTCACGATTCGTTATTTCTAATTCAGTTCAAGGATGATATTAGACTTAAACTTAAACTTAGACTTTCTTTATTGTCATTCAAACTTTAACTTTACAGTACAGATAACAAAATTTTGCTGCACTGGCTTGTATAGCAGGATAAAAAACAGCAGCAAGTATTTACATAAGGTAAGCAATATTTAAAAAAAAAAAAAAAAAAAAAACAAGGTGCAGATATAAAAAGATATTAAGAAGAACAGCTATGTGTAAAATTCCCATACAGATAAATATATGTATGTCTATTTTTACAGTCTAGTGAGGAAATCTGGTTGAGGGAGAATTAAGGGATTATTTATTTTTATTTTTATTTCTTATGGTTTGAGGGAAGAAGCTGTTCCAGAACCTGGAGGTTCTGCTTTGGAAGCACCTCTTCCCAGAGTCCAGCAGCGAAAACGGCCCTTGGTGGGGGTGGGAGGTGTCTCTGCTGATTTTGAGGAAGTGAAGTCCAGATGATTTTTTTCCACCGTCCTCACCACTCGTGCACTGCAGGCTCCGGACCACACAGAGAGGCAGTTATTTTAGAACGATTTCGGATCGAATCATTTCGGATTCGATCCAAAATGATTCAACATCAGTTCTGGTTAAATGAGCAGTGGTTAAACCTGCTACTTCTCATTTTAACTTTATGTTATCATGAGGCTTTCTGCAGAGCTAATGCTAACGCTTAAAAGGCCTGGTGGTCGACGGTCGATACAGTGAGCAACTCCTTTAGAATATCTCCGTCTGTGTTGAAGTGTTTCCACATAATGGACCCTAAAGGAAGATTGATCAGTTTCTCCTTTGCCGGCTTCTCCATTTTGTTGTCTGCTCGTGACATCACAGACAGCCGGTGGAGTCGACCGTAACGTCTTTAATATTAAGAGACACATCCATATAAAGTCTTCTGTGCTTAAACCCACTGCGTCATTTCCTTGTATCGATACAATCGATTGATTACCTTTTAAAAAGATTTTAGATGGATTAGTACATGTCATCCCAAAGGCCAGTTTGTCGAGCACAGATTGATGTAGTTTGATTATAGGAATATATATCGATTCATTGATCTAATGGATGAATTGTTATACCCTTAGTTGATAGTATTGTACTCAAGATCACACTACTGTATCTAAGACCAAGACTTGCCTGAGACCAGAATGCACTGAGACCAAGACTAGATTAAGACTTTTGGGAGTCAAGAACAAGACCATCAAAATCTATCTTTAGAAACCAAGACAAAAGACAGTTTTTTTTTTTTTTTTTTAAATACACCTGACAGGCAAAAACAAGTCATGTTCAGAGGTATTTTGAACTACAATTTTTTGCAAATTTTCTGACGCATAAGATTTCCAATGAGGCAGAACAATCGGTGAGCTAACGCTAAATGTTTGAAGTCAAATTGCAATTAATTCATTAGGAACAGTTCCAAGTGCTCCTCCTAATTATCACGTAAGGAAGTTGTAGAATAGCAGAGCAGTGTTTTATTCACTTATTCAGACAAACTTTTTTCTGGAAATTTAGAAAATTTAAAAGTACCACTCCCAGAAATAACTCATAACAACACATAAGCAATCAGTAGATTCCGCTTGGGAAGACTGACATTTGGCAGTAGAAACATGTCAGGAAATTAAAGCACATTTCAAAGTATATTTCCTGAAAAAAGTTTGTTGGAATGAATAAAACGTTACATTTTATTTAAAAAAAAGATGACAAAATGAACTTGCTGGAACAGACTTGACGAATATCTTTGAGTCCGTCTAGTCAGAGACCGATACAAAACCTTCAAAAATGCTCTCGAGTCTGAAACAAGGCCTTCTAAATATGTTCTCCAGACCAAGACCGGTACAATTCAACTATTTCAGACTCAAGAAAGTTTGGGAAGGTCATCGTTTGTGCGGTAAAGTATTTCTCAACTGTGCTGTGTTGTAAATTAAAGCACAGATATTTATTACCTGATGGACTGTGAAACATATTACCTAAGTTGTAATGATATCAGCAGAGCTCAATGATGCAGGCTGTCAAAGGAAGTTGCTGTATGTGTTTCAACTGAAATGGCAGACATGGCAACACCTTTGGCTGACGATAGGACCGTAATCTCTGAGGACTGTCTCTCACCAGTGTGCAGCGCTATCACAGAAATCTACATGTTGAAGTCAGCAGTGCATGAAATCATACCGCCAAGTTTAAATGACTTGTCATTGTGAAAGAATGAAATAAACCTTAAAATGAAAGAAAAAAAAAACCTGCCAAGGTGAACCTTATCTGCCAAATAACTTTTTCTACACGCGGGTACAATTTATGTGGTCCTACTTTTCAGCACAAGCGTTTGAAAATGTAAGACGGATGACAAGAAACAAGCAAAAACAATAAGCCGGTCAAGAATTATAACCAAGCTCTAAACCAGTATTTCGTGGGAAATTGTCCAGTTTAACTTAATTTGTAAAAAAAAAAAAAAAAAAAAATCAAGACTGTGTGGTAAATTTTCTTTCTTTTCTTCATCTGTTAGGTTGAATAAAGTTCCTTATGAATTATGACCGTTATCGGTTCAGGAAGAAATAGGGCCTCTCACATACCTTTAACATATACTGTATATGCAGAGAGTCGTAGAGAATAAATTGAAGCTTATTTTATGACTTAGAGCAGGGTTTTTCAAATAGGGGTATGTGTACCCTAGGGGTACGCCATGGCACTACAGGGCGTACTTTAGAGCAAGAGAGAGAGAGCGGAAAATTAACAAATAAAGTGTCAGTCTAGGTTCCACCCCAGGTGTGACATGACAGAAAATTATAAAAATTATAGAAATAAATATATTCAGGAGCCACTGAATCAGTAATTTTCAACCTTGGGGTTTAAATGGGGTTGACTAAAACTTCTGAAAAAAAAAAGTATTTTTATTTATTTTACAACAAACAATCTTAAACAACTGTATTTCTATACTTTCACTTTGTAAAATGTAAATCTATTTAAACTAAAATGCAAAACAAAGCATATATATGTATATATCTGAGCTCCAACATGATTAAAAACTAATTCTGGAGAAAAAAAAAATGTCAGGGGTCGACAGAAATTCTTGATATCAAAATGGGATCATGACCCAAAAAAGAATGGTAACCACTGCACTAAATAGTGTTTCATCCCACTTATTTACAAAATTAGATTCTTTAAAATGTGTTCGTTCATTCCATCATTATGCTCTATAGTTGTTTTTAAATAGTTTTCTAAGCAAACTGTTGTAGTCGGACAAAGGGGGTACTTGAGCCAAAATAAGTTGGAGAACCACTGACTTAAAGGAGTGGTCAGTAAAACAACTAAAGCAGAGCAGAATTAGAATAGGAGGGAGAACAGAATTAGAATTGGGTTTCAGTTGGTGACCAACACGTTCTTGGAGGCAACGCTCAACCTGAAAGGAGAATGCAGTATTTTTGTTTTATTTTTACTAAGACGGCATTGTTGCAGTTTTCATTTTCGCTTAATTCAAACAATAATAAAACCACACCAAGGATCTGGGAGAAAACAAGACTCACCCTCAGACGTCAAAGGAGAAGACACAACAATAACAAATTAATTGCGTTATTATGCATTGTACTGCACTGTAAAACTTAGAATTATGGGCCTTAAGTGGTGTTTCAATTCAACTGGTGCCTCATTTAGCTGGTGACTGATTCGGTTTTAGAGCACAATTCTGAATTGACTAGACTAGTGTATTCAGACCAAGAAATGACTCCGCCTACCGATGTAGTCGACCCCACTTCCATGGTGTTTCCTCTATAGTCCTTCCACATTCAAGATGTAGCTATTTAATTATTTAGATTATTATAGTGTTTTTAATTGTCAGCACTTATCATGCACTTAGGTTTTAATATTTGTGTGTGAGTGGACCGTGGGTTGGGGAAGAGGGGTTTGATTATTTTCTGTAAAACTCATGTTTCAGTAGAAATGACGATCTCAGACTCACGATTTAGTTCTTTAACTTCTCACACTGGCATCTGAACATTATAAATGTTTAAAATGAGAATGGATTTCTCACCTGAAAGGCTGAGAGGCTATTAATTTTACCTAAAATTATTTGATGTTTTTGAAACAAAATTGCGTTTCTAGTGAGTCTGATGCAAGTTGACAACAAAGCTACTCTACTGTAGCTACAGCACTGAGCATTGATCCTTTTACGCATTGTTCATGTTGTCAGAACTAATTGATTCTACTGATTTTAGCTTTTACACAAATGATGTTTTCCATATGTTTTCTGTAGGTCTTCTGTTCCTTTCATAAACTCTTGAAATCCATCCACTTACAGCAGCTAGTGTAGTCGAATCAAAGCACATGGGATGTGTTTTAGTTTTCACATTTTTGCTTATGAGCTAAAATCAAAAATGTAAACAGTCGCCGTCTTCAATCTCCTACTTGTCAATGTCATGTTTTATATTTCTTTGATATGAAGAAACATGCTTGTTTTTGCACCACAGATGTCCAAACTGTGGAGTGGAAATGTAGCGAGAAACGAGACGGGATGATTATCATGGAAAAATGACAGGAGGCATCATCACCCTCTCCTGAGGGCCAGTCGTGTAATTTGTCTTTCAGATTCAAGGGTGGGGGGAAACATTATGAAACAGAACAGAGCTGAAACCAGAGGGCACCAGCTGCACCAGCCGTCAGCGAAACACACGCACAAATGTGTTGGATTTTATGATCACTACTGTGTTATGGGGAGCTGCTCGGAGCCACTGCTTTATTTTAATGTGGCAAACAAAAGTTTGGTAAAAAAAACACCTGAATTGTCACTAATTGTGCTTTTTTAACTAAACTACAAAGATTTTAAAATTAGCATATGTTAGAAAAAACTTTATTTGGATGTGGTTACAACATCAAGATGGAGACTAAGGACCCATTACCTGCTTATTATACAAACTATGTAACACATATATACCCGATTGTACGGAAAAGGATTAGGGGCACTGAAAAAAACAAGGTCCAATTTTTTTTATTTAATGTTTTTATATTCTGAGAAACAAGTCAAAATTATAAGCTTAAAGTAAGAATTATGAACTTAAAGTCAGAATTCTAAGAATATAGTCTGAATTCTAAGTTTAAATTCAGAATTCTGAGTCAAAAAAGTCTAAATATGACATTAAAAGTATATTAATTCTGAGTTTGAAGACAATGAGATTAGAAGTATAAGAATTATGAGATTTAAGTCAGAATTCTGAGTTAAAAGTCAGAGTTCTGAGTTAAAAGTCAGAATTCGGAGTTTAAAGTCACAATTCTGAGAAGAAAAGTCAGAATTCTGTGATTAAAGTCAGAATTCTGAGATTAAAGTCCGAATTCTGTAAATAAAGTCCGAATTCTGAGATTAAAGTCAAAATTCTAAGTTTAAAGTCATAATTCTGTGATTAAAGAATTCTGACTAATCTTAGAATTCTGACTTTTTCTCATAACATTAATAATAATCAAAAAACTCAAACTTACTCAACATTGAATATAGATTGCATTAAAACCCTTGTTGGAGAATTGTTTTTATCCTCTAGAATATATTGTTCCTTCTATACAATTTTACATTTTCTTCTCCGTCAGTTTTATGTAACTACATGCACTGTTTGATAACTCGATCACGTAAAAATTTGTATAGCAAAATAACGTTTGGGTCCGATGTGAGCGTTTGCTTTTTGAGCGATCAATCTAAGATGTAATTCAAACAGTCTGAAGCTGGTTGCTCCTTCTGTGAAATATTGATAAGTGTGTCTGGGAACTGTTCCTCCAACACTTTCCCCCATGCTGCAAAGTTTGGATCATTTGATCGGCAGCCTTGGAGACATTTGCAGCTGTGATTTCAATCCCTGTTATTTTATTTTATATGTTATCCAGCACGCCATCCATCTCACGCCTGGCACGTGGCGTTCTATATTCCAGATTTCAACAAGATTCAGCTGGAAGTTTTCTTCCAGGGCCTTTGGGATGCACTTTCTGCCAACTATGCTGATATGTTGCTTGAAGTTTAATCCCTACAATGTGAGAAATTAGGTTCCTTTGCTCTTCCTCTTGCTTTGATCAGCCTCTAATGTGATTAGTCAGTGACCCTGACATGACTTAGCCCAGGAACTGGGAAGAGAACCTTGGGAACGTGTGTGATCTGACCAGTAAAGCCTGCAGAAGAAAAGGAATTATTCTGAAGGTGTCTTTCCTCTGTTGCTGCTCAGCCTTGTGGGTAATAAAGGTTTCATGTATTCGTTTTACCCGGGCAAAAAATTGCGATCTATAATGACCTGACATTTCTTTCTTTAAAAAAAAAAAAAAAAAAAAAACTGGCCAAGGGGCTCATGATTGGAATGCTAACCAGGGTTTTATTCGATGTAAGGTGCAGTCCACTGGGAGGAGGCCTATTTTGAATTCTGCCAGATGTAGACTTCCCTCAGTTTGAGTCTTCTCACTAAATTAATGTAAATCTTCCTCGGCCTGTATTGCAATGGAAAATGTTTTTTTGTATTTGTGTATTCTGACCCACGAGTATTGTTAAAAAAAACCAGCACAGAATCTGTTTACTTCATCATATGCTTCCTATATGCATTGATGGATTTTGAGATTCTAGGGGGGGGAGGGGGGGCAAAAGAAAAATATAAATAATAAATACAGCATATAAACCGTCTTGAGATTCACGCCAACCACTGTGTGTGTAACATATACAACTTATTCTGTCCTTATTTTACCTTATTTTACCTTATGTGTCTGTGTGTGGTGGACGGGGTTTGTATGGGTTGGGTGTGTTTTTAACTATGTAAGAGCACTTTGAGCTCCATTTATTTGTATGAAAGTGCTTTTTTATAAATAAACATTGATTGATTGACTGATAGAATATTTGCATTTCCTGAAGAAAATGCAAGTGAGGATGCAGGTGCTGGCCCGCATCGCACTGCATTAGCTAGCATTGGCATACATTTGTATTAGCATTAGTATTGGCTAGAATTAGCATAAATTTATATTTGCATTAGTATTAGCTAGCATTAGCATAAATTTGTATTAGCGTTAGTATTAGCATTAACTAGCATAAGCAATAGCGAGCATTAACATTGACATTAGCATAGCATAGCATAGCATAGCATAGCACTAATCTATCAGAGCACTAATCTAGCAATAGCGTTAACCTTGCATTAACATTAGCCTACCGTTAACATTAACCTAAAGTTAGCATTAGTCTCGTGTTAGCAATAGCCTAACATTGCCATTAGCCTAGCATTGGCATTAACCTAGCATTAGCACCAATTTAGCATTAGCAATAAGGTTGAAAAGGTTGAAAAATTATTAAAAGGGTTGAAAAAAGTTGAAATGGGTTGAGGATGCCTCCTCCATCATTAATAAGACAAAAATAATTTGTAACATAATTGATATTGACTACAAAAAATTTGCGTAAATGCGTCTCAACGACCACCGTGCTGAATACGGGTCAAAACGCATGTGCTCACTCACTCATGCTCTTAAGGGATTAAATGCTTCTCAAATACAGCAGCATATCACAACTATCATATAACGTTTGAAAGCTTAGAATCTTTTAACTTTATAAATCATTCTAAGACACACAACCATCATTTTGTCAAACTTGGGGGAAAAAAATGGCAACATAAACAACAAGCCAGCACTTCTCTCCTTTAAAGCGATACCATGTCTTACTGAATCCATATCATCCATCTAAAGTGTTCCCAAAATGTTCCCAAGACATTAAATAATCCAATGAATTCCAGCATTTAGTCAAAGACACAGTAAAACTGCTGTGAAAAAGTAAAATGTAACGTCTGATTTACAAGAAGAATGCAGCTCCGCCCTGATTTCTTAGTTTTTTAGCTCTGTGAGGCTGACTGTGTCTTTAAAAATCCTCATTTTTAGATTATTGTTGTAAATTCATGATAAAATCAGGCCGGCGGCCGCTTTTCTGCTTGATTTTTGAAGCAGTACCATACGTGAACAGCTGAGTGCAGTGTGGCTTCACCATTTACATTGTGAAGAAGAATTACGCGACAAAAGAAAAACCAACCTAAAGTCTCAAAAGTTTGGGACCATTTCACTGAAAACTTATTTTACATCAAATACATTACACAATCTACAACCAATGAATTAATACATATTTTGTACAGTCACTGTGTTTTTTTGAAAAAATTTGGGAAACTAATGAAAACTTTTGACCGCGTATGCCTACGAATATTGTTAAAAAAAATAAATAAATAAAAAGAAACAGCTCGGAGTCTGTTAACTGCATCACATGCGTCCTAGATGTGCTGCAACATTATTGTTGTCGGCTCACTGATGATCTGTGCAGGAAAAAAACACGAGGCCTTAACTTCAGAGGCCAGATGTGTCAAGTGTGGATGTATTAACTTCACTCTAATGGACTTTATCGGCAACTGTGCAGAAAGTGGCAGAGATTAGTGCGAGAGTAGGTGGATGCTTGATTATTTTTGCATTTGGTTTGGTTCCCCCGTGTCAGCAGCTGCAGCTGCTGGGTGTTTAAGCCACCTTTAAACTGTTGATTGGGGGTTTTAACGACAGTTTTTGAGCTTGTGAAAACCTGGCAACAAGCCTACAAATGCAGTTCCACAAGAATCGTTAAAAGGAAAAACACATTCTTAAATTGGGAGCAATAAATCCTAATTGTGTAACCAACACATACTTTGGAATGAGAATCTGCTTAAAGATTGACCTCTGTAATGCGTATTCATTGGTCTAAAGCAGGGGTATCAGACTAATTTTAGTTCAGGGGCCAAATAAGGATAAGTGGGCAGCACAGGTGTTAAACGAACAATTTCAACATTAGTGTTACTTTGCATTTCCATGTATAAATGTTATAAAAGTATGTAGTGTATAGAAGGCACTGATAATATCCAAGCCTTAGATGACAGATGATGAGGAAATTTGGTCAAATAATTTGAGGATTGAGTAGGATTTTTGAAAAATTAAGGTTTCTTTCACAATTTGAGAGTAAAAATGACCATCCATGGTGTTATTATACAAGCATGGAAAAACTGCAAACCCCTGCAAATAATGTAATGTTCATTGAATGTGTGACAAATTCAATGAACATTACGGGAATAATTTGTAAATTTCTACTTCAGATTGTTTAATGCAGAAGTTCTTACATTTTGCACTATCATATGTAAATATTTATTTTTTGTTTTTTTACTGTCTGCTTTTTTATTGTGTTGCTGCAAAAGTGAATTTCCTCTCTTGGGATCATTAGAGGTGTATTCTAGTCTAATATATTTTAATAATAGTGGAGTATAGTGGAGATCAAAACAAACTTTCAACCTTTTACATTTTGTTTCGAGCAAATGATCTTCGATTTATTGATCTAAGTAATAATTGGTGTAAAGGTCATTATAATAACAATGTAGGGATGTAACGATTCACTCAATTCACGATACTGGGTTCACGATACGATTCTCTCACAATTCATTTTACAAAATGGGATTGTAGACAAATGATGACTGAAAAATATTTATTTTTTTCAGGAAAAAACTAGAAAATACTGTACTATTTTCCTTTTATTTTTCATTGTCAAAAAAATCTCTTGTAGTATGTATATATTCATGTATTATTACAGATATTCTTTTGGTGCTAAAGGGGTAAGGAATCATTTATGAACATGTTTAAGAGTAGAAGGCGATTCTGCTCGCCGCCTATGCTTCTGGACAAGAGAAGGATAAATAAATTAAAAAAAAAAAGAACTGCGATTCAATTTTCAGGGTATCGATATGAACCGTGATACCTATGAATCGATTTTTAACTGCCTTACGATTAATTGTTACATCCCTAAAACAATGGGTGCAGAGATAAATTTCAGAACGAAAGGCAGAAAAATAAATATGTAAAAATTGATCAACAGAACTAATCCCCTGACTCATTAGTCTATGCTTAGTAAGCATTTCAGTTAGAATAAGCAGTGAAGATTTCTCTGTAGCTTGTGCGTTTTTCAGTTAAAACTAACAGATGTACTACAAACTTCCATTGTAATGAAAGCAGACCTTATGTTTACTCAGTGCAGGTGATTGTCAGCGAATGTTAGCAAATGTTAAACTGGTCACTGGTTGTCAGTAAATAGCACAGCTTTGTTAGATCCACATCAATGTTTGTCTGACACACAATGTCCAGGGTTGCTGATTCTGGGGGAGGTAAACATTGGATGCAATCAGCGATCCAACATGTTTTACTTGATCTGAGCCAACCCCATGTCTGTAAATAAACCCTTTTTTCCTTTCTGCAGCAGCTCAGACTAGTAAAAAATCCCTTGTGGTTCTGCATCTTTATTTTTCCTCATCTCACTGGCAGCTGTACAACCCTTCTTTCATATTCTGTCTCATCTGTGACATTGTGTGTTTAGACCAAGTCCCGGGGGCCAAATCCGGCCCTTTAAAACATCCAAATCGGCCAGCAGGCGAAGTAAAAATGGCTGAGAAAAGTGTAAATAACCAAAATAATTTAGTTGAGGATATATCAGTAGTAAAGGCATAAAATATCAGGCAAATTTAAGGAACTTAAACTCAGGAATTCAGGCAATATTAAAATAATAGAAACTTTTAATGGGAATTATTTATTGAAATTTAGCAAAAATTAAGAGTAATTTTCAATCATTTTGTCATGTCCAAACATAAATATTGGCATCCATGCAAAATAATACACTCAACATTGTCAGAAAAGTTTTATGCATTGCATTGTGGGATGTGGAGTTCCATAAACAGATGCATGGAAGTACTGTACTTTTTACATCATTCTTACTGTGATTTCTTGTGTTTCTTCTCCAAATAAGGACAGGGATTTTCTTAACTCCATTTTTTTGGTCGTACTTTGTTCCCATTATTCTCTGTGATGTCACCTCACTCCACCAGACATTTAATATTGGCCGGATTACGATCTTTCTGTGTAAGCCCCAAAATAAACATCCACTATTATTGTGTCACTTTGAGAGAGTTTTTGGGGCCAAAGACAAGATAAAACCTAGTGTTTACAATCGAGATCAAAAAAAATAATCTTGGATTCATTGCTCTATGAGGCCTACACTATGTGTTCATCTGACTTCTCCCTCTATGTCAGTCTTAAATGTTAAGTACACCCCCAGGTTTTTGCTGACCCGCCACTAGGAAGAAAAATATGTATTGAAAATATGCCTTGATTATGGGCGTTATTTTTAGAGTAGACACGCCCAGTCACAGCAGCCTCGCCCCCATAGTGCTGCACAGTTTTGCATGGAGCTGTCAATCATTGATTGACAATCATTGATTGACAGCTCTCCAAACCCTCACTGAGGGTATTTTGAGAGGAGGAAAACTAGTCCCTCCTCCATCTTTTATAGGAGGGGCGGGGCCAAAAGTGATGGTTAGTGACGGCAAAATGAAAATACAATAGTCAGCTTTCAACCCATAGAGCACAGTTTTTACGACTAATAGGAACTTAGACTAAAATGTAAAGAATGGGACTAGGATCGATAAACTACTACATTATTTTATATATTTTTTCAGCAGAAAAAAAGTGGTTTTAAGATGGACTTGTACTTTTGCCACATTGTTGCTCCATTTTTCTAACACACACAATCAAATGAGACACATTTAAAGAAAATTAAACGGTGATTATTTTGTTTGTTTTTTTTTAATTTTGGGGGTTTAGGAGGGGCTTACTTGATATTCAGTGGATGAATTGAGCTCACATCAGTAGTTTCTAAGTAGTGCTTGTATGTTTTTGCATTGTCATATCTATTATCCCCGTACCTGAACGCATCTGAGATAGTCTCTGAACGTGTCCTGTGGTTGTAATGCACCATCTGACCCTAAACGGCAAGAAGAAGATTTTAAAGAGATTTAAACAAATCAAATTTGATAGAACTTCTAATGCCCTCTGGGTTTCAAGTTTAAACACTGGCGTGTGTTATTTCAAAGTCAGCAGAGGCAGCACGTCACTCATACATTTTAAATCTTAGTTACCTGCTGCTTTCAGTGAGCCTTTACTAAATGCACACACACATGTCTTCATTATTTTCCAGAAGGAAATGTGATTCACTGTTTTTTCTATATTAAACATACAACCTTCCATAAAAAGCACCTACGTATCTGATGATGTATTGATAGATTCATACCAGTCTGTTTAAAATGTCACAGGATGCTTCAGTATGTGTGCTGATAGTAAATCATAATTGAGTTTCCTATCTGCACTTTGACATAGGTTAAAAATAATCATGAACATTCAATTTTACTTCATTTTTTTTGGATTTTTGGAATATTTGGATTTCTAAAACAAAATGTATATGAGGATGCAGGTGTTGGCCCATGTTGCACTGCATTAGCTTAGCATTAGCATTAACAATAGCTTAGCATTAACCTAGGATTAAAAAAAAAACTAGCATTAACTTAGCTTTTGCTTTAGCAAACCTAGCATTGGGATTAGCCTAGCATTAGCATTAGCCTAGCAATATAACCTAGCAATTATGAATATTAGTAATAAGGTTTAAAAGGTTGAACATTTTTGATAGCTGATTTGTCAAAATCGGACAAACGGTGTAGGAGGAGTTAAAGCAAATGGAAGAAAAAACGGATAACAATAGTGAGGATCATTCAAAGATGTATGTATATAGTAGGGCTGTCACTTTAATCGCTTTTTTTTTTAGCACTGCAAACACCGCGGAACCTTCTCATTTCAACCATTCCCGGTATACTAATTATGCTGATGCACCGGAAAACTGCCTAGCTTCTCAGCTTTGGTTGCGTTAGTTTTGGCCAAATTAAATATGCCAGATGGAAAACACAAGCCTAGTTGTGTGCAAATCGAGCAAGAAAGAGTGTGCCTTATCACCGGAGCTTTGCAGCCCCCGTTAGCACCTTAATGCTAAACATGTAGCAGCTAGCACGGACACTCGGACAGTGCTTACTTCAACATGCTCCGAGCATGCCGTGTTGCCAAAACTGGACAAGATGACAGGGTTCAGAGCCAAAATGAATAAGTCCTGATGTTTTACTAGGGGGCCAAGCCCGCGGGTTCCCAGTGCAACGTGCTGCTGAACCCTATTGTAATTGTTCTGATTATTTTTCCATTGGTAAAAGTGGTGCTGCAGGCTAAACCATGGATGGGAGGGTTCTGCAATTTGGAGGGTTGGTCCAGACATCTCCACTTACCTCGGAGGCAAAAAATTACGTCTGCCGGGCTATAACTAAGGTCTACGCATTTAGCTGGGAGTGTATTGGCTCTTGTGACATCATCACTGTATGAATTCTCTGTTGATTCGACCATTGCCTCCATGGAGACAAGTTCAGGTTCACATTCATGGGGATCACGTTCATAGGGGGTCCATGGGCTCCACAAAACCTGGGGGCTGAGTCGCGCGGGAAGGCTTGACTCCCTTTCATAACTGCGCACAGTTTTAGTTTCATTTATATTTTCTATTATTTGGAGACTGACATGACATTAATATTCCTCCTGATGGTCTAAACTAAAGGTGTCAGCAGCCTTTGGGACTAGTCTCACTTAAATATAATATAATAATATAAATGGTTACACCTGCATCTGTTCAAGTCTGTTAAATACAATGAATGACTTTATAAAGACTTTTTGTTGTATATCATTCTTTTGATCGGTCACAATAATGTAATTTAAATGAAAAATACCTCAAGTGGAGGGCGTTTCTCAGCAATTTTTATGTGCGATTAAAAAAGAGATTAATTAGATTAATTAAATACAGCACATAATTAATTAATCGCACTTTTTTTATCTCTTGACAGCACAAGTATGTATGTATATATATATATATATATATATATATATATTGAAATGAGAGAGCATTTGTTGATCTGTGTCAGAGCAGAGACATTCACAGACTTCTGTCTTTACATTAAGCTGTAGTATTTCAGCCTGAACGTGGTAGGACAGGAACATAAACCAGCGGAGCAGCCAGAGCGCTGTCCTTGACAAATCAAGCTATAAATACATCTACTGTAAGGAATTTATTAACCACACCTTTTTTTAAAGATTGGGTTTTTTTTCTACTATTTTTGTTTTTTACTGACAGGGAAGTGTGTGGATCTTGACTTGAGTCGACTATAATAAAGTATTTTTAGTGTTTAATGCTCACTGTGATGTAACGCTTCCCAGGGTTCTGATGTGATTTATGGTCGGCTCACGTTTGTGCTTTGAATGCAGAGCTGTGGGTTGAGTTCAGTGAGTCTGTGATGTTCCCTGCTTTAAATCCACAGTGACTAGAGGAAAAGTGCAGCCCGAGGAATGTTTTTAATGCAAAGGAGTTAATGGAAAAACTTATGGATTGCCCTTGTTTGCTGGTTAAATCACCCAAAAATAGTTTACACTGTATTTTTATGAACATTAGTGAAGTTGATTTCAATTATTATTATTTTTTAAATGCTTGGGAGATCTTGGTAATCTGATTTGCTTTGACCTGATGAGACCATTGCTTTTTTCAAGTTAAACCTCCTTCATTTGACCCACTGTCAACAGAGTTAGCTGTCATTTTTATCATGATTATTTTGTTGCAACTTTCACGTTGTAAATAACTTTTTATCTATTATAATGTATTTATTCTTTCTTTACTAAATATTTTAATTTTTTTTTTTTTCTTTTTTTCTTTTTTTCTTTTTTTCTTTCACAGAATTAGGGCTAATTTTGATGGAGAAAATAATTTTGGGTAAATCAAGTATAAAGTCAAAAAATGTTGCTTCCGTAGATTTAACTCAATTAGGAAACCTTCAACTTTTATCCCAATATTGTATTTTGAGGTTATTTTGGAAATTTCGACTTTAATCTCGTCTTTTGACCTTTAATCACAGCATATTTCACCTTTATTCCCAAAATTTCAACTTTAATCTCGACATTTTGACTTTGTTCTTGACATTTCGATAACATTCTTGTTTTGCCCAAAATTATTTTCATTTATCAAAATTGTCCCCAATCAAGTATTTTAATTCATTTTATTTTTATCTTCAGTGTTTCTGTCCTAGTGTGGGGCGTTTCATTTGGTCAGTCTGCTGCAGGTTCTGTCCAGTCAGACGAGTATTGTTCTGTTGCTCCGCCCCCTTGGTCGCATGTCGGCCATAAATTAGGTTTACTCAGCTGTTTCGTTGTCAGTATCCAAACCATCGTTCCTTTATGTTCCTCTTGGGTAGGATTTTTTTAAAAATTGTTGTTTTTGCTATATTGTGTTCTTAATGTTGTGTTTCTTCAACGTAAAAGGACTTGCACACGTTTTCAGAAGCAGCGTTATACAAATAAACTTTAATTTAATGAAAATTGGTTTTAAACTGTGTAAAGGTAACACGCTGTACAAAACAAACACTATCCCATCCTGAGATTTCTCAGTCAGACATGAAAAAAATAATTAGTAGGACTTCGAAGAAGTGATTCGATTTAGAGCAGTGTTTGTTGAATTACTTAAAATATAAAATCCATATTTACTTTAGAGGTTCTCAGTTGATGTATAAAGTTTTATGTTCCGTGCAGATCATTGAATTTGTGAGCGTGTCTGAATATAGTGTTGAGGGCTTCAATAGCCTGTAAATGCTACCTAAGCAACATTTAAAGTTAACCATTAAGTTCAGTATTGGGTTAACCCATCTCATTTCACAAATGGCCCACTCACTTTGGTCTCAAAAAGTTCTCATTTTTTTACCATTTGTTTAGTGATTTTTCAATAGGCACACTGTATATTTTTAGTTTTATTGGATGAACACTTTAAGATTTAGTGAAGAGAGTATGTGTCAATTTTCGCTCGTCCTTATTTTAGTTTTATTTTCAGGTTTCAATATCTACATAGGGAACTTAAATTTGGTATAATAATACATAGTGTTGTGGTAGTCGAGGCCGGTCTTGGTCTCGAGACCAAATTTTAAAGGTCTTGGTCTCGTCTCGGACTCTGAAGCATTTTGACTCGGTCTTGTCTCGGGATTTTCCGTCAAGACTGTTCAAGACCAGCACTAATTCCTGCTATTTCTAAATCTTTTTATAATGTGATAATAACACGGAGAATAACGGGATGAAACAATCTTTTATTCATTATCTAATCCACCCCGTATAATGACCACAACCTTCCCTAATGTGACTGAGTGACGTGTCTGTGGCTACGGTGTCAGTTTGGACTGTGGAGCAGAAGGTGATATGAACTAATCACCAGTAAAAATCCCAGTAAAACTCCACAAAACAATCACCACTAGGGATGTAACGATTCACTCAACTCCCGATACGATTCGATTCACGATACTGGGTTCACGATACGATTTTCTCACGATTTATTTTACAAAATGGGAATGTTGACAAATGACTGAAAAATATTCCTTTATTTTTTTTGGGGAAAATACTGTACTATTTTCCTTTTATTTTTCATTGTCAAAAGAATCCCTTGATAAACTATGCAAAATGATGCAATTTAACTAAAAATAAATCTTGAATGAAATACATAAAGGAATAATACAAATGAAGAAGAAACCTATTAATTTAAATTCTGGTTCTATAGTAAACAATTCAAAACTGCATAATAGTTCTTTTTCTTTTTAAAAGTGCAACTGAAAATGTATTTTGTGCCTTAACAATTGGACTTTAAAATAAAAAAAAAACAGTCATTTTACTGTATTTACGTCAGATATTTGTTTAGACCAGCAGAGGGTGCTGGTAACCCAGTGGTCGGTTGGCATGCAGTTATTCCACCAGTGAAGAAGAGAAGCTATGCTAGCAGACCGAGCTAATAGAAAAACGTGACTTTCACAGATATTCACGTATTATTACAGATATTCTTTCGGTGCTAAAGGAGTAAAGAATCATTTATGAGCATGTTTAACAGTAAATGGCGGCCAGAAAGAAAATAGTAGCAGATTCCGCCCGTCACGTCCGCTTCTGGAAGGATTAATATATAGCGCCCTCTGCTGTTTAAAAAAAGTACTGCGATTAAATTTTCAGAGCATCGATGTGAACCGTGGTACCTATGAATCGATTTTTAACTGCCTTACGATTAATCGCTACATCCCTAATCACCAGTAATAAATATTATCTCTCTGGTAAAGTTATGAAAATGTGTTGAAATGACATGGAATAACCCCATGAGTAAGTATTGTTGTTTTTTCTGAACTCTGATTCTTCAGTAATGTCTGTTGTTTAAATGAGGCTGTGTGTGTTCTGTCGTTTTGGACAAACATCCCAACAGACAGAAGAAGTGCTAAAGCTAGTGTCCTCAATGAAAAAGACCAATCAGATGCTTCCAACAGGGAGCTATTTCTCACAGCTGATCATTTTCCCTTTAATATTCCCAGTCTCAGCAGCTCCCAGTCGGATCAATATTGTTGAAAGCAGAAAACTGCCCATCCTGTCTCTGAGCGGTGGACGAAATGAGAAACACAGTGAATTGATGACTTTGTAAATGAGAGCGAGGATGGACTTTGTAACTCCCATCGTCCCACCCCCCCCCCCCCCCCCCCCCCCCTTCCCCTCACCCGGTGTCTTTCAAAACACATTTCTACTCGCTCTCATCGCAAACAAATTAGCAATTCAGAGCATGGCCCCGGGGTTGCAGAGTGTTTATGTGGATGCCCAGTGCGATGAAGGTTCACATTTGTTTCCTGTCACTGACCTGTCGCTCAGTGGAAGAATAGCACCGACGGCAAAAGTGATTTTAACCTCAAATACTTTCAAAGACGTCTTCAGTAGCCAATAAGAGACGAGCGTTAACGCCATCGACTGACCCGTCAGACCTCTCACTAATATTCTAGTCAGATGTGTTTTATAGTCTCACAAACCATAATGATAATATGTATAGTAATAATAAAATCATCTATAACAGGTAAATAGATAGTTAATTAACCTTTAGTTAATAGTTATTTACTGTTAACAATGACATAATAGTTAATAATGTTTTTTAATGATTTGTAATGCTGTAATTGATGTTATATTAACAGTTTATTGATGCACACTTTATAACATTTTGCACACATTATAAAGTGTTTGTTAATGATGAACCAAGGATTAGTAAACCTTGGTTATGGTTCATAAAACATCTATAAACATTACAAACACATGGAACATATATTTGTTAAAGGTTTATAAATGTTTTATAAAGCATCCATTACCATTATTTGGATGTTATTATAAAGTTGGAACGGATTTTATAATACTTTGTAAATGGTTAATAAATACTGTGTAGAGCTATACGCGGAGTTTGCAGGGAAATTGGTTTATAAAGCATTATTTAATTTTATAATGACCATCCAACTAATGTTTATGGATGCTTTATAAAGCATTAGTAAGGGATTATAATCTTCAGTTCCGACTTTGATAACATTTTGAAAAAAAGGCAAAAATGGGACAAAGGAAATAGGTTAAAAAAAATGGGTTAAAAATTTTCCCCCTTTTCAGGTTTTCTGGTGGAATAATAACTAAAATTAGGACATAAAGAGCCACATGTTGAGCATCCCTGACTTAATGTCTTCTACGTGGTGTCTGCTGATAATGTAGTGGGATGATCTGGATAGAAAATTGGCAGAAAGGTGTTGCAGATATCTGCAATGTTCATTTTGTTTAGGTGTAATTTAATTATAGCTATCTCTAGCTAATAACCATGATAGCTACCAAATGTTAAACAGTTTATGGGGGTGGGGGTGGGGGGGGTCGTCTTTGTATTGGGAAGTTAAACGGTCTAACCCCAAGGTTAAACCGTGGACAACAACGGTGGATTAGCGCTTTGCATGATGGCACACGCAGGTTAGTTAGTTTGTGAATAGATGACTGTGCCTGATATTATAGTGCTTTGATATCCCCCCCCCTCCCCCACGTTAGCCTTTAAACTGCTTCAAAGCTGACGTCCGTCTGGCAGCTCATGGCCCGGATCACCTGCTTTAAACGATGACGATAGCGCGACTCCTGCAGCTAACTGTCAGTCGGCAGGTGTTTCCTGCTCCTTCTGCTATGGAGGCTGTACTAGAACAGATAATGCCATTTATTTCCCAGAAAAATAATGATTGTGTAGAACTTGGTGGCAGTGAAAACAGCAGCCCAGTGACACAAGTCAAATGAATCTGCAAAAACGAATGACAAAGTCTGTAAAACCCCATTTTTATTAACATTTTGAATGGATTCACTGAATAACTTTCTAGAATAACTGGAAGGGACACGGCATTGAAAACAAAGACTGGTATGCATCACTTCTTTATTAAAACTAGCTTTTTTTAATTCTGCCAAATATAACCAAGATAAGAAAAATACTTATGTTCCAAAACTTTGTTTACTAAATTATTGGCACAAAATCAACTCATTAGCAGCATTACTTAAATTAAGTGACTTTTTCAATGTTGCTTGGGAAAAATCAGAAACATAATTAATATTAGACTAAATTTTAAACTTGAGAAAAGACTTTTCTACATTCTGGAAAGTAATTCATTAGATTATGATTATGTGGATAGAATTAAGAGGCCCATAGTTTGGTAGCATGTAAATTACAATATATATAGATTGGAGGTAAAGGATGGGTAAATTATTCTTTCTTTCTTGTATTATTATGGGTGTTTGGGTACTTTTACAGGTTACAATTTGAAAAGGAGCAGAAAAAACCAATGTTGTGTGATTGTGGTCAGTTCGTGATGCTAAATGAGTTTCTTGGAGGTGTTTTTAGTGACTTTTAGTGAGTTTTTCAGGCTTCTAGTCATCCTTGGTGAACATTTTAAACATGGACCTGGTTTTAACTCAAATGACACTTTTTTTCTTTACTCCATATGACTCGGAGGAAGACGCTTTATCATATTGTAGTTGATCTAATGTTTTTACTGCTGATTTTAAATGTTTTAGTGCTAAATATAATGTTCTAAAATGTTAAATGTTTTCTATTGCACTTTTTAATCATGTAGAACACATTAAAATGCCTTGTGTATGTAATGCACATGCTATACAAATACATTTGCCTTGCCTTGCCGAACCACATCCAGGTGAACATAGTGAGTATCTAAAACAGGGGTGTCACACTCACAGATATTAGGTGGTAAAACAAGTCATTTTATCATCCTTTTACCCTAGTTGCATATTTAAAGTATGTAAGGCACCAACAATATCTAAGCAATAAGTGATGGATATTTTCCTTCCTATTATGAATTTTCTATTTCAATAGCATTTTGAGATGACTGTTGTAATCTAAATAAAATTGAATTGAATTTGTCCCTGCAGGATCTTAAATTTTTATATGATTTTTGTGACCAAATTTATTTAATTTGGGATCATTTTAGGGAATAATTTGAGAAAAATTAAATCATGCCACATTGATCATGTGATATAGTCATGGAAAAAATGTGCAGTTTCATTGAAATTGTGTATTCGGAGGTACTGAATAATAAAAATGTTTTACTTTCACCTGTGGGCCGAATTGAGAGCTTTAAAGGGCCGTATTTGGCCCCTGGGCCTTGAGTTTGACATGTGTGATCTAAAATATACTTATTATAACTGCACTATGACAGATGGACATCCTGTATTCACCTTTGCACTGTATACCCGAACGTTTAAAGTAAATAGTTTTTACGCAAAGTTCTACTCACTTAAATATGTCGAGTTGGTGTAACATGTTCTTTCTTTTTGAGTAACTTTAACTACATTAGTTAAGTAAGCGTAACTTAAAACAAAATTTAAGTACAGCTTAATAGAATTAAGTAATTGCATTATTATATTTAAAAATAATTTATAGCACAAGTCGTATGATTAGTTATTAATGGTTTGTTGTAACCGTGTACGGACTATACATACAAAGTTCATTTAGGATGAATAGGATGTAACTCCCTACGTAAAGCCAGTTAATCAACATGTTGTGTGCTTCTTCTTCTACAGCTTTATCCACCACTTCCATATTGGACAACAGCGCATTGTAGCTCCGTGCTCTTATTACATTCAATAGCAGCCTGTCAGCGCTGGTTTTATATATGTGGCGTTTGTCCACTGCTGACCCTAATTATGTAGCATTAATCCTCACAATCCAGGGGATTGTAAAGCTGAATTAGGGTCAGCTGGAGGTTAATGATTGCGAGAATTACCTGCCCGGTTTTTCACAGAAAGCTTTCAAACAGTTGCTTTAATGTGGCTGCTGTGTGATTAGAGCCTGTGCGCTCGTTTCCACACAGATGTTCAGCAATCTGACAGAATGTGAGAAAACTCCAAGCTTTACGATGCATACACACACACACACCCACACACACACACAATATTGTTTTTAGATTCGGCTTTTTGGTGTTTTGTAAAGGTGATGCAATATATCGAAGCCACAAGATATTGCAATATTAAAACGTCATTTTCTCTTACTTCTGAATCCATGTACCCCCTTTAGACAACATTAGAACGTTCTTAGCAGATTGTTTCTATCATCTTTTTGTGTGTTTTGTTGTTGTTTTTCTTTTTCATTATTGGGCATATTTTTCTCTTATTTTGTGTGTTTTTGTTGTTGTCGTTGTTGGTATTTACATTATTTTCTCTCAGTGTGTGTATTTGATGTCAATTGTTTTGTTTTTTTTTCTTTTGTCGTTTTATATTTTTCTCTGGTTTTTTTTTTTGTGTATTTTGTAGTGATCTTGTGCATTTTTCTCTCATTTATTGTGTCTTTGTAGTCGTTTTGTGTGTTGCTGGTAATAAGTATTTTTCTCTCGTAGTGCATGTGTTTTTGGTGTCATTCTGTGTATTTTGTTGTTTTTATTATTCAGTATTTTGTGTGTTTTTGTTGTTGTTTTGTGAGTTGCCACTAATATTCAGTATGATTATCATTTTTAACTAAAAATAAGATGTGGCCTAGTGGTTAAGGAAGCGGGCTTGTAGTCGGAGGGTCCCTGGTTCAAATCTGGAATGAATGAATGAATGAATGAATTAATTGAGTATGTTGTAGAGTCAGTTCAATATAGTACATATAGTACTTTGTATATACTGTACATACATATACCTAGAGATCAATCTAACAGCACTTAATAACAATATTATTATTGTTTCACAAAAACAATAAACATATCTCAAAAGGGTAATGGGAAAAAGTATAAACTTTAAATCCCACCCCTTTTCCATAGTTAAACTTAAAACTTAAAATTAAGTTATTTTAACAATTTGAGATTAAAATTGACTGTCGTGATTCAAGAAAATGTGAGCCCTGCTAATATTGTGGAGTTTTATTTAATTTGTGTATTATTTTGGAGATATCTAAAACTTGTAGTTCCCAAATGAGTTTGTAAATTACATAATGATTAATGGTTTCTCAGACTTTTTTGAGTCAAATAAATGTACGGTTGTTTTCTAATGCCATTATTTGTGGATTTTTCCTCTCCAAACATACTGTATTGTATGGTTATCCCTAGCCTGTTGTCGTCCATCTTATTGTATTGTGAACTCAGTGTATCGTCCCACCCCTAGTGTTTCGTTAAATGTTAGCAACAAATAGACCATCACGCACGGCACTGCAGGGTGCTGCTGTGTCAGTCACACTCAGCACTCGACCACTTTTGATTTTTGTCCAAAGGTCGCGTGTGCGTCACATCTTTGTGTGCGATATGGTCGGATCAATAAGAGCTCAGGTGGCCACTTACATGTTCTGCATGAAGCCTTCACTCAGCTTTAGTTCCTTCAAAACAAAGCAAATAAATAAATAAATAATAGAAGGGGAAAATTGTATTTTAGATGGGAAGTACAGTGTGTGAATATTGCTAAAAGCTTTGCCTTTTTTTTTACGATGAAATATATCCTAGAAAATAAAGCGATGGATTAAAGACATTCAGTGGTCAGAGCAAACCGACTAAAGCAGTGTTTTTCAACCGCGGGGTCACCTGAAATGTCTAATAATTGATTAAATAAAAATAATTACTAATTAGAAATACATTTTTGAAGTTTTTTATTATTCTTTTTCAAATTAAAAGAACACAAAATCTTAAACTACTGTATTCTATACTTTCACTCTGTGAAATATAAATCTATTTAATAATAATGCTAATAAAAATGTACTTAAATCACAGCTTGTCACGAATCCTGGCTACTCCGTATTTGGTCAATGGCGTATGAGGATTTTCACCGCATGATATTTCATAATATGGGCATCATGGGGGAAGGTTTGTGTAAATATTATGATGGAAAAAATACTGCAATACTTTGAAATGTGGGTGGGGTCCAACTCATATGTTTATATGTGTGTATATATATCTATATATAAATATATTGTTCTATTGCCCAACATATTTGACTAATATTAACTCAATTACCTCATCTTCTAATAGCACAATACCATTATTATTATAATCATCATAAAATCACACACACGCACACACACCTACTGTATTATTATGTATAAGATTTGTAAATCTTGTCTATGGCATTTTTTTTCTGTAATTGTCTCTGTCTTTGTGATCGATGAGGCAAAAAATCTAATTATAAAAAAAAAAAATGCCTTTGTTGAAGAAAAACTAAAAGATTTTTTCAACAACAGCAGTTATGGCCAGACCGTCACACCACGGTCTGGTGGTGTGACATATATAACTTAGTATATATGTTATTGGACACTTTGAATAACATATATACTAAGTTACTACATATTTGATATCTTTTTATGCATTTAAACTTTATGCATCTGGACAGAATATTTAGGTGTCACGTCATCGACTCAATCTAGGAAAAAAATGTCTTCAGGGTCGCCAGAAATTCTTGATGTCAAAAAGGGGTCACAATCCAAAAAAGATTAAGAACCACAGGACTGAAGTCTGCCATCTGTGTTGACCTCTGTTAAAAGTGATTTTCTTTCTTCAAGACGCACTGATGATGATGATGATGATGATGATGGGAAAGTTTCACTCTCATTGAGACACTTGTTAATATTTCCCTGGCTATGCTCTAGTTAATACAGACCCATTCCAAACTGCAAAGCAAACATTTCCCCAAAAGTCCTTCAAAAAGAACTGCTTTCATGAGCTCAACAAAACTGCTCACAGCACAGTTTACTTCACTTGTAGGGTGTGTGTGTGTGTGTGTGTGTGTGTGTGCATGTGTGTGTGTGCGTGTGCGAGACATCGGTGCATGAAAATCGACTGAGACGTTGTGAACGTGCATTTAGATTTAATTCCTGAGCAATGGAAAAAAGCTTCATTTACTGCCATGTTTAGTCATCAAAGAGTTGTCTTCCCTTTCATAATGTGAGTTTAAAGTCACACGCATGTGAACGCTATCAGATACCACACAGAAAGGAATTTTAATCGCAATTTAATTACCTTTTATGTTTGTTTCTGTCATGTACTGTTAATATAAACCCAGAAACACAACATTAACACTCCATTTAGGCCTTGAAAACGCAAACATTAATCTCTCCGCAGCTGTCGAGAGGTTTTTTTAAGTGCTTCCGGCGTATGTTTCTGTTTGGTGACTTTCCGTTAAGCTTGACTCTTCTTACTCACAGAAGTGAATAGATTCCCTGCAGAGCTCATTGTGTTTCACACAGGTGACGGATCCTAATTAGGAGATCACACCTCACGGCAAAATGGCTTAAACCTAATTAATAACATGTCATGGCGTAGCCGCCATGCATGTTGCAAGCTGCGCCCCACCCCACCATGCTTGTGATCCCATCTGATATGACAGCAGTGGGGAGGCCGTGACTTGGAATAAGCAGCGTCCAATGAAGAGTGTCGCCGGGGTTGCTCTTGATCTGTTCATCAACATAATTAGGTCATTTTCAATAGATTTCTGCAGACACCGATAATAGGCATATCATTAGAGTCCAAGCTTGACCTTTATTACCGAAGCATCAAACAGCAGATTCATGTTTTCATGGCTGTTGTGCAAAAACGTTTAGAATCCTGACAAAATGTTCCTGTACAATAGCTGTCTCTCTTTTTTTTTTTTTTAGGCTTAGGTCACACAGATCCTCAGACATGATCTTTTGCATGACATGGAGTGGATATGTTGACCTGGAAAATCCCATAAAATTAAAGTAAACACCAAACCAAAACTTGATTGTGTGATTTATCAGATATCCAGGTAGCAATCGTCTATATTTGCTCATCATTTGTCCGTCCCAAAAAAAAACTTACTTTACACTTTACTTTTTTCAGTTGAAAAACAAAAATATAATAATGTATCATATGATTATTTAAAAGAATTATCCAGTGTTTCCGTCAAACACCAACCAAGGAACTCCTTAGAGCGTGTGTCAAACTCAAGGCCCGAGGGCAAAATAACAAAGAAAGCATGAATTATTGCATTAATTCCAAATTAATTCAAGTGTAGATAACTCAGTCCATCTAATTACACAAAGTCAATGAAACAGTTGGTGTGGCTCAGTTTCCCTATGCTTAAATCCCTTAACGGCAGTCATTTTTAATCTGAAATTGTTGAAAGAATTCTGAAATTTTCCAAAATCACACAATTTTTTTTCAAATGATTTTACAAAATTTCTGCAATTCAATGAAAAAATTGGTCACAAAATTTAAAGAAATAAAAGTAAAGATCCTGCAGGGACTGATATCTGTCACTTATATACTTTATATAATATAATTTATACGTGGAAGTGCAAACTAAGGCACATTAATGTTGAAATTGCTTGTTTTCCTGCCTGAAATCTGCAGCCCACTTATGATCAAACGGCCCATGAACTAAAATGAGTTTGACACTCCTGCCGTACAATATCAACCTTTAGGGTGAACTCCTCTACAGTGAGATGTGTGAGACCATGGTGTATTTCTGTGAATAACATGTTACAGATTGGTTCTATTGTAAAGGTAACTTTCAACAGTTTTATTGCATCTAATTTTATCCAACCTTTCAGGGTTTTTTTCAATGATAACGCAGACATCCTTAGGCGAGCTCAAGGAAAGCAGAAACCAAGAGGTGTTGAAGATGTTCCGGAAGGCCAATAGTTCATAGCGCGATGTCATCTTTTCCTGTCATTGGCTGTGTTTGAAAAGGCACACTACAAACTCAATGAGTATATACTGTCTACTATATACTTATAGATTAGGATGGTGATCGATGATTAGCATTCCCGCTGAAGTATTCCTCCAAGTTTCTTAAACCTACAACGACTAAAACCTGAATCACACTGAGGCTAAATATCTCTGTTGATTCTCCACCTTTAAAAGTTCTGAAAACATTTTTAAGCGAAAAAGTGACCAAGTAGAATATGAACATGTGTTCATTTGATCCATAAAACTCGCATATACATATTTCTTGCCGACTTTTCAGAGATTTTCAGAGACCCTCCATTGTGCTACTGACTTTAAAACAAGAGCATTATTTACAAAAGTGTTTAAAAAAAAAGTAATGGAAGACAAAGATGCTTTTGTTTTGAAAAGGGGATGTTTGATTTTTAGTTTGAAGCTGGTCCTGGGAAGATTTTCCATTCTGCTGGCAATGCATCATGGGGTGGTTGAGTATGACTAGTGTTCCCACCGTGCATACTTAAAAATGTCCCGATATAGTGTACTACATCCAGGCACACGTGGCGTTTGCTGGGAAGCAGGGGGTGCATTTTTTTTCATTACATTTTTCCCAAATTCATTAAAAAAATACAATTCTTATTACATTGTAATACACAAATATTTTAAGAAGAAGAGATGCTTTTGTTTTGAAAAGGGAATGTTTGACTTTTAGCTTGAAGCCGGTCCTAGGACCATTTTACATTCCACTCGCAATGCATCATGGGACGGTTGAGTATGACTAGTGTGCCCATCGTGCATACCTAAACAATCTCCCGATATAGTGTACATCAAGGTATTTCTTCTTAATCTTTGCATACTATCTAATGTATACTAATTTTGATGTCAGACTTAGTATGAGTTGAAGAATATTATGACATTTCAGTAACACTTTACATGGAGTTTTATACATGAGGCTGTTTTTAAGCTGCCATTAAGTGTCGTTCACTAAATTCTAAGAGCTTTTGCTAAATTATGACACCTTTGGAGCTATGTTGGCATTTTTTAGGTAAGGTGGAGGGATCTAGGGGGGTTTTGGTAGGGTTATGCTTCAAGTTAGAGTTAGGCAGTGGTGGGTAGAGTAAATAACGACGGTACTCAAGTAAAAGTACAGTTACCTCAAAATATAATTACTCATGTAAAAGTGAAAGTACTCGTAAAAATAAGTACTTGAGTAAGAGTTAAAAAGTACCTCGTTAAAAAAACTACTCAAGTATTGAGTGACTTCAGAGGAAATGTGTTACTTCCAAAACAAACCATCACTGAATGAGAGGCTTGCATACATTCAGTCGTAGTCTGCTTAAAATACATAATAAACATAATAAAGTGTGTATATTAGGGATGTAACGATTCACTCAACTCCCGATACGATTCGATTCACGATACTGGGTTCACGATACGATTCTCTCACGATTTATTTTACAAAATGGGACTGTAGACTAATTTTTTTTTTGGGAAAAAAACTAGAAAATGCTGTATTATTTTCCTTTTATTTTTCATTGTCAAAAGAATTCCTTGATAAACAATTCAAAACAATGCAATTTAACTAAAAATAAATCTTGAATGAAATAAATAAAATTATAATACAAATGAAAATGAAGCCTATTAATTTAAATTCTGGTTCTATAATAAACAATGCAAAACTGCATAATAGTTCTTTTTCTTTTTAAAAGTGCAACTGAAAATGTATTTTGTGCCTTAACAATTGGAATTTAAAAAAAAAAAAAAAAACCGTGATGCCCTGATTCACGTCATATTTGTTTGGACCAGCAGAGGGCGCTGGTAATACAGTGGTCGCTTGGCATGCAGATATCTTGCAGTGAAGAAGATAAGCTATGCTAGCAGACAGAGCTAATAGAAAAATGTGACTTTTACAGATATTCAAGTATTTTTACAGATATTCTTTCGGTGCTTAAGGGGTAATGAATCATTTCTTAACATATTTAAGAGTAGAAGGCAGCCAGACAGAAAGTATTAGCAGACTCCGCCCGCCACCTACACTTGTGGATAGAATGGTTAAAAAAAGTACTGCGATTCAATTTTCAAAAAATCGATATCAACCGTGATACCTATGAATCGATTTTTAACTGCCTTACGATTAATCGTTACTTTTCTAGTGTATATATTAACGTTAACCCGGCAAAGTGTTGCCGACATTTCAAACACAGATATGTGAATTGTTCACCCACTCATGTGTTGTTGCATCAGTAATCCCAATGTAGCACTTTTTATTCATCATACAGCTTTACAACTCATTTATCTTCCAGCTCATATCACATATTGTAAAAGGACGAATATCCATGTCCATGTTTGTGTTTTTCTCCTCCTGTTGTTAGTCAGCTCAGTTTGAACATTCAGTCCTCCTCTTCAGGCTGAAACAGCAGCTAAACTGAACGCAGGAAATGGAAATGCAAGCCTGTTACTCACTTTGTCCAAATGGACAACCTGAAGATAGAAAACTGTGACTGATGTTCTCATTTCAGTCAGCTGCTCATTGAAAGACTACCTCTCAATCTGTGGTCAGGGGGAGATGTTGTCAGGCTTTTGCTCATACCACGTGCACACTGGTGTGCGTTGTCATCTCTCAGCAGGCCTTTGAGTGATGTGGTGGAGCTGTGCGACTTAATGCTTTTTATTTTTCCACCTGTGGCTCTACTTTTGTTTGGTGCGGGTGAACAGAGCTGCAGATATCTGATTAACAGGTCCACATTGAGTTGTATGAAGAATCAAATATTGGTTTTAGACATTAGGGTTAGGGTTAGACATCCTGAAGCAGTAGTGGTTTAAAGTCCATGTTTGATGCAAGGAAAGAGCATCCACATGATTGTGGAAACATTTTTTTAAACGTACAGTGTAAGCATACATTTATAATAACATGATAACACATTTGTGCCCTTTTGGATTTGTTTCAGTGGTCGTGTTCATGTGTCTAATCATAATCCTCAGACTTTTGTTTTATTTAAACAGAAACCAGCATGGCTAGCTACAATTCTGAATGAAAATGGGAGACAAAATAAGTAAAAGTTGTAGTAAAAAAAAAAAAAACTACATAAAAGGTTTTTGAAAATAAATAATCAAAGTGTATTATTATTAATAATGATAATAATAATAATAATAATAATAATAATAATAATAATAATAATATAAAAAAAATAAAATAATAATAATAATAATAATAATAATAATAATAATAATAATAATAATAGACTGGCCTTAAAGGAGTTTTTTGTAGACGTAAACAGGAGTTCCATGAATCAGTGATTGATTGCTCAACCTGGCGGACCGGAAGTGTGCCTCTATGTCATGTAGAATTTGAGAAGCAGAAATATATTGAGTTTTTGGAATGTACAATAGAAAAAAAAAAATCAAATTTCAAGTTGTTACTTTCAAATTCAATAACTATTCAAATTAAGTTTCTAGTGGTACAAATCTCAGCCTGTAAATTATCCTCTTCCTGTTTTCCCTCCCCGTGTCCACTCAGGTGGAGACAGGTAGAAATGTGTGTCCCTCTCTGTCGGACATTCATCACAGCTGTTGTCTCCTGTGTATCCAATAAACAATGTGGCAGAGATAATACAGTATTAAGACTCCTCACCTTCATCATGCTGACATTTGTTACGCCTCGGCAGAGCCGCTGTTTGATCCCGCACCCGTTTCAACATCACATCTTTAATCTGTGTAAACAAGTCAAAGGCCAGCGCAGCTTAGGAGGCAGAGGACAGAGGCTCATTATTCACACTGACACGCGTGGCATGACGGCTGAACCCCAACTCAGATTAGAGTTTATAGTCGTATCACCGGGAGTCAAGATGGTCACGACTTCCGTTTGCTGCTTAAATGGGTGTTTTCTAGATTCCTCATTGTCCATAGATTCCCTTCAACCTAGGGCCAAGGGCGGACTGGCGTATGGGGACACTCACTGGGGATTTCCCGGCCATAAAAAAGAGAAAAAGAAAGGGGGAATAAACATACCTGTCAAGTATCCCTTTTTGGCCGGGAAACTCGCGTATTTTACCCCTCTTTCCTGCCATTGCCCCGTATTAGTATTATCCCGTAAATATACCCTATTTTAAAGCTGATATCTGGAGAAATCTGTTTATGTATGATTCTGTTGAAATGCGAAAAAAAAACCTAACTGGTCTTTTACTATGGTCTACTGCCAGTGGTCATTCATATACATTAATGTATATAATTCCCTCCTTCGTCCTATAGACCCCTGTACAAATGGAAACGATCGCCGTGATTGTCCAGCCAATAGGCTTCGACTTCCTGTTTTTTAGACTGTCAATCAAAGTGAATGCGGAACTGTGCGCGGTAAGAAGGCCGCGCGTCGCAACAGCAAACAGGTAAATATGATTTTGGCTCTTACCTGACCCATAGACTTATATCAATGCAACACGATGCGACCTTATTATGTCCCACAATGTGCATACAGAAAAGTAGAGGCGTGGCATCTGGTAGATTGGACAGGCAATGGGAGGAAGTGAAGCTGTTTAGGGCGGGACGTCTAGACGCTTCTCAGAAACTCCAGACATCAGCTTTGAGTAATAATAATAAAAAGATAAATAAATAAAAACATTTATTTGCCTTATTAAATGGAACTCTGTCACTAGCCTCACGGGAACTGCCACCTGAAGTGGCCTGGGTAGCAGTTCTCTCAAGATTAGTGCCGACAGCAGCAGGAGCAAACCCGGAAACCACTCAAAAGAGAGATGGATGAATGAAGATATTCCAGAGAAAAAAAACAAAGAACTTGTGTAAATACGTTTTAAAATGTGACAGAGTTTACCTTCCTAAAGAGCAGCAGGATGGGACACAGTTACGTGTTCTGTTAGATTAATAACTGAGATTTTAACGTCCACCACAGAGGAAGGAATGACGTGAGTCACCATGAAAAATCAGCCAATCACAAGCACCACAAATATACACTGCTTTCAAAAAGTGTTAAATGATGTAAAGTCTGCAACAAATATGTCTAATAAGTCATTAGTAGGGATGGGAATTGATAAGAATTTAGCAATTCAGTTTCCATTATCGATACTACTTATCGATTCGATTCCTTTCCGATTATTTAATTCCCTCACCATTGGGTGAGGGAATTAAATAATACAAATGGATTTGTTTGCTTTAACTCAGGTAAAGATAGTTTTCACTGGATAACAACATATACAAAAGCGCTATATAAAATTGATGAATTATTATTATTATTATTATTATTATTATTATTATTATTATTATTATTATTACAACATATGACACATTTTATTTTTTTATTTGCAAACTGATAAGCGGAATTGACAGGAAAGCAAACAAACGATTCCTAGGAATTGGATGACTGGGAACCGGTTCTCAGAAAGAACCGTTTTTCTATTCTCATCTCGAGTCATTAGTGAATACCAGAGAACCACGAGTGAGCGTGAGAAATTAAAAGAAAATATGTCATAAAAATAAAATGTTAATGTCTAAATTAAAGACAAGCAACTTGAAATTAACAGTAAATATGCAACGTGTTGACTTGTATATGAACTGTAAGTATATTAAATAAACAAATGTGCTTCATATATCCATTTGTTTTAATTTAGGCTGTATTATAATTTAGGAATTAGGGCTGGGCGATATATCGAGATTCAAAATGTATTGAGTTTTCTATTTCTGCAATATAGAAAACTACAATATCCCATATATTGATATATATATCGTATTTTGTATAAAAATACTTGATTTAAAAATTGTCAATTATAATTTAACGCAAAACTGGAGAACCATTTTACAGTTCTATGTACAGTTTTACACATATATAGTTAACAACTATTTAAAAACATTTCATATCAAGGTTTCCCACATTTTACCATTTAAATAAAATTTTATTCAACACAAAAAAGGCTCAGACCACACCAAAAATATTAAAACCTTTATTTATATTGATCAGGAAGCCGAACAAGGTAACCAATCAACGGGAAAGACATTAGTTGGTATTGAATTGGGAAGCAACAACTTGAAATTGAATTTACTGCTTTGAAACTGAATTTGTAACTTGATATTTTATTTCTTTTTGTTGAAAAATATTCTGTAACAATTTACTTAAAGTTTTATACATAAAGGCTGACATTACGCTGTCATTATTATGACATGACACCTACCTAACTCCTAACCCCAGTGGTGGGCAGGGTTGGGGTCAATTGCTTTTTTCAGTTACAATTACGTTATCAATTACCCATGTTCCATTACAATTCAATTACGATTACAGTGACCAACATTTTTTCCAACTGAAATTAAAATATAATATTTTTTATCCTCAGAAAATCACTTAATAATTAAGTTCTCAATTACTTAAGTCCAATTGCAATTAAACCAAATTACTAAGCTTGAAAGAAATAACCTAATAAAAGTTAACCTTCCTCTTGTGTTAGCTTTCTGTTAGCATCTCTAATGATAACAGGTCCTAAATCAGCTGTAAAATACACAAATAATTATCTCTCATCTAATTCACAAGTGTCAAACTAAAGGGCCAGGGGCCAAATCCGGCCCTTTGGATCATCCAATTTGGCCCACAGGAAAGAGTAAAACTGAAAGAGAAAACACATTTCATAAAATCACACAAAACAAAAGAACCACACTGTTTATTTATTTTTGATTTGGTTTTAAAATGAAATAACCATGAGAACACAGATTTCTATGGTATGACAGTAACCCGTTAAAGCCATTTATTTATCTTTTTCTTAATGGGATCCCGTCGGTGTCAGATTCTTAAAGGGGGAAAAAAATGGTGTCTTGTTGAAACATGTAAAATAATTCTAATATAGCACACTGACCTTTTTCTCTGACCCTTCCTTTAAGAGGCTTCTCTGCTGACAGGCTCTAATTAACATTAGCCTGCAAGAGGCCGACTCCTGTCGTCAGGGCCAGACTGTTGTTCTGTTAACACGTATCAAAGGCCATCAGTTCATCGGCTCTTTCCCCCCCTCGCTTTGTCTCCCATTCCTCGCCTCTGCCCTCTAACCACCTATTCCTGCTCGCCTACTCAAATAGAAAAAAGAAAGCAGCTCTAAAGAAATCGCATTTGTGCTGCTCCTTTTTGTCTGCAGGTACATTTAAACATGTCTTTATACATACTGTAGTTATGCAATCAAAGGCTTATATATAAAAAAAAATATATATATATATATATATATATATATATATATATATATATATATATATATATATATATATATATATATATATATGGGGATTTTAAAATGTGTGTTTTTGGTTTAAAATAATTATATCATTATAATGGTAATTAACTAAATATTGATTAGAACATGAACAAAAACTACAGCGGCAACTTTTTTTTCTCATCCAGCAATAATTTGTGTCACAACTCTTTAAAATACACCCAAAGGTGAAAATCAAATTCTAAAATGAGCAAAACATCAGAAATAAAATGATGAATAAAAAGGCCTACATTCAAGGTTAATGTTGGACGAGAGACACTGTGGTAGGTGTCAAATACAAGAAGTTTATGGAACTTATGGAAAAGTATTAGCAAAGGTACTGGCAAAAGGCCTTGAGAGGGTGATTCCCATTATTGCTTCACCTGACCAGACGGGGTTTGTGAAAAATCGACAATCTTTTTTTAACATAAGGTGACTGTTGAATATTTCCACCTGGTCATAAAGATAAGGAGGTGATAATTTCCCTAGATGCCGAAAAAGCTTTTGACCTGGTGGAGTGGGACTACCTTTTCAAAAATATGGAAATGTTTAAGTTTAGTTCAAAATTTCTGTCATGGATGAGGCTGTTTTATGCATCTCCATTGGTGGCTGTCCGTACCAACAATATTATATCATCCTATTTTCAGTTACAATGAGGCAAAAGGCAGGATTGTGGTTGTGATTGAACCATTGGCTATAGCCATAAGGCAAAGTTTAGACATTAAGGGAATAATATGTATGGGTTCAGAGCATAAAGTTTTGCTTTATGCTGATGACACTCTTTTGTTTATTTCCAATCCTTTGTCGAGCATCCCTACTTTTCTAGATTTGCTTAGTAAATTCGGGAAAATATCTGGCTATAAAGTCAGTCTCCAGAAAAGTGAAATGATGCCCATAACATCACTGGAAAGAAATGTTTCGGAAACAGTCCCCTTTAAAAGCAATTCTAAAAAACTTAAATACTTTGGTATCTGGGTAACAAGGAATTATAAAGACTTTTACAAGGCTAATTATCTACCGCTGTTAAAATTAATATTCTTAAATTTCTTTACTTGTTCCAAAGTCTACCCATTTTTCTTTCAAAATCTTTTTTTTTTCCCTAAATGGCCTGATTTCTTCTTTTATATGGAATGAAAAGCATTCAAGAATAGGCAAGGAAATACTACAGCTACCTCACATTTTGGGTGTTATGTCGCTCCTTAACTTTATGTACTATTACTGGGCAGCTAACGTTGGAGCGGTGTTGCACTGGTTAAGAAGCGATGTTGCAGTACCTAGCTGGGTAATTTTGGAGAGAGGCTCAATCATATCTGGCTCTCCTGCCGCACTGGTCATACAGAACATTAATTCTTCTTCGATCTCACTTAGACATGCTGTAGTTCAGTTTAAAGTGGTACACCATCTGCACTGGTCCAAGGACAAGTTGTTTAAATGCAAGCTGAACCTGGATCCTTCATGCGACCGTTGCAAACACACTCCTGCTACGCTTCTGCGCACATTTTGGACCTGTTCGAAACTTTTTGGATATTGGCAATCCATCTTTGAGGCTTTTTCCAGCATTTGTGGGAAAGCGGTACATCCCTGTCCTTTGATTGTTTTATCCTGGGTCGTCTCTGTAGATGCTCCCTTAAGTAGGCTTGAAGGCTAATATTGTATAAATGGAAAGATCCACATCCTCCAACATATGGTCATTGGGTGAAAGAGGTTATGGGTCATATGTATTTGGAAAAAATCAGATATACACTGAAAGTTTTGTTTTGTGATTTTCTTGTTTAACATTGTAGAAATTAGTAAATAATATTAATAAAACAAAATGTGTATTCTGTGGCCTTGGAACAGCTGATCAGCTGTCATATTCAGTCAGCAGGTGTTATCAGTTTTTGTCTGACAACTATTTGAAGTACTCAAATAATATAGAAAAATAACTAAATTAACAATAAATTGCATTAAAATTTAGACAGAAGAGTGATGTTTGGCTATTCACAAATTGGTGCAATAATGTTGCTAATTAATGTATTTTGATGTAAAAAAAAAAAAAATAGGTTGTCTTCTCTGGTCTGAAATAATTAACGTTTAAATTCAATACTTTAACGTGTGCAAACGTAATGCTTTGAGAGTGCAGAGTATGTTTAAGGCCAGAAGAGCATAGTATGTAACACCAGAGGTGTAACGAGTACTGATATATTCTACTCAAGTAGAAGTAAGTCATACATAAAATTGTCAAGTACAAGTAAAAAGTAGCTCAATTAAATAGTACTCAAATTAAAAGTTACTAGTTACTTTCACCCCCCATGTTTATTGTTGGTAATAAATCTTCCCTTGCATACAGTAAATATCTCATGTATAAACTTAAAAAGGAAGAAACCAAATCTTGTACACTTGGAACTTATTTTATTTTACACAAAGGCATCTGTATAAAATAAATTGTTTTTAAAATAATATAACACTAATTCTCAGGCTCTCAGTACAGCTACATTTATAAACTCTAAAACTGAAAATAACCTCCATTCAATGCTGTTTTGGCGTGGTGCATTACGTTTAATCTGATTGGTCGGCTATGATGTGATAGATTAGATTTTTGTCTGGTTGTTTCATTTTTTGTAGTTTCACAAGGTCCTTTGGTCATTTTAAAAGTAAAAAATAATGATTTACTCAGCAACAGTTGGGTGTATAAATGTAATAATTTACTTCTTTTAAAACTTACTTCAGTTAAAATGAATTTACTGATTTAGAAATGCACTTAAAAAAGTACAAGTACCCACAAGAGCAACTCAATTACAGTAACGTGAGTACTTCCCCTTTGTATAACACTGAATCATCGCTGCCACTTTTTGTTAAATGTTCTGAAATTAAAGGAAGAATGAAGGCCTGGCATCACTGACCATTCTTTGATTATTTGTCTTAGTTGTGATGTCATGCTCAATTTACTCTAGGCTCTGTTGTTAGCCCTCACTTAGCTCACACACATCACCATCGATTGATGCTCTCTGCTCAGAGCTGTTCCCTGCAGCCTTGATATCTCCATTTATTCTTTTCAACACAAGTCACAAGTTGTTTTATTCTCGCTGGTTTTTGGTAACGTGGCTGGAGAAGTAAAGCCGTGGATATACTTTGTCTGATTTGTGATCTGCAAAAGTTTCCCCCTCAAGGTCAAAGAACTTTAGCCTCAAAACTCAACGCTTGCAGTTTCCTCTCGTTCCGTATGATGCATTCAGGCGGCGTGTGAATACCCGGCAAAGACGATTTCCCTCACCTTGTGCAATTTGTGGAGTGCCGACAAGTACTCCCCACACACCTGCCATTTCTCACTGAAAAAATCAATCAGCTGCATCATGGGGGCTCATTTTCATCATCGCTTCATTGACTTTCTCCTCAGCTAAATTTACTTTACAACTACCCAGTGATACAGCTGGAGGCCGGGGAGATCATAGCACCTTTTAATAAGATTGTGTGTGTGCATGCAACACTTTTTTCCTTTTAGCCTTGTTAACTGACGCTTAGTGGAGGCTCTCGTGTTGCTGACAAAAGCATTCCCCTCTAATGCTCTGGCTCGGTAAAAACATGCATAGCTCTTTGTTTGATCCTGACAGCACATAAGCACAATCATCACACAGAAGAACTACCAGGTGACACGGAAGCACCAAGGTGGTTTTTTATGTTGGTTTAGCACTTTTTCTGATTTACATTAATGGGGCCACTCGAGGCAAGATGTATTACAGTCAAAAGTACGATGTCAGTGGGCTGTATTTAATGCGCCAAAGTCATTTGCAGCATTATTTACATTTTCAGTACATTGGCCTTGAAATTATGCATTGTGCAAATCCACAAGTCCATAGCGAATGCGGGGGGCGGGGGGTGGTGGGGGGGGGTGGCCGGCCAGTGATGGCCAAGGCCACGATAAATATCCTCATTCATGCTCTCGGATACACACCACTGCTTTGCCTGCAAGATCTTGCAACATTTTCTGTGTGCAGTTGCTCCCACAGGGACTCAGTTCAGGAGTGCACCTCAAACTTCTGGTTCTCCATCAAAACTAATAGTGATAGTAAAACAATCGAGTCAACCTCCAACACAATTATTCTGCATGTGCTGCAGTCCGAGTATTTCTCCTGCATGCTGGTGTCGAAACAGATTCAACAACAGAATTCGCCCGTATGATCTGCTCTAGACTTGGATTGTGTGTTCACACCGCCCAAACGAGGCGGAGTGTCCGAGCAAACGAATCCTAGAGCGTTTTAACTGCTCTAGGATTAAAATGTAAAACGGCCATAAATGTATTTGTTTACCAATCTACATGACATTATTTTGGTAATACACCATGAAGCAATGGGACCTGAGTTACTTAAAGCTGCAGTATGTACGTTTTTTTTTTGGCATCATTTGGTAAAAAATCGCTTATCTTTGAGCATATTGTAATAAAAAGTGTTCTGAGTGGACAGTGAATATCTGCTGCTTCTCCTGGTCCTGTAAAGGAAGTTTAGAAACCCAGGAGTGTGACGCTAGACTTCAGCCAATCAGAGATCTTTCTACAAACACGTGTGCTCCATGAGTTGTTTTGGGCATTACTATTGGCTGCTCGACTGAAGTCAGGCGCATTCACGTACCATCAGTAGTAAACGTGTAATGATGGACGTTCTAGCAGAAGTCTCCATCACGGCGTTAAGGCTCAAACACACTCGGGCGGACACCCGGAAAGCGGAGTCCACCAGGCCAATAAAATGCAAAGCTTAGATTTTACGATCCGCATAGTTGGTATCACACAAAGCACTGTTCTGCGTTGTATCAGCCCGCATCAATTATAACACTGACCTGCATTTCACCACCTGGTGAAACAGAGCAGGAGAAATGAACACGAGCTTAAAGGAGAGACTGGCAGATGAGACCTTTAATACACATCCCAGGAGTACAAGGACTACAGAGAAGTGCTAAGGATTGTGGGAAATGTAGGATATAAATGAAACTACTACACAGCGGTCTGCCCGGGTATATAAGCTCTGAGGAGAGCGGACAGTCCGCGCAAAGTCCGTTTTGCACAGGGTTCGCCCGAGTATGTTTGAGCCTTTAGACAAAACAGTTACACGGCTAATCAAGTGGAAAAAGAAAGACCGAGGTGGAGAAGCAACAGTTTAAAGGCACAAACACTGAATGGGCCGCTTTGCGTCCTCGCAGATCCCCGTGACTGCGTAGGATCCGCCGCACACACTGGTGTCAGAGGGAGAGTGAGAACAGGCGGGATAAATTGCGTGTAAACCTAAGAGAAGCTTATCCAAGGTGAATTAATTTTACAGTCTGGATGCGGAGTGATGGTTGTCACTCTGCCCTGAGCAGCAGCTGAGATCACAGCCACCTCTGTGTGCTCTCTGGTGGGGACAAGCTCACGGCAGCAGTCGCAACTCAGGTCAGTAACTACAGAGTAATGCGTGCATTCATGTCAGAGTCTCTAAAACACAAGAAAAATATCCAATAAACCAAGATAAAGTCCATACATTTGTCACTAGTCTCTGTTGCATTCATAAATGATGAAAGGAGAGCTTCATTTGGGCCGGATCCTGCCGGAGTATTTTATTTGGACAGCTGTGTCTTTTATTGAGTTGAAATCACTGGAAATTCACAAAACTGAGTATAAAAACTGAGAGGGTAACGTCAGGCCATGCCCCCACGCTACGTCTAAAGGGTGATTTTGCGCCTCCAACAGACAGTACACAGGAGGAAAACTATCCAAGGGACATGAGGACTCAGGTTGGACTCAAGATGATCTGCTACTCTTGGCTTATTAAACACAAGGCAGGCCTCGGCTGTGAAATATGTTAAAAAAGGTACGAGGATAAAAAGTTATCCATGGCTGTTTTAACAAATAAAAGGTAAGCACGCATTTAATTTTCATTTTATGCCGTGCTGCATTCAGTAGAGGAGGTCTGGCCTCATGTTATGGGTTTAACAGTTTGTAAGTATTTTGTATTTGTGTTCTGAAAGTTTAGTGTCCTTTGTGGCTAAATTTGCTGTGGTGTTGCGCTGTCCTTGGTGCTGAAACATGGCAGATTGTCACTCAGAGTGAGACGGATGTGCTCCGTAACGGGCGATTGTCCATGCTTCTCTAACGTTGATTCATCTGTCATTTATTAAACATTTAGGTTAATTGTTGTACAACACCTGGTGTTTGTCCGGGACCTGATGATTTACAAATCAAGCACGAGACGCAGTGTAAAGATCTTTGGAGATGTTGCCTCAGCTGGCTCCTCTCAATGTGGAGGAGAAGAGGCTCTACTCAGAGTGTCTCCTCAATGACTGAGCTCCTCACCATATCTCTGAGGCACCGTGAGGAGAAAACTTATTATGGCCACTTGATCTGGTTCTGTCTGACTCTGTAAATACAAATACAAACATGATGAAGGTCCTGTTTCAGAGGATGCTGAAGGTTATGCCTTGAATATCAGGAAAGAAAGCAAAACCTAAATCTTTTAAAACAAGTAACCTTCAATATTTCTGTCAATACCTTCATTGCTCTAAATGTGCACGATGTTATTTTATTATCAGAATATTTCATTGCTAAAGTCATAAAACTTGATAGAAAGAGTCAGTATATTGTAAGTCGTTGCTATCATCACAGCAATCATCGCAATTACAAATGTGCTACTACTCCTGCAGTGCCAACAACAAGCAATTCTTGAAATGAGATGTTGCCAAAGAAAATCAATACTTTTCATTTATAACCCGTGTAGACATTTCTTACTTACTTTGCCGTAAAGATTTATCTCTGAGCCCCGAGTAAACACCGATTCATCCAGCCGTCATATCGATCCGGTTTTAAACCTAGGGCAGAATTGATAATAAAAAAACGCTGCATGCTCTCTCCATCCAGATCATCACAAAGAAAAGAAACATTTTACTGCATATCCAACAGGTCTGGAGGCGCAGGATTGTCGATGCATTTACATGGCCAAGCAAGTGCATGTTAGATTTCCACTGCAATCCATTGCTGACCTTATTCCCTGTACGGCTGATGTGATCCAACATGACATTCAAATACGTCCCCTGGACCACTGAATGGCTCTGAGTGTTGTCTGGCTTCAGCAGCAGCCTGGCTCACTGGTTCCATTCTCTAAACCACTGGGAATATATCACTCACCACTTGTTTTCCAAATGGACTTTGGGTTTTGCACTAAGGCAGCATCACGGTCCAGCCTCTGCTCGGACACTCAGGCATCCTGAAAGATGTCAATCAATGTTTCAGAGAGCAAGTACAGTCCTTGGACTTGTATTTTTTTTTTTTTTTTTTTTAAAAAACCATATACTGTAGCAGACCAGACAAAATGATGACAAAAACACACAAAATGACTCATACATACTAAATTACAGAAAAAAGTAAACACAAAATGACAACAAAAATTACAAGTTGACTAACAGAAAATACACAAAATGAGAAAGAAATGCATAAAATGACAATGAATTACACAAAACAATGAAAATAGACAAAATAATTCCGAAAACACACAAAACAGCAACAATCATGTACAAAAACACACAAAACAACAACAAAAATACACAAAAACTAAATTGCATGAAATGACAACGTAAATACACAAAATTATTCCCAAAAAAACCCACAAAACAAACATGAGCAAAAAGACTCAAAATACACAAAACTCCAACAACAAAAATGCACAAAAACAAAAAAACAAAATACAAAAAAGGATTCTAAAAACAAACGAAACAACATACACAAAACGACTCAAAAATGCACAAAACTCTAACAACAAAAATGCACAAAAACACACAAAACAACGAAATACAAAAAATGATTCGAAAAACAAACGAAACAACACAAAACAACTCAAAAATGCACAAAACTCCAACGAAAACATACAAAATACACAAAATAAACTAAATTACATAAAATTACAACCAAAGTACACAAAATTATTTCAAAAACACAAAAACGAACATACACACTGAAATAATCTTTGAAATGGCAAAACAAGGCTTAGCATCTGCAGAAATGGCCGCAAACATATTGCACCAAAGTGGGAGTGAAAGTGATTTGTCAGCAAGACGTGAGTAGATTTTTCACACCATTTCTTCAGATGATTAGCCTTGTTTTGCCATTTCAAAAAGGATTTTGGCGTGCGGTTCCAAATTTTAAACAGCAGGGAAAATATAGAGATAATTCTATATTTTGGCGTCAGAAAAACAGCAGTGTCCTCATGTCTGTGCTCTTATTTTGAAAGGAACAACTTCCAGTCTCACCAAAATGAAAAACAGGCATTTTTTTGTTTCTGTTCTCTGGTATTTCATTTTTTTGGTTTTGGAAACAAAAACATTTTGTTCATCCCTTCTTGACCCCGATAAAGATTTATGCCTTGAATTTCAATTTCGGTTTTTGAAAACAAAAATGAAATAACCACAAGTTTTTTAGTTTTTGCATTTCCTTTTTTGAATGGAAAATTCAATGACCAAAATATACAGTGACCATTTACATTACAGTATACATTTATTTCACTGCAGTATGCCTAAAGTAATCATTACAGTACCTAAATAAACCAAATAGGGCAATTTCACTACACTTTTAATGAACTCCCTTGCCATCTTAGAGGTTAAAAGTTCCAGCTTTAAACTCTGACAAAGGCTCAGACATCCCTCCCTACACTGCAGTGACCTCACCCCCGTGTGTTAATGGAAATCAATGCAAACACTGGCATTCCACATGCACACTGATGACATGAATGAAAGCACAGAGAGAGAAAAGCGATGCATTGATCCGATGAAGACGTAGACGCAGGCTGTACTCTGACATGTCGAATGATGTTGATGGAAGAGAGTGGAGGCGCAAATGACTTGTAGCTCACCTCCATCTGACCACCATTACACCCAGAGCAGGGATTAAATATTACCAATGGGGTTTGCAGCTGGGATCCGGTGATGGCGGCGGCTTAATGCCCCAGGAGTAATTGTGGGTAAATAGCTCTAGAGAGAACAACAAACGAAACAAGGGTGGGATACTGTGAAATGTTTGTCTGTGGTTATTACCAGCTGAGGTGCAGATCTCAGATTGTAGTTACGTGGCGGTCGGAGGTGTTTTTGAAGGCGCCCCGTGAGAATTGCGGCGAGAAATGTTCTTTGTTGATGGAAAAAAAGGAGAAAGGAAATGCCTTCCTACATCTTTTCTTCTGAGATATACAGTTCAAAGGTGACGCGAACAACCTCCGACTCTTACCGTCTCATTATTTTCAGAACAAATTGCATTCTAGCTATTTGAAAACATGAACAATATAGTGTTTTTTTCTTGTTATTTCCTTTACAATCTGTAAATATAAAAGCATGCATTCAAAGCTAAGACTTGATTATATTTCCCTGCAATCGTCTGTCTCTGACCTTTTTGTAATGGTTCTAATACAGTCTTTCGCATTGTTATGTGAATATATACAACTTCAGCCATGTTTATTTACACCAGGGGTTTCAACCATTGGGCCGTGTCACACTTGTGTGCCGTGAGAGATTGTCAGGTGTGCCGTGGGAAATTATTCAATTTCACCGAATTGGTCAAAAAATATTTTTCAAAATGAACAGTTTTCACGTTTAACAACACAGGACAAAACTGAATTACAAAAATGTATTATAAAGGTATTTATTATTATTATTATGATGATGATGATGATGATGATGATGATGATTATTATTATTATAGAATAAACCTTTATTGATCTGTATAGGGGAAATTCACATGCTGCAGCAACACAATAGAATAGCAGTAACAGTAAGAACAAAAATACCAGCATAAGATAATAGTTCAAATATACGACTGTGGGCCTGACATTAAACTAGAAAAAATAATTAAAATAAATAAATAAATGAAATGCAAAACAAAAAACAAAACCACAATAGCATAAAAAACACAATAAATGTGCAAACGATGAATGAAGGATTACAGTTTGGTGGATGGGTATCAGGATGGGTGTGTGTGTGTGTGTGTGTGTGTGTGTGTGTGTGTGTGTGTGTGTGTGTGTGTGTGTGTGTGTGTGTGTGTGTGTGTGTGTGTGTGTGTGTGTGTGTGTGTGTGTGTGTGTGTGTGTGTGTGTGTGTGTGTGTGTGTAATGTAAAACAAATGTTTTAATACATTATATAACGCAAAACAATATTTAAGCAGGATAAAGTTCAACTTTAGTTCTAATCATAATTAATCTTTTGTTTTATTTGTATTCAAGACACTTTGATAAGAATGACTGCATATCACTAATTACACTTTTTATTTGAAAAAATAAATATATCCATCCATCCATCTTCTGGCAAAATAAATGTCTTTTTTTTTTTTTTGCTGTTGTACATTTGATTCCTATTAAAAACACTTTTGCACTTTTTTTTAGAAAGTAGAAATTAAATATTAAAGTTTGACACTATGATAAGAATGACTCTATAAAGTTTAATTTTTGTAACATTTTCAGTTGGCTGTGTGGCTTGGGATTTTTTTTTTTTCAATGAAAAGATGTACCTTGGCTCTAAAAAGGCTGCTAAACACTGATGTACAGTACATATAAAAAAGATTAAATATTGTTAATATCTGAAATGACACGGTGTGAATCATTGCATTATCAACGACATGAAGACTAATGTTTTATTAGATTTCTATGCATTGTGCTAGATTGTGTGATCAGTCTTCACTCCCTATATTTAACAGCTGATGAAAGAGGAAATCTCGGGCTCGTTGAAGCTGCTTTGATAGACAAATTACAGAGGGATGGCGTGTTTTTTCTCGACATTCATTGTCATTAAATGGGGGGGATATTGTTCTATGGGATGAAAAAGAACGGTCGTAGAGAAAGTAAGCAGAAAGCTGCCCATTTGGCACTCAGACAGCTGCCGTGGCCGCTTCCAGCAGACTTCACTCCACTCTGTCCGAGACAGCCATAAAAAACGGCCATTAAAAGCCCATGATTGCCTAAAACACCCACCATTGGCCATTGGCTGCGTATAATTACTTCTACCAGGTCACAGAGGGAGATTTAATCTGCAACACATTTTTTTGTCAATACCAGTGGTTCTCAACCTTTTCAGCCCACGACCCCCAAAATAAAGGGCCCAGAGACCGGAGACCCCCACTGTACCTGAAGGTGGTTGAACACAGACGTGAACAGTGAAGAACAGTCATGTGGAGACAGGGTCATCTATTAGGGGGAATAAAGGGGAGAGATTTTTGGGGTTCATCCATAAAGTCAGAAAAATGATGGTCTATTGCTCTATGAATCTGTGATAATCACATTAATTTATAGAATCATAGAATAGAATCAACTTTATTGGCCAAGTTATGTAAGTTATACACACAAGGAATTTGACTTGGTGAACTTTAAATAATATTGAAATAATATTCACTGTTATCCAGGAAGTTTATTATTATTAGAGCCATAGTATGTAGTCATCTTAAAAATGTAAATCCTTGTTTTAATCCGAAATAAAATGGGTTAAAAGTGACCAAAAATGGAAAAAAAAGGTGGTGAAATGGGATTTCAAAAACTACATAAAATTGGTTAAAAGTGCCAATTATAATGGCCTAAAACGGAGGGAAAAGTAGTAAAAAAAAATTATAATAATAAAATAAAACAAAAGGTTTAAAGTGTCAATATTGGAACAGTTAGTTTGAAATGGCAAATCGTGAATGTAGTTAAATTGGCAAAAATAAGAATGGAATATGATGAAAAGAGGTTAAAAGTGACAATAATTGCTAAACATATGCACCATTAGGTGGGGAAAGTGGTGAAAATGGTTTATAATTGCTGAAAACGTCTTGACAGTGGAAAAAATGTAGAGAAAAGGTATTAAAATTTGATGGAGAAGTGGCAGAAATGGGAATAATGTAGCAAAAATGCATTAAAAGGAGCAAAAACATGGCAAAAAAGTGATGAAAATAGGCTAAAATTTGGCAAATTTTGGGGTAGTTGCAGAAAAAGAGTAAAAATAAGCAAACATATGCTAAATATTCTTTTTTATCACTGTGTATATTGAGTTTTCCTACAGAAAAACAGTCTGTACAGAACATTCATTGCAAACCACATTACCCATAACCCCCCACCCACCCTCCCTCTTCTTCCATCCCCCACAGACAGTAAATTACAACATAATAGTAATATTAGTGGTATTGTTTAGTATTCAGTATTGTATTCACTCAAGGAAAATACAAATTTAAAAAAATAAAAAAATAAAATAAATGAATAAATAAGAGAGAAAATGAATATGTAATTTAAGTTAGCAAAATATAATAGTTGTAAAACCAGGCAATATACACGCTATGTGCACGTGCTATAAAATGGACCTAAATGAGGCTGTGGTGCATCTGGCCAAGTAAGGCCAAAGCTCCCTGCAGTGTCACATCAGGTATGGTTTATGGGTATCGACATTAAAAGAATGTCTATCTTGTAAAAAGGTTATAAAGTCTCCCCAGCATTTGTCAAAAAGAGATGGCGTCCTCTTGAGCTTAAACATGATCTTTTCAGAAGGTAAGTATGATGACAGTTCTTTAAATAAATATTCTTAATTTCCTGAAGGCATCTGGTGACCCTCTCCCAGTGTCTCTTGACCCCAAATAGGGTCCCGACTCCAAGGTTGAGAACCCCTGCTCTATACAATCAAACAACGAGACACTGCTTAGATTATTCATGTCATTAGAGGCTGATATTGTTTTTAAATACTTAAAGGTTAATAGTTTTATGCACACACTGTTCTCTTTGATACCAAGCACACCAGGTGTAATGTTCAGCATGAATACAAATGTGAATCTCAGCTTTTATCACAAAATCACAGCATCCTTTATTTAGGGAAATGCACAACAATCTGTCAACTATGTTTACAAGGCAATTTCGGATTTAACTGTGAGCTTTTATGCATTATCCATTGGTACAAATGGATTGAGGGCAATGGTTTTATTTGCAGGTTGGTGCCAAAGCTATAAAGCTACAGTATTTGAGGAACATGACTTGTTTCAACATTTCATGTGTTTAATTTGTCTCTTTCTCTCACAATCTGAGATCATTTTCATGTCAGTGGTAAAAAAAAACATCAAAGCTAGTCGAGTGAATAAATGGATGGCGAGATGAGAGAAATACAATACAATAAAGGGTGTGGACCAGGGTTTTTCAACCTTGGGGTCTTGACATCATGTGGGGTTGCGTAGAATTCAAATGAGGAAAAAAATTATTACTGATTAAAAATACATTACATTTAAAAAAAAAAAAAAAAACACACGTAACTCACAATCTTAAAACAACTGCATTCTCTACTTCCACTTTTCTTAAATATAATAAATAATAAATTCAGTATAAAAACATCTGAGCTGGTGCAGTTTGTTACTAATCCTGCAGGCTACTCTGTATTTTTAACACAGTATAACAAACATAATCAAAAGCTAATTCTACAAATCAATCTCGTAAACTAATCACCAAAAATTTGTGTTATCAAAATGGAGTCGCGACCCAAAAAAGGTTGGAAACCACTGGTGTGGACAAAGCTACTGATGGTGGTTAGTTAAGGTGCATTGGACCGGAAGAGTTACCAGACAATGGGAAAGTTACTAGATTTTGTCCTGAGTCTCTTTTTTGAAAACACAACAGATGCTCCGAGACTCTGAAAAGGCGACAAACTCAATAAATTGTCAACACTTCATTGAAACTTTTTGTGCCTGTACTACAAAGCTGGATTTCCTTTTATCACGCTAATTTCCAGGATTCATTCCATGTGTGCTGTACTATGACGCTGGATAACTTCTTACTGGGCTAAATCACCATGGTAACTTAGGTTGAACACCTAACCTGGTTGGAACAGGGTTAAGTTCTCGGATGAGATCTGAGTGAGTATAAAGTCCCGCCTCCTGACCAATCAGTTTTCTTGGAAAACCACCTGCCCAAGAAAAGGTGGATTATGCACTCGTTGCAGCTTGGATCTGATCTGACAACTGACAGGAGAGACGGAATATTAATGGTTAGACGCAATGCTTTCATTTACCTGATGACATTCTGTATGAAAGATATAGATTTTTATGTGATGGACTGAACAACATTTATCAGCTGACAGCCTCAGTCCTGTAAGATAATACAGGCTTTATAAAATACAAATATTGTCCACCTTATGATGTAAGCTGAGCTGTATGAACGCAGCATCAGAACCAAAATGAGGCGGATACGTGACTAGAAACACATCTGTGCTGTAATAAAGTGAACCTGATCAGAGTGTCTGTTTATTCTCCCATAAATTATTATTGTATAATCTCTCAAATGTAAGCATTAAGTGATTAATTCCTTAATTGTGACCATTTTTAAAGTTGCTCAGTGTTTTTGATTGGTCAGACGCTTCAAGCTCCACCCATTTTATGTGACGGTGTGCTGATCCAGGTTGGAAAACCCTGAGTTATGTTAACGTGTTGATATCCTGCTTCGTAGTACAGCTGCTCTGTGACAAACAATGTTTGGTTCAGTGAATGTAGAGATATCCTGGATATACTTATCCAGCTTTGTAGTACAGGCCCTAAATGTAGACAGAGATACCTTTGACCACACCCACGTTTTACATCACTACGGAGACCACTTGCGAAAGAATAAAGTAGTAATAAGTATTAATAGAGATATAATAGATATTAATACAGAAAACAATTTCAAAAATATGGTTTTAGATACTAAATTGATATTAAAGGGAATACATATAGGTTTAGCTTCAATAACAAATAATTTAACTTTTCTCATAAAATTTAGACTAAGACTAAAAGCAAACAAAGGCAGGATGACAAAAATATGTGATGATTCCATCAAATAAAAGAACAAAAATCAACAGTTTTCAGTTATTATGATTAATCATGTCTAATCTTGCCTAATCATAGACTAATTTTACATGAGGAGCCTGTTTGTGAAACGGGCGGTATTTAATGCTGAATTAAAAATAAATCTCACTGTTGTAGCTTAAAGGGCCCATGTTAAGCTAAATTAACTTTTCTGTGCTTTAAACATCATAAAGTGCTATTAGGGCTTCATACACATGCCCAAAGTGTTTTTTTGATTCCCTCAATCGTTAGTTAGAGGGTGATTTGCTCCTTTCTTACTGCAGGGCGAGCCCAAACACCTCGCTCCAATAATGATGACGCGTTCCCACTTTGATGACGAATTTGACACAGCACTGAGCTGGAGAAGCCACGCCTCCAGGAAGCTCTCTGCTGTGATTGACATGTAAATAGACACGCCCATGAAGGTAAGCATGTCAGCGTCCTGTGTATGTACTGACGAACGCCCCGCCCCCACGCTCTGTCTCGTGTTTAAAAAGCAGCTACGGAGTGGGTGGGAGGAGGGCGGGCCGTCCTCTGGCCCTACGTCACCATGCAGGGAGGAGGAAGTCAGTGTCCCGTCTATAGACACGCCCACTCATGAACATGCAGAAGGAGGCCACAAATCAGCCTGTTTGTGTAGAGTTGCTCAGAAAGTGACTTTTCAGAGGCTAAAACTCTGGAAAACAGGCGAGTTTGGGAAAATAAACCTCAAATAGTGTGTTTTTGGGGTTCTTAGAACAAATGGGTGAAAAATAGCATGACGTGGGACCTTTAAGACCTACAATACAAGGTAACATTATATTTAGAAGATACATTTAATGTTATAGTTGACTAAAAACGTATTGAGTTTCAAACTAATACAAATTCTGAATTTAAATGTAGACACTGCTGTAAACAAGTGAAAGCTGTGCTGTTTGCCATTGTAATTTGTAACCATCAGTTAATTTGATCATTTTTCATGTGTTTTGTTGCATAAGTGCGTGTGAGCGGCATTTTCCTTGTCATTTTCCTGCCATCTAGGCTTTGTGCTGTATTTAATCTTTCACTCCAGCTTTGTTCCTCTCCTGTCCAGAGAACATCTTGATGACTCGGTGTCTGTTGTTGTTGTCTCCTCATGTTCAGAAATTACATTTCAAACCATCCATTCATTTTCCTTTTAATCTGACAGCCGTCCTGTTTGTTCAAGCCTGGTCCTCTTTCTTTTCCCCCGCTGCAGTGTGATGACAAATTGTAAAAGTGCAGCCCCTATGGCTCCTATAGTGGTGTTTTTCACACATTTGTGGACCTAATGCATGAAATAAAGCTGTTAGTTGACCACACAGTAGTGGTATTGTCATCCTAATGTCAAAGGCAATAATGACATCATAAAGAGCAGGGGTTCTCAAACTTTTCAGCCCACGACCTCAAAAATAATACTAAGAAAGAATATAGCGGAGAGCTTTTTGGGGCCCATCCATCAAGTCAGCAAAATGATGGTCCATTGTTCTATGAATCTGTGATAACCACATTTATTTATTTATTCATCTGAATAATAGCCACGAAGTTTAGTATTATTTACGCTACAGTATATAGTCATCCTAAAGATCGTAATCCTTGTTTTAATCAGAAATAGAAATAAGTTAAAAGTGACAAAGAATGGTGTAAAAGGTGGTAAAATTGGATTTAAAAACCACACGGGGGTTCAAAGTGTCAATATTGGAACAATTAGTATGAATAACTAGTTTAAACTGGTAAATAAAGTGCATGACAAATCATGAATGTGGTTAAAGTGGCAAAAATAAGCATGAAAAATGATGAAAAGAGGTTAAAAGTGACAATAATGGGCCAACATTGGGTGAGAAAAGTGGTAGAAAGTATTTATAAGTGCCGAAAATGTCTTGAAAACTGAGAAAATGTGCAGAAAACGCATTGATATTTGATAGAGAAATGGCAGAAATGGGACTAATGTAACAAAAATGCATTAAAAGGAGCAAAAAATATGCGTATAAAAAGTGATGAAAATAGTTGAAATATGGCAGGTTTGGTGTAGTTGCAGAAAAAGGGGAAAATTAGTTCAAATTGTTAAAAATATTCTTAGTTTTGTGAAGGCATCTGGTGACCCCCCTCTCAAGGCTCGTGCGACCCCATGGTTGAGAACCCCTGGTATAGATTCCACTAATAGTAACGGCCAGTTTTCTAGTTTTTCAGTTTGCAGCCTTTTACTAAAAACCTTCTAAACTTGTTGAATCTGAAACCTTTGACACTGTGGTGAGTATATTGCTTTAAACAAACACCAGACCTGACATTCCCTGTCAAAACTGTATTTTCTCCCATTAAGCAAAAAAAAGAAGGAAATCAACACAACGAACAATTGGGACCACGGCCAGTCAATAGAATGTTATCATTAATAGTCATTAAAGGAACGGGGAGCTGTCTATGTTAATGGATTTTCTGGTAATTGTTTTTGTAGCTCGAGGCTTGGGAAGGTTGATTTGTTTGGTTGGTCTGTTTATTTCTTTCAGTATCATAGCCAAGGGTTGACCAATTTCTGCATGAATTTGCAATATGAGAGCCAAAAGTTGTTGTTGACGTTCAAACGGTAACAGGAAGATGAAGGTGAGATACGTAATAATATGATAGAAATCAACAGCTAGAGATGGTTACTAGTATTGCACAAAGGGGCGATTTACTAATGGTTTGAATGCAATGAAAATAACAAGCAACAATTTTTGCTCTTCTAATTAATAAGTCATCTCGGCGTTTGCCTGAATTTGCAAAATATTGGAAGAAGGAGATACAAATAGTTAATTTATCACTATTTGTTTATTTATTTAACGTGTTTTCAGGAAGATAGTAGCTATCACAGGTTTACTCACAGATGGCTGCATTTAGGAGTAGTAATTTACCTGTAGAGAAAGGTGCATAGTTTCTGCTAAGTCATAATTTATGGAGTGAATGTAAAATTAAATAAACAATGTAAACATTTCTTTAGAACAATTTTTTTCTTTCATTCATTCATAATTTCTTGACTGACAGCAGAATCTATTCCATATTGTGTTTCTCCTACTTATATTCCCATTTGTTTACTGTAATTTCTCAATATTTTTTTAAATAACTGGAGTCAGTTTTAGTGGATCACAGGCAATTTCCTGTGTGGAAAAAAATAGTGATAATTTTTTCTTTTCTTTTTTTTTGCTTGACATTTTTTTAGTGCTTTAATAAACATTTTAGCATATAAGGCACTTACAGTACATTAACACATACATCAAAGAACACATTAAGAATACAACTGCAAAATCACGCAAAGTAAAGGTTAACATTAGGAAATCATTATTTTAATATTTCCTTTATTTATTTATTTATTTTAGAAAAGGGAGTTTTATTTACTTTCAGGAATTGCATTCACGATTTTAGCTTGTTTCAAAGATTATTGCTTTCTATCGTTATCGTGAGCCTGTTGTTGTCTATCGTCCAGCACAGAGGTTCCCAAACTTTGTCTGCTGCGCCCCCTTTTGAAGAATGAAAAACTCCCGTTCTTCATTCTCATTCTTGGCGCAAGATCCGCCACTTCCCAGATTTTGACCCTCACTCATTTGATTGGATCAACACCCTATTGTTTTATTTATTTTTTTATTTTTCCAGCATTTAATTTGCTTTTAGGTGTTTTGATTACATTTTGAAGTGTTATATTTGGTGAGCTGCGTCTTTTATTGAGTTGAAACCACTTGATATTTGGAGTGTAAAAACTGGGAGTAAGTGAGGCCACGCCCAGGGTACTTCTCAAGTGTGATTTTCCACAAAAAATGTGTCTTGTCAGCTTGGAAAACGGTAGAAAATGGCTAAAAAAAAAAAAAAAAGTTAAATGGATTTAAAATTGAAGCCAATAAGTGACGCTAAGCCTGAGGTAATGAAGTCTTAGGTGGTTTCTGTGGAAATCACGGAGGAGAGCAGCAGCACATTAGCAGTTAGCGTATTGCACACGGCACAGGTAGTCAGGTACTGTCTGCATTAACAAAGAACGTTTGAAAATGATGCTTTTTTTTTTTAAAGCAATTCAATAGTGGCATTTAGATTTTAAAATAAGGATAGATTTGTTGTAATCCTAATAGAGCTGTTATCCCACAACTCATGTGTTGACAGCTTTGACTCAGATTTCAGTGTTAATGTCGATTAAAACCAAAGTGAGCATCCTAAAAAGGTCATGCATTGCTATTTCCTTCTCATCACTGCAGTTCTGTCCCTTTGTGTTTGACCACTTTATTTCTAATCCGAGGATTGAGGGCCTACAGATTTTTATTTTCTTTTTAAATTGCTCATTATCGCACAACAATACCAGACAGAAGACAAAAATAACAATATTTCGTGACTGCAGCATTTCATTTGTGGTGTTCTGTCATGCGTGGTGGGGTTACACGACACAACAAAGCCGTGCCAAACTCCTGGAGCTACATGAGCTGTCTTGGCACACTGCGTTCTCCACGGTGAACAATAGGCACAATCTCCCATTTGTGTGTGCTTCTTTTTTTAACCTAACCTGTTTATACAGGATATACGTGTGCATTTGTTGTAATAATGCCCATTGGCCACGGTTGCATGATGTTATTTAAATCTGAATTAATTATTCAGAATTAAAAATGTCAAAATTAAAGTGTTCTGCTTCGTGTTGGAAATAGTAATTCCAAATTGAGGATTACATAGAAAACAGGTTTGGGAAGGTTCTGATTGGACAGGGGCCGAAAGTGACGTATTTGACGAAAAACCACCCAACGAACCTTTTCTTTTTGGCTACAGCAAAGAAGACCACATAACGGCCACATCTACATGGGAGCTTTAATTCCTCTTTAATTCAAAATGAAAGTTAGATCTTCTTTAAACTGACCTTGTAAACACTTAATTCCTAATGAAAATAACACTGAATTAAACTTAAATCTGAATTAGGTGGCTGGTTTATTCCGCGATGGTGTCTAAATAGTCCAGGATGGCCGCCCGGACTTGAGCCAAGACTATTTATTTAATAAGAGCCTTAAAAGACATGGATATAATGAAAAGAGTGGATGGACGAAAGACTAAACATGAATATTCACACAGACACGTGGAAATATTACACACACGTGGACAGAGAAGGCTTCATCAGGGCATGAAGCGGCAGAGCTTTACTAATAACGCGGAGATCATTATGAAGTTCTTTTTCACTCAACGTCCGGTTGAGTGGAGGTAGAGCAACTGTTGCACTAACTGCTGACTTTGACTGACCAAACTATGGTATTCCATATCCCTTCTCCGCTACTCGATCTCACTTCTCCTGCTTCGCGGATGAAAGTGAAACGGTATCTTATTGTGCTGCTTGAAAACTATAATCAAAATAAAAGTGAAAATAGTTCTTATTATATATTATATATTAGCTAAAAAGAAAAGGTTTGTTGTGTGCTTTTTCCGCTAGAAGTGAATGTCACGTTCACCCACTGTCCAATCAGAATCCTTCCCAACCCCCAGACCTAAGACGGAATTGATAAATAAAGCCAAATACACCTGTTTTCCATGTAAACCTCAATTTGCAATTACTGTTCCCATGTAAACATGCAGAACACTTTGAATAGTTTAATTCGGAATAACTAGTTCCGCATTAAAGAACATCATGTAACCGTGGCCTTTTACAAGAAATCAGCATAAACCAGTCACTTCATTCAGATTTTAATTCAGAATTAGGTGTTTACAAGTTTAAGTAGGATTTAACTTTCATTCATAATTAAAGCTCTCGTGTAATTGTGGCCTTTATTGAAAAAAAGGGAATAGACGGGAATAAATAGTCTTTCTGGACATGGTTATTACTGCTGCTGTATTTGTTCTACTTTAAAGTGTGCACATTCGAGTCGACACAGCATCTTGTAGCTTTTGCTCGCCTGTGGGAGACTTTAAGCAAAAAAGAGCACAAAGATTGTTCAGGTGGAGCAGCGATCACCACCACGCCACTCTCTTTATACCCTATGCGGCGTTTTTGAAGTTTAATCAGATTTTGGGATCTTAAGCTTTATGAAGTTTCTCCCTGAGCACAGACATCCTCCACTATTGGTAGAAGATAATAACTTTCTTCCTCTTTGGGGCTTTGATGTCGGAGTTCTAATGAGAACGTATTACTGCATACCTGTTGGGAAGTAACACACTCAGCAAACCTGTAAGCTGCCAAGCAGCTGTTTGAAGTGTCCCCGCCCCCTGCCTTTGCCTTCCATTTTAATGCGATAGTGATACAGTCTTCTAATGTGCTTGCGATATACGGCGTGTTCTCCATGATGACACAAATCAATAGATATACTAATCCCGGTCTATCTAGTGGAGCATTCTCTTATCCGGCTGGATTTTCACACTAACTTAAAAATGTGTTGAGTGGCCTTTAGGGCAAGTTTATTATTCCTGACGGCAGCAGGAGGGATTATGTTCGATACTTAAATCTTCACCCACTTAAGACGCAACTTTTTCCACACGAGTCAAAAAGAGACACTAAAGGAGAATGAGAACAACGGTCTTATGTTGCTGACACTGTGTGACTTGATAAAAAGGCAAGGGTTGTGCAAAGATCACCCAGTAAAACTAGCAGAAATATTTTTTCTTTTTTTCTTTTGTTGCTTATATTCCCAAACTAAATGGAAACGAAATCCACTTGAAAGAGAAAAATGTCTCTACAGAAACCAAATTGTGGCAAAGAATGTCTGTTCTCAAAGTTGTTCAGGGATCTACGTGCTATAAAATATTTATTTGGACAAGCAGCCTAAGCAGGACAAAGCATGTTTAGCTGAAGATGTGCAACAGTGGAAAACCAAGCATTGTGCATGAATGCTCCCTTATTTCAGAATAGTTTCCTTTTAAAAACTCAAGTGGCAGACGCACGTGTTTTTGTCCTGTAAAAACACAATGTCTATGATGCGTTGCAACTCTTCTTCTGTTTGTTCACCTTCACTATGTACAGCTGCTTGGCTGTCATTGGTTTGTCAGTCTTGATCTGGAAGTTCCATTGCATCAATGCAAAGAGGCCAAAACTATTTCACGTTGCAGTACATGAAATTACATATGCCAATAGCATGACTGTGCAAAATTAACACTTAATAACTCTTTTCTTGATTGTATTTCATGGCATAAAATTATGAAACATCTAAATGTCTTCAAAAACATTAAATGCAATATAAATTTAACAAAATGGGACATAACATCACCAGCCTATACAATCAATACACTGCATTTTCCAAATACTTGAATAATCCTTTAAAACTTGAGAAAAACAATGTAATTGGACATCAACTTTAGCTTTTTTTCTTATAAATCACTGTACTGTACTATATTCATTTTAATATTTAAAAAAATATTTAAAAAAAAAAACAATTTCAAGTATGGGCAGCGGGCCAAAACGAATTGCTTGTGGGACAACTTAGGACAAATTAATGGTTTGGGGGAAATCGACCGGGACAGGGGACGTAACTCTGAAAACCAGGATTGTCCCGGGTAAATTGGGACGTCTGGGTACAAGGCTTGCACATCTCCCTGTGATAAACAATTCGATATGCATCTCGATATACAGGTTACGATTAGATTATGAAACAATATCCTTTTAATACTGACTGATTTGATATGAATCGATTCGATACATTGTAAGAACTATATGATTTGTTTCTACTGTAAATATTTGTTGTAGATATTCTATAAATAAAAGAAGCCAATTCTAAAGTGACAATACAATATTTTCTTCTCAAATATGTGAAAGACCACATATCCCCAAGCATTGTGGCTTTATGGCACTGGCAAAACAAAAACAGAACAACAAAATTACATGTCCGTGTATTTATTTTTAGACATGGACCAAAAAAAAAAAGAGTGGCTGACTCATTAGATGGAAACTCCAGAGGTAAAAGTAGCACAGAGTACTAACAACAGAGTGCAACATTTCAGCCTGAGCATAGTGTTTTGGGCACGAGACAAAGATGCAACATTTCAGTGTAAACAACTTACACACCTATAAACAAACCATGTAACAATAACCTTATAATGATGACCCCTGGTAGTCATCTCAAGCCTGGGGAGCTAGAGTGGAAGGACAAAGCAGCATTCACATTCTTATCTTAACAAAGCTTAAAGTACTCGTCACATTTTTTTTTTCCAAACCTAAACTCTGCTATGATCATTAGTTATTATCAACCAACATTATGTTCAAGACTTCGTTTTTCTGTGAAGTTTGTTTTTAAATAAGGTATTTGAGTCTGAAAAATGGGATTTGATGTCATATATTACGATGACTGACAGCTGCGGGTCTTGCGTAGCTCTCTTTGTGAATAGCATTAGCAGCTACGTTGTGAAGGAAAGCCGAGACACCATTAAACTTTTCCATTCATTTTTTTCAAAAAATATCCAGTGGGAAAGTAGACGTAGCTTGGCTGCGTAACTCCTCATTGCAGTACGCTAAATGGGCAGAAGCGTGTTACCATGGCTCCTCATGACCTCAAATTTGCAAGATGGCAGCGCCCCTAAGCGCCGTATATTGGCTTCAAGAACATTGAGTGTGAACAGCTACAGTGAACGCCCGCGATATCCGATCCATGCCTCTACAACCAATTCATCTTGGAATTCATGGCTAATTCCTATCGATTGAGGAGGCTGCTACTGATGCAGCCGTATCTCTCACTTGTTGAACCGGATATCTGGTTGTATTGGTTTACAACCTTACTGGGTACCCTAGCTTTAATATTTTGTGTTTTCTTTGGAGATCAACCCATTAGAAGATACTCCACAAATAAATGCGTGCAGAGCTGACATGTTTCTGCACGCGCTCACTGCCTTCCATCACTCTGTGACCCTATTCTAACAGCATATACGGAGGGTTAGAAGGAGGCCCCTGACAGACACTAAATTATTCTCCTCCAATCCCAGGACCGGGCGTCACGGCATGGATTTATGGCTCAACCTCGCATCCAAGAGAGCCTGTGATCTGACATTGTCACAGAGTAAAGAGATGGCGTGTAATTGAATTGAGGAGCACAAAAGCCAGGGGTAGACCGCACTAGAAATTCCCAAAGCCAGTAGATTGGAAACCAAGTCACGACCCCGGAAGCCATAAGTGCCATCCAAGTCGAATCCCAGTTGCTTGCATGTTTCTCCCTCTGTCAAGCGGAATCCAAATTCCCCCATCAATCGAGGCGGTTGGCGACACGATCCCTGACAAGTTTTCACATCAGGCTGGGGATTAGAGGCAGGAGGTTTATGCTGGCCCTGCCAGAATCCAGGATAACATTTTTTTTTTTTTATTCAGCAATTTAAACTAATTTCAAGGCTGGCTCTGCAGCAATTTTCTGGATCAATGGAATGTTATAGCTCACTTGGTCACTAGCCTTCTTATCGCAGGTACTGAACACAGGGGGATGCTATGCCAATTAATGGGTTTGTAGAGCCGGGGAATCTAACTCTCACTCCAGAAGCACCTGAAGTTAACAAAAGATTAGACCTGTGACATCTGATGCTAAATACAGCTGTTAGCAGCAGCATGTTGGTGCAAAGTAACACAACAACACGTCGGTATCTACTTTTCTCTAAACGTTGAGTTGTTTAAAACTTTAACACCTTTTTTTTTAGCGACAATGGGATCTCAGAGATGGACACATTTAGAAACATTAGTTGTTGTACACAATTGGTACATTTTGAAACACGATTTTCTAACTTATTACATTTTCTCAAATTCTTACAGATGTATCCATATTGTGTTGTGATTGACAGATAGTAACGATCATATTTTAATAATAGCAGATCTGAGCATATTTCAGCCACAGACATTACTTCAGCAAAGTGATGTTACTCATAAAGACACCAGGTGAGGATAAATAAAAAAGGGGGAACAAAACCAAAAACAAATAAATTAATAATTGGTTAAAATAAATAAATTAATAATAATAATGATTATAATAATACATACATACATACATACATACATACATACATACATACATACATACATACATACATACATAAATTAAATAATAAATGAATAAAAAAACAAAATTAATTGAATAAATACAAAAAAAAAAAAAAAAAAAAACAGATATGGTGAATGACCAAATTGGTTTGGAGTGAGTGGATTAATATGTGGGTGAGTTGAGATCATTTCATTACACAATTATGGCCTCAGCAGGTTTCCATCTAATATAAAAGAGTTATTTCTGGAGTCTTAAAGCATGTGATTTTCTCCAAGTTTTTCAGTCCAAATCTTGTACGTTGGGGTTTGGTTTAAGCCATTTAATTGTAATAGATTTAATTGCTGCTGTTGTCATAATTTCTAAGATATGTTTTCTAGCTTTTCCATCAGTGCCTGCTGGTATTAGGCCCAGCACTGCCACTCTAGAATCTGTAGCTGGGTTTTGATGGAATACATTTTCAAAAGCTTTAAAAACATTGTCCCAAAATTGTGCAACATTAGTTTTTAAAAAGAAATGTGTTCATAGGGTGCACTATGTATGAATACTTCTCTTATTTTATTGCATGAGGATCTTGTGAGAAGCTGGTGAATCATCTGTGTTATTGAACCACAGAATTACAGGTCAGAGAGGGAGTTTTATATTTGAGCTACTGCAGCCCTCAATTTTTTCTAAGGTCATGGTGATAAAATTAGCTGCAAAAGGAACAAGACGATAACTTAATAATCATGCTTTGCTCACTTTTAACTGAAGATCAGATAGAACCCAGCTATCAGAAAAATACCTCATCACATCGACTCAGCTAGCGTGAAATGTAAAATCATCCTAAGACTCAAAACAAAAGCAGTCAGAGAGCGCGAACCCTGCAAATAAGCTTCAGATATTCTCTTTGACAGACATTGGCAGTTATCTATATCAGTGGTTCTCAAACTTTTCAGCCCGTAACCCCCAAAATAAAGGTGCCAGAGATCGGGGACCCCCGCTGTACCTGAAGGTGGTTGAACACAGACATGAACATTGAATGTGGAGACGGGGCCATCTATAATCAGGAATAAAGGGGAGAGCTTTTTAGGGCCCACCCATAAAGTCAGCAAAATGATGGTCCAATGTTTGATGAATCCTCACCTCTTCTAACCACAGGAATAGTCCATTAAAGGTGGTTATCATTTGTTTTGTCCAACCATTGGGTCACAAACATGTCAGATCATGTCAAAGGCAATACCAGGTCATATAACGGCTAATGAAAGTGGAACTGATTGTATACGTTCACACTGTGCTTCAGATTATCTATATACTGGATAATTTATAAACTGAATGTAAATATATTAGTGGGGCAAAAAAAGGTATTTAGTCAGCCACCAATTGTGCAAGTTCTCCCACTTAAAAAGTGAGAAAGGCCTTTAATTTTCATCATAGGTATACCTCAACTATGAGAGACAAAATGAGAAAAAAAAATCCAGAAAATCACATTGTAAAATTTTTTAATGAATTTATTTGCAAATTATGGTGGAAAATAAGTATTTGGTGAATAACAAAAGTTAATCTCAATACCTTGTAATGTACCCTTTTTTGGCAATGAGAGAGGTCAAACGTTTTCTGTAAGTCTTCACAAGGTTTTTTACTCACTGTTGCTGGTATTTTGGTCCATTCCTCCATGCAGATCTCCTCTAGAGCAGTGATGTCGCTGGGCAACACGGACTTTCAACTGCCTCCAAAGATTTTCGAAAGGGTTGAAATCTGGAGACTGGCTAGGCCACTCCAGGAACTTGAAATGCTTCTTATGAAGCCACTCCTTCGTTGCCCGGGCAGTGTGTTTGAGGTCATTGAAAGACCCAGCCCAGTTTCATCTTCAATGCCCTTGCTGATGGAAGAAGGTTTTCACTCAAAATCTCACAATATACGACCCTATTCATTCTTTCTTTTACACGGATCAGTCGTCCTGGTCCCTTTGCAGAGAAACAGCCCCAAAACATGATGTTACCACCCCCATGCTTTAAAGTGCCTATGATGAAAAAATTACAGGCCTCTGTCATCTTTTTAAGTGGGAGTACTTGCACAATTGGTGGCTGACTAAATACTTTTTTGCCCCACTGTATCTGTGGTTAAAGGATCGGGCTTGTAATCATAGGCTCACTGGTTCTAATCTCCCTGGTCCATCACCTTATATTAACCCTAACTGCTCCCTGGGTGCTTCACCGTGGCTGCTCGCTGCTCCTCAGGGATAGGTTAAATGCAGAGAACACATTTCATGTATGTAGCTTTACATGCTGACAATGAAATATACTGTATATTCTATATTAATAAACCGCAGTGTTTGTTTTAGCTGTGAGGTAGTTTAAAGCTGATATCTGGAGTTTCTGAGAAATTTATGTATGTTTCTTTTGAAATGCCAAAAACTAGTCTTTTACTATGGTCTACTGCCGGTGGTCATTCATATACATTAATGTATATAAGTCCCTCCTTCGTCCTATAGACTCCTATACAAATGGAAACGATCGCTGAGTGCGCCCAGCCAATAGGCTTCAACTTCCTGTTTTTGAGACTGTCAATCAAAGTGAATCCGAAACTGTGCACGGAAACAAGGTCACGCGTCACAACAGCAAACAGGTAAATATGATTTTGGCTCTTACCTGACCCATAGACCTATATCAATGTGACCCAATGCGACCTTGTTATGTTCCGCGATGTTATTGAGGGAAAAATCCAACTCACCTGTTTGGAGCTGAATTTTTATTTAATGTGGAATAACAAGGGAAGGAGGGAACAGAACTTTTTCAACGTTGGCCCTCTGAGTGAGGTTAAAGGGATGTATATTACGGTAGCAAAACCATTATAAAGTGATTTTTTTCATAATTCTGACCCTTTAAAAGTGTTGCTGAAAATGGTTAAATTTCCCATATTCTACATGTTTTATTTTCTACCAATTCTGTGCAGACAAACTTTTTCGGGTGTGATTTTGGAGGCGCACGGACCTTATTAGGAGTATTTTCTATTTTCGCTCTGGGAAGGTTTTTCTTCTATTTTCTGCTGTTTCACTTTCCAAGGACAGAGCAAAGCCACGTAGGGTTAAAAAGTAATTTCCCCACCTCACGACAACTGTACAAATGTATGGTGGCAAATGTTGGAGGAGAAAAGGAGGAGGTGTGGGTTAGATAAGGGGGTGGAAGACACAGCGGTGGCAGTGGTGGAGTAGAGAGGTTAATCCTGCTGTTTAATCTGTGGAGGTTTGGCGGGCCTTATCTCTGCCGCCTGCTGCCGTCCTTGCTCTCCTTCTGCATCCAGCACTCCTCACTCCTCACTGTGTGACATCACTCAGTCCTACAGCTGCAGATTCCTCCGAACCCTGTCCTGGTAACACCGAGAATCACATGTCCAACATAGTGCAGGACTGAGAGCTTGACAACATCCAATTTCAAGCTGTGACGAGAGAGCCACCAGCTAAGAAATGCCAGATCTTATTGGCTCGCCATCTGACGCGACTGTTGGCAAACTCAACAGCTGTCAACAACTTTTAGGCACAGAGAAGACAGGTTAAACCACACTGAGTCATGCATTTCAGTACGTGTGCATCATCTAAAGCCTGAATATTCAACATATTAGGTGTTTATTAAGAGTGTGGTTATTAACAATGTGGTTATTTTGTTTTACTGACTTAAAACCAAAACAGAAATACAGAAAAATCAAAACGACCAGCGTTTTTATGTTTTAAAATTAAATCTTCTGTTTACGTGATATTTGGACAATAAATTAATAGACTTTTCAGGGGACCCCATTTGAAATCCAGGCGACAACAACACTTCATTACATTATTATGTTTAAGTGTGTAGGAGTAGGGGCTACATGTCTTCAGGTTAAATATTTGAAGGGGTACAGGACTGTGAGAAGTTTGGAAACCACTGCTGTATAAGATTTCAAAGTATTTCTATATTTATTTCCATTATAATATTCATGAAAACCTTGCCCGATGGTGCCCTTTTTATGAAATATGTGGTGAAAATCTTTACACGTCATTGACCCACCCATCAAACACATTCGTATTTGGAAGATCTCAATAAGTGGGAGGAAAACACACAGTGGGTTTCACGCAAATAGGTCAGAGTTTTTTTACACTGTAATGTCAGTCATCATGACAAAAGCGGGGGAAAAAAAAGAAGAAAAAAAAGCATACCTTTTCGTTTCATTTGAGCGAAGCTGCACCGTTGTTAAATAGTTGCTGTGTAAGGATCTCCTGGGAAATTAAAAGCATATTGTGCCACAATTTCCCTGTGACTCTGAGCCTCCCTTGGGAGAAGCACTTTTAAAATTTCTAATAAAGAAGACTTCAAATTACAGAGAGGGGACCTGGCATTAATTAAAGTGGGGATTTCTGTTGGGTCAACTTTTGTATTTATCTGTTTATACCAATGGTTTGGTGCCCTGTAAAGACTGTTAAGGTGTGTTGGGGTCACAAACAACTGCGTGAATGTTCCCGCGTATGATGCAGGGATGATTTATGTGTTACAATAAACTTAAAGCAGGAGGTGATAAAAAGTATGTCATCCAGCAAAGCTTGACAAAGTCGGCTTTCTGTTTTTGGCTGTTGTTGTTTTGTATGAAACTTTCAGAAAGGCTTTCATAGAGCCCTTAACCCTCCTATTATCACATTTTACCCTTGGGGTCAATTTGACCCCAGGGATATTTGCCTCCAGAAAATGATTTTCAGAAAATTGTTGACCAAGTTTTTGTGTCAGGCATTTTGTTTATTTCTCTGTTTAATACATAAATAACACCTGGATAAGGAAACCTTGACCTGTTCTCTAGCACCACCATTAGGACAAACTTTTTACATTAGAATTCATTTATCTATAATAGTTTTCAACCATATCTTAATCAGACATTAATGAGGTGAGAGGGAAGGGAACAGGGAAGGGGGAGTCAGGGTAGGAAATAGGAAGGGGTGGGGCAGAGTCGACTGGGGTGCACGTTCATGACTCTCACAGAATGAACCAAATTGATATGACCCCCCCCCCCCTTCCCTCTCATGAACATATTTACTTATTTTTGTCTCCTTTTATGTAACATATTTGGGGTTAATCCAGTGTGTCACCTGAAATGTATTGTAATTGATGATTTACTGATTAAAAATTAATTTCTGTGACATTTTTTAATTATTATTAATTTACAAATGAAAACAACACACAATCTTAAACAACTGTATTCTACACTTTCACTTTGTCAAATACAAGTGTAGTTAAAATTCAGTATAAAAATATTTGCGCTGGCACAATTTGTAACTGATACTGGCGACTCTCTATTTTTTTTACAAACATGATATCAAAATCAAGTCATGATTCAAAAAAAAATTCACACAAAAAAAGACAAGAATTTTAGTCGCAATAAGATTTTGTCTTTAAAGACAAGATTAAAAAAAAAATAATAATAAATAAAAAACTAAATAGTGACTCAATTGTTGGTTTTCTTTGCATTAATTTAAAGTCCTTTCTTATCTCTCGCTGTGGATCTGCAGGGGTAAAAAAAAATACTGTTGCTCTAATCAAGGTGGAAAAATGAGACAAACTAAATCTATGACTAAAGGAGGCGAAAGCATGTCTGTCCTGAGGGCAGCTGGCACTAGTACCTACAGGTCTGTCATCATAAATACACAAACACAGAACACTTTTTAAATGTCACGGAATATAAATCAATGTTATGCATAAATGTTCAATTTAAATGCTTTCTCTGAATATACACGCTTGTGCTCAAACTAAAAAAAATGACGTATAAAGTTAACTGTTGGAAAGGTCATGGAAAAAGTGTGTGTGTGTGTGTGTGTGTGTGTGTGTGTGTGTGTGTGTGTGTGTGTGTGTTATGATTCATCGGCTCACATCACGAGTCGGGAAGATTTCCTCGTATATTAAAAACAAGGTATAAACATAAATGACAGTCTTTCTCAGTTTAGTTTTAAGTCGACTGTCTTTGGACGTCAACCATCTGCTGACGCTGCTGTGTTCACCACCTGCTCCAAAACGACTCAGCATATATTCCTTTCAAACAGCTGATCACATGCATGTTTAAAGCTGTTTCTGATGGACACACAAAGAGTAGAAGAACCACTTTTTAACATTACTTTTTGCCGTTTTCCAACAAGCGAGTCTGCAGTTCAGAGTAACAAACGGCATTAGTCCCACAGTTAGTCACAGCTGTAAACGGCCTGTAAATTAATGGTGCTTTTATTTTGGAGGAAACTGCAGTTATAGCTGCTGAGAGATCTTTGCTGGAGTACAAAAATGGCCCATTTACACAGATGCATGTTGCTTTATTTAGATCCACATTCCCAGAGGTGAAAGTAATGGATTACAAGTACTTTTGTTACTGTAATTGAGTTGCTTTTATGGGTACTTGTACTCTTTTGAGTATATTTCTAAATCAGAAATTTTTACTTGTACTAAGTACGTTTGTGAACAGTGTTTCTCAAATGGGGGTACGCAATGGCACTACAGGGGCTACTCAGAGGTGACAAGAAATGAAGTACAAATACTTTGTTCTTGTACTTAAGTAGTTTTTTCTGGTTTCTGTACTTTACTTGTTTTACTCTGTATTTATCTGTCTGTCTGTCTCTGTCAGTCTGTTTGTCTGTTAGCAAGATAACTTGAAAGGTTATGAATGGATTTGGATGAAATTTTCAGGAAATCTTGATAGTGGGACAAGGAACGGGCGATTACATTTTGGTGATGTTCTGGATTACCAAAAATTAGAAAATACCAAAAAACAGGAAAATAAGAGCTGTGTCTGAGCCTGATCCTTTAAGCGTGGAGGCTTATGGGTAATAGTAGTAGAGAAGTACATTGTGTGCATGTCCGCCCGGTACTTGTGCTGTATTTAGCAGAGGTCTGCGCTCTCCGAGTGTTTTATTTATTATTATTATTATTATTATTATTATTATTATTATTATTATTATTATTATTATTATTATTATTATTATTATTATTATTATTATTGTTGTTGTTGTTGTTGTTAATTAGAGCAGTGCCCGTAGGAAGTACTGTATGTATTGCTTTAGAAAAGTGGGAAGTTAAGTAGCATTTTCGTGGATGACTAAACGAAGTTGTGTTTGAAGGTGGCACATTTGGGACGTTTATGGCGCGTTCACACCAAACGCGTCGAAAGCAGCAGGTTTACATTCACAATACATGGTGGACATGCTTCTAGGGAGCGTCGGAGGTCCCGCTGTGCGTCCCGCACCTCCTGTGCAGCGCGTTTTGAAGCTTTTCACGCGGCGGACGCTGGATTTGGGATTGTTGAACTTTTGGGGCATATCGTGGCGCGTCGACCAATCAGGAGCGTTCCCCCAACCGTGACATATTCAGAATAATGAGAAGAAGAAAAAAAACACTAACTGGAGGCGGAGATAGATGGACAGGCACTCTTCTGCTGGAATAGAGCTCCTTTTGTTGGTGTCCTGGTAGGAGATGCGAGTGCTGATGCCAGTCAGCAGGTCATCAAACTGGGCACGGGAGAGACGGAAGTAGCGCTGAAAGTGACTCTCATCCGAGCACAGTTCTGGTGAATCCAGAAACGGCGCTGATGAGCAAATAAAGCCAAGCCACTCTCTGGATAATGTAGAGCTGATGAACTGGAGTCGGAGGCGGCGTGTTCAGCAAGGAACTTCAAACTTTATCCTCCATTCACCCACACTTCTCTATAGCCCTCTAACATCACAGTGCACACACTGAGTCACACCATAATACATCTGACCGGTAACACCGCCTTCTCAACACAATGTTCCCCACCACTTCACAGTCACTGGGTGAATTATGAACATAACTGTTCACCACAATATCATCCATTGTATGAACACCACCAGCCACAGAGAAGCCCCTCCCCTCGACGTGCGTCCCGAGCATCTTCGACACTGGTGACAAGCGTCTGTATTCAATGAGCACAAGCGTCCAACGATGCACGTGAGGCAAGATTTTGACGTCGGAAACGCGTTTGGTGTCAACATCCCATAAGGTTTGTTGTGAAATGTATAGAGTGATAACTATTGTGTTTTCATATATTTTGGCTTTTAGAAAGGACATTGTAGGGATTTAAACTCCATCTATTCCGATTCCAGTTTTTTGTCCTTGCGGAACCGGATCTCCTCATACCGGAACAGACTTGGTCTGGACTCGTTTAGTGTCATCAATCCACAACAGTCAGTTTAGATGCAAACAGAATTTATAAAGCATTTATGAAATAATGTGTTAACAAATCCGACGTCGCACTCCTTTGAACCAAGCAGCAGCTATGTTGAAACTCTCAGGTCAGTTTGATCCTGATCCACAGAGATATTTGAGGAACACACGCACACACAGACAGACAGACAGAGAATCCTTGCTTTTATAGAGGTAGGGCTGATGACGTGTTTGTGGTAGCTCCGCTCCGGAGGACAGTTTTATGAAAAAATGTATTAACGTAAAACCAAACAAATTCGACGTTGCCCTTGAACCAAGCAGCAGCCATGTTGAAAGTCTCATGGCAGTCTGATCCTGATCTACAGAGGTGTTTGAAGAACACACACAGACAGACAGACAGACAGACAGACAGACAGACAGACAGACAGACAGACAGACAGACAGACAGACAGAAAGACAGAGATTCCTTGCTTTATAGATAGATAACAATAACATTAATTATGAGATATAAATACAGAGTTTTCCATTCTGGACTCTGTAAATCACACTGCTGTTTCCTGGTTTTTGCTATTTGTTTTTACCTGGTCTAAATTTATTAAGAAATACATTTATGTTTACCCTTTATTTAATGTTCTTGGTTAAATTATTACAAGTACAGTTCTTGTGTTGTTTTTCATCAAGTTTGCTTTTATAATCAGTAGCTTTATTCTTTTTCTTTTTTTTTTTTTTTTTACACAAACAAACCATTTTTTGTTCCGCACTCATGAAGTACCTAAAAGCCCTCTCAGGTTTCTCATTACACTTTAAAAAAGCACAACCCACACTAACAGATGTACGATATATAATAGATCTGAGACGCTGGAAAAACAACTCCTATTTTTGTTGCATGCTGCATTGAATTGAATAACTAAGGGGAAGAAAACAGGATGTGGCTACTTGTATTTTGGTTATGGTTGATTCCATGGTTGTGTGACTTTAATTACATTGTGTGTTTGTGAGAGCAAAGGCACATCAATCTTATCTGCTCAGCTGTAAGATACAATCTAACAAAAAACTGAGAGAATCCCCTCACTGACATGAGACAAAGACATTCAGCTTCTTCATTTCAACGTTTCAAAGTGAACGACATCAGCGTGGGACTGGGCGATATATCGACATTCAAGATATATCAAGTTTTCTATTTTGGTGATATAGAAAATTACAATATCACCCATATCGATATATATATATTAGGGATGTAACGATTAATCATAAGGCAGTTAAAAATTGATTCATAGGTATCACGGTTGACATCGATTCCGTGGAAATTGAATCGCAGTACTTTTTTTAAACAGCAGAGGGTGCTATATGTATTTATCCTTCTCTTGTTCAGAAGTGTTGGCGGCGGGCGGAATCTGCAACTACATTCTTTCTGGCCACCTTCTACTCTTAAACATGTTCATAAATGATTCCTTAGCCCTTTAGCACCGAAAGAATATCTGTAATATTACGTGAATATCTGTAAAAGTCACGTTTTTCTATTAGCTCTGTCTGCTAGCGCAGAGCATCTCTTCTTCACTGCTAGAATAACTGCATGCCAACCAACCACTGGGTTACCAACGCCCTCTGTTGGTCCAAACAAATATCGGACGTAAATGCAATGCAATGACTGGTTTTATTTTTAAAGTCCAATTGTTAAGGCACAAAATATATTTTCAGTTGCACTTTTAAAAAGAAAAATAACTATTATGCAGTTTTGCATTGTTTACTATAGAACCAGAATTTAAATGAATAGGCTTCTTTTTCATTTGTATTATTTCTTTATTTATTTCATTCGAGATTTATTTTTAGTGAAATTGCATTGTTTTGAATAGTTTATCAAGGGATTCTTTTGACAATGAAAAATAAAAGGAAAATAGTACAGTATTTTCTAGTTTTATATATATATATATACAGTATATCGATTAGGCCGATATTGTTATTTATATATATATATATATATATATATAATTTATTCATTTCACCACCTTGGTTTTGGTATGACTAAATATACTGTCATCATTATATCTTTCTATAATTTTTATTATATAATGTCATTTAATTGTAAATATATTACCAAATTTAAATGTAATTTATGAAATATTACATAAGTATCACATCATTCAGATCATTTATCATATCATGTATATATAATATGTATTTAACATTATTTTTTATATCATGTTGATCATTATTATACATTCTTATTTTACTTTTACTATGGCATTTAAATTATTCTCTTCTGCTACTTGAAGAAGGCGGTCACATTTTTCTTTGCTCCCTCTCATGCCACCCGTATCTGTCCTTTGTTTTGTCTGGTCCTGTGAATCTAATAGGAGCCTCTCTTTGCATCTCATCCAAAACTGGAATTATGGAATTGATCAGTTGGTCTCTCAATGCAATCGATCACATTTTTTCAACCCAAAAGTTTGGCAGTGGTGAGCCCGCGGTCCAAGTGAGACGTTTGCGGCTAGATATGCACTGGAACCTTGGAACAAGTGTCAAGTTATGTGTCTGTCGATTCTTTCCGTGGAAAATGTGGAGGACATCTACATGATTCTAATTATGGTAGCAGGTATGCTGCTGATTGGAGCTGGCAGCTTTCTGACTTATCGCAAAGTCTGTATCACATTGGCAACTGTTTTGAAAAGGCTGCCAGTTATTTCTGAAGGATGGGGAAGGGCTCTCAACACTCAGACTCATGTGAAGAATGAACTCAAAAGCAAGCAGGAGCTGCTTTTGGAACGTTAAGGCAGAATTGAAACCAAATTGGAGAAGGTGAGTGCCCGACTGGCAAGTTCAGGCCACCTGTTTTGATTAATTTCAGAGAAATTAATCAAATTTCTAATTAATTATTATAATATTATTCTAATTTTCCCATTATGTATGTCATATTTATATTGTCTTATTGTAATCATATTCAGAACATTATTACATAATTTTTACATTATAGAAACCTGTATATAACAAGCATGCACAAGGACACTTTGAAACGTATTTAAATGTTATGAGTCATTACTTGTCCTGTCTTTCCTCTTTTAAAACTTGAAAAAAAAGTTATATAATATGATATAATCTTATATCATTTATAGTTGTTGTTTTTTTCTGTTATTATTATTATTTACACACAAGATACCAAATGTTCTGCCTAATTAAAACATGCTGACTCTATAATACAATGGTGAGTCTATTATATAATCTCATTATCTCAGTGAATTACATTATGTCATTCTGGAGCAACAGTCTTTGTCACAGCATCAAATTAAAGTGTCACGTTCATTAGCAGCTTTCATAACAAGATGTCTTCTGTTTTCCAAGTGAGCCTCTTTGTGTTTATTTAGAATTGTTCTTACATTTTTTTTTTTGCTGAAGTACCCCTTTCTCTTGTTTTTTCATTTCCGGTCACCTCCCTCCTGATGTTGGATCTAGACTGAACTTTGTATTTTAAGTATTCAAAATAGTTTCAATCATCATTTTGTGTGATTTTTGGGTTTCACATGTTATTTTATGTATTTTCTGTTCTTTTGTGTTTTGTTGGAATTATTTAAATGATTCTATCTCTGTGCATGATTTTTTTGGTATTGTTTGGTTGTTTCTCTGTTATTTTTGTGTATTTTGTAGTGATCTTGTGTGTTTTCCTCTCATTTAGTGTGTCTGTGTTGTCAGTTTTTTGTGTTGCTGGTAATAGTATTTTTCTTTCTTAGTGCATGTTTTTTTTTGCTGTTTTTTTGTCTGTTCTTTTTAATATTCAGTATATTTTTTTTCTTATTTTGTGTGTTTTTGTTGTCGTTTTGTAAGTTGCTGGTAATATTTAGTATTGTAATTTTTAACGCAAAAAAATTAAAATCATTAAACCCCCATATTTTTTATGCTTTCATTTGTTTATTTTCCCCTTTCTGTTTCTCTCAAGTAACCCCTGTAGTGCCATTGCGTACCCCCATTTGAGAAACACTGCCTTAGATCCATGTTTATAGCTTATGAGAAGATGGCCAACTTTTTCGCCAGGTCAACAAACAGCAGGGCAGAGCAGAGTTGAAGAGGAGTGATGGATGGCTTCTCCCAGCTTTCCTCCTTGTTTGTTTCATCCCTCGCTGTGTGTAAAAACGACCCTTCAGAAGAGTTAAAAAAAAAAAAAAAAAGGGTGGAAACTAGTGTTGTGAGCTGCTCTAGAGGAGGACATGCTTGCTTGGCCAATCTCTCCCTGTTGCTTTTTACAAGGCCCTTTTCTTTGACACTAAGGCAACCCTTCAAACATCAATATGAGCTAGTGCGCTATCCCCCTTTGGGCTGGTTTTGCCTGATGGCCTTTCATCCATGTACGAGGGCTTTTCTGCCAGAGATGCAGGCTCCATGGGAATGAGCTGACATAGATTTCTTCATCCCAATGCGCATGCTGATGTATCGACTTCTGCACTGATCAGTTAGACATGGTTGTTGCCACTGTATGGGAAAATGGGAAGTTGCTATCAGACTAACCAATAAATCACTGTAGAAATCAACACAAAGGACACCTAAAACAAGTATTTAATAAAGAAAAATGACTACAAAAAAAGCATATATAATAAATAAAGCCAGAGGTGAAAGTAATGGATTTCAAGTACTCACTTTACTGTAATTAAGTTGCTTTTATGGGTACTTATTTGATCCGATATTGATATTGGATATCGGTCCGATATCAGCTAGTAAACAAATATCGGATTTTATTGGACTGCATCTAAAATCTCTGATACAGTATATATTATATGCAGTGGGGCAAAAATGTATTTAGTCAGCCACCAAGTTCTCCCACTTAAAAAGATAATAGAGACCTGTAATTTTCATCATAGGTATACCTCAACTATGAGAGACAAAATGAAAAAAAAAATCCAGAAAATCACATTGTAAAATTTTTTATTAATTTATTTGCAAATTATGGTGGAAAATAAGTATTTGGTGAATAACAAAATTTCATCTCAATACCTTGTAATGTACCCTTTTTTTGGCAATGAGAGAGGTCAAACGTTTTCTGTAAGTCTTCACAAGGTTTTTTACTCACTGTTGCTGGTATTTTGGTCCATTCCTCCATGCAGATCTCCTCTAGAGCAGTGATGTCGCTGGGCAACATGGACTTTCAACTGCCTCCAAAGATTTTCTAAGGGGTTGAAATCTGGAGACTGGCTAGGCCACTCCAGGACCTTGAAATGCTTCTTATGAAGCCACTCCTTCGTTGCCCAGGCGGTGTGTTTGAGGTCATTGAAAGACCCAGCCACCTTTCATCTTCAATGCCCTTGCTGATGGAAGAAGGTTTTCACTCAAAATCTCACAATATATGGCCCCATTCGTTCTTTCTTTTACACGTATCAGTCGTCCTGGTCCCTTTGCAGAGAAACAGCCCCAAAGCATGATGTTACCACCCCCATGCTATAAAGTAGGTATGGTGTTCTTTCTACTGCAAACACGACGAGTTGAGTTTTTACCAAAAACTTCTTTTTTGGTTTCTTTTGACCCTATGATATTCACCCAATTTTCTTCTGGATCATCCAAATGCTCTGTAGCAAACTTCAGACGAGTCCGGACATGCACTGGCTTAAGCAGTGGGAAACGTCTGGCACTGCAGGATTTGAGTCCCTGGCGGCGTAGTGTGTTACTGATGGTAGCCTTTGTTACTTTGGTCCCAGTTCTCTGCAGGTCATTCACTAGGTCCCCCCGTGTGGTTCTGGGATTTTTGCTCACCGTTCTTGTGATCATTTTGACTCCACGGTGTAAGATCTTGCATGGAGCCCCAGATCGAGGGAGATTATCAGTGGTCTTGTATGTTTTTCATTTTCTAATAATTGCTCCCACAGTTGATTTCTTCACACCAAGCTGCTTACCTATTGCAGATTCAGTCTTCCCAGCCTGGTGCAGGTCTACAATTTTGTTTCTGGTGTCCTTTGACAGCTCTTTGGTCTTGGCCATAGTGGAGTTTGGAGTGTGATTGTTTGAGGTTGTGGACAGGTGTCTTTTATACTGATAAGGAGTTCAAACAAGTGCCATTAATACAGGTAACAAGTGGAGGACAGAGGAGCCTCTTAAAGAAGAAGTTACAGGTCTGTGAGAGCCACAAATCTTGCTTGTTTTTGGTGTATTTGGTGACCAAATACTTATTTTACTGATTAATTCATTAAAGATCCTACAATGTGATTTTCTGGATTTTTTTCTCATTTTGTTTCTCATAGTTGAGGTATACCTATGATGAAAATTACAGGCCTCTTTTTAAGTGGGAATACTTGCACAATTGGTGGCTGACTAAATACTTTTTTGCCCCACTGTACTTGAGTAGGCTATATCAAGATTTAAACCTCTGAATATAGCTTATAAAATAATCTGTCTTGTAGTCTCTCATCCTCTGTTCCTGTCCAGGGTAACAGGAGTTGCTGAAGTCATTCTAAACTCATTCAGGCTGTCCCATCAGCAGGTCTTAAAACCACAAAGGCAGACAGTGAAGCTATCCATTGCACCATCGAGGGGCCCATTCAAATTTCAATCTGAAGTATCCTCAGCTGCACTGCTGCATTCTCATGAAGCGTTGCTGAAATCAACAAAATATCATTTGATTACAGCAACCAATAACCAAATTATTCTGCGTAGGCACATATAGATGTCTGACCTGTAGTTACTTATGCAGTGTTGCCAACTTTGTCTCAATATATCACGTGTGAAACTCAAGGCCCTTGAAGTAATAACAATTACTGATTACTCAGCTTTGTCTTAGGTCTTCATTTGCCAACATAATAAAGAGTTTGCAGAATATTTCTGTTTAACTCATTAGTTCCCAGCCATTTTCAGAACAGCTACCCCCCTGACTGTCAGCCATTTTACAGCATTTTGACTGATCTTTGAAGACCCACAGAATATTTTGTACTATGACTATGTAAAATCTGAAACCAGATTCTGAAAGAATAGACTCTCTACTTTCATCACAATTGTTTTATTCCTAACGTGTTTCCTTGTTCTGTAATCAGCAGTTGAATATGCGTATGGTGCCCTTACAGTATGTTGGCTTTCTTCCAAGTTTCCTTTAGTCTCCACACACACAACTTCCTCCTCCTCCCCGACATGCCGATTCGCATGATCTCTCACGATCGTGACACTCTCAATAGTCGACTTAGGTCCACACACTTAGGTCTAGGGGTGGGAAACTCTGGGTACCTCACGATACGATACGCGATACAAAGCTCACGATAACGATTATCTCACGATATGACGATACTGCGATTATCGATATATTGGTCAGAAATCAATCTACGATAATCTATGACATAAGACAAAAAAAAGATTAAGTGAAAAAATACAATTTTTTTTTTATATCTCTGAAAGACAATACATTGAAAAAGTGTACTAAGAACAGTGACACTATTTTAGTGCAACATTTCTGTAAATAAGTGTCAACATACCAATGTAAATGAATAAGTATCTCTAAAAGTGCTTTCTGTAAACAAAAAATAGGGTCTTTCTTACCAGTGACACCAGTGCAATATTCCAGTAAATAATATAGTGGTTCCTTCAACAAACAGTGACTAAATTTATGTGAAGACGTACCTGCACATTTTAGTGCAGGTACGTCTTCACATAAAGGTTTTGAAAAAAAAAAAAAAAAAATCAATACTTAGCGGGAGCATATCGATAATCGATCGTGCGGAAAAACATCGCGATATATCGTCGTATCGAGATATCGTCACACTCCTACTTAGGTCCAGTGTGCATTGCTGTGAGCTTCACTGTCTTCTCTCGTAGCGACATTTTTTGGCACTTTATTAATGAAGAGATTCATCGCTGTTCTAAAAATGTTTATTTTTATGAGATTTGAAGAATACTCAAAAAAAAATTATACACAAAAGTAACCATTTTTTTACCCAATTTTTGTAAAATGTTCTCACGATAAGGGGGGGTTTGAGAGTTGGTCATTCTTCAAAGTGGGGTGCAGCACAAAAAGTTTAGGAACCACTGTTCTGGAGACTTTTTCCCAGAATCCAGTTACTCTTCTATGCACCTCGACTACATGTCATTACCTACTTACCTGTATATCTGGGCCGTTTAGGTTTTTATTGGCCGTCTCGCCCTGTGTATTTCTCTTGTCTCACCATCCAATCATCCATTCATACACTAACCCCAACCCTCTCCCACCTTTCTGTTACACTACACCAGTATCCTAAATATATGAAAGCATCTTCTTGTGTTAATAATCATCACAGTTGTGGCATTCTTTTCTACGATGTCAGTATCATCTTTGTTTTGATGGTGAAAACAAAAGTCGTTTTGCCGGAGGCTTGTTTTCACATTCAGCTCAAAAGTAAAGGCCCTCCACACGAACAGTTGAGATTATTCCGAGGGCATCTCCCTCCTCCTCAGCATGTCCACACTCATTCAGATGCTCACTGTGAAAATGCCCTTTGAAGGGTAAGATTCGTACCAATGTGTGTAACTCGGGTGGGCTTTGTTTTTCTTCTGTCAATGATGAGTGTCTGCTTTTGCGAGGCTTTGTTAATATAATATCTGACATCTCAATGTCATTGTTCACGAATAATAACGCCATGAGAGGCAGAGATTGGATGCAGTGCAGAAGGTTCTGCTGTCAGACACTTTCAGATGTATATTTGATAACTCAGCGCTGCTGAAATAAGTGTTCTTTGTTTCTGACATCTGTCAAAGTGAATTATAGATCATCAGAGGTGATGGGGAAAGTTTCTTTGAGGAATGCGATTTGGTTGTTAGTTAAAGCAAATCGGACAGTTTTGGTGCCTAAATGAAATTTAACGGACAGAGGTGAAAGTAATGGATTACAAGTACTCGCGTTACTGTAATTGAGTTAGGGGGGTGAAAGTATTTTTTTTTTTTTTTTTTTTTTAATTGAACCACTTTTTTCTGGTACTTGAGTATTTTATGTATGATTTACTTGTACTTGAGTACAATTTCAGTCAAGTAACAGTACTTGAGTATTGAGTAGGATATCAGTACTCTTTACACAAAAACATACAAAATTACAGAAAAATACACAAAATGGCTGTGCAGTCACACAAAACAACAAAAATACACAAAACCACCAAATACGCACAAAATGTTAAAAACACAAAAGAGCATAAAAAAAACACCAAATTACAAAAAATACACACTCGAGTAGGATATACTCTTATCAGTACTGCTAACTGAAGGCACATCCAACCACAGCTGCTTCTCCACCTTCTGGTAATGAATACGTGATGCCTGTGTGATCCAATAACCTTGTAGCCACTGTAATACCCTGGTTCACTTGTTGACCTCACATGGAAAAAGAAATCAATTAATTATCTCACCATGTTTTAATAAATGCATGGATTTCCCAGGTGTGATGATGCCTAAAGCAATCACAGAACATAATCTCCTCTCTGAGAGCATTCGGGCTAACGTCGTGTGCGCTAAATGCAATGAAAATTGCTCTGAGTTGTACAAACGGAGCTCAGCCACAATTTAAGCAGCCCGCGATGAGGTCAAAGCTGGGCGCTGCCCCTCTGAAAATGATTTGACACGGATTTACCGCGTGACGGTAAATGTGTGTTAAAAATGCATGGCGCTTGATATTTTCATATTAAAAAGTTTAAATCCAAATTCACCTGCGACACGGAGAGGAAATGGATTTATCTTCCTCTGTGCAGGTGAAAGCAGGGAAAACTTAGCGATGACAATGCACTGAATATAGTGAATAAATGGGGATATGGGTTGTTTTCTTTTCTGATGCAAGACATCTGTGATAACAATGACATATTTAGAATATAGGAGGGGTATAGCTATCAACTGCTTTAATGCATAATTGTTCCTAACAACTTGTGAAATCACCAACGATTTGCTCACAAAAACGTTTATTTACATTTTCTTTTCTCATCAACTTAAAGTAGAGCCAACTCACATCTTGAGTCTCTTCTGTAGATAACGGCTACAGCTAATGTTGAGTTGAATTTGTGTCATTAACTAACCCAATAATTAAAAAATGCAAAAGAGATCAAGAAATGCAATGAATGAAAGACCAGTTAAAATCAACTCACAACGTACTAAAGCTCTGAATTCAGTTCTTTTGATTCACACGTTATTGTCACAATGTTTAACTCAGCTCTGTGTGCTTGGTTATTTTTCAGTGCTGAACATTTTTACATGACTCTTGCTAATAAGGTCAACTATCAGCTCCAGTGTACGGCTATAAAAAATAACTCATTTGTAACTGATGTCCACTGCATAAACTGTCCACTAAACTACAAGTACAGTTCAGTACAGTTTTAAACAAAATCCACAATGTAGGCCTATTAGATCAATAAATCGAAAATAATTTGAAAAAAGTGTAATATGTTGTAATTGCCACTTGAAAATGTATTTTAATCTCCAACATTCTGTTTGATGACCTTTTCGTGCATTGCATTGTGGGATGTGCAGTCGTGACAATGTGTTTCTACTTCATTCTGATATCACAAAGAATACAGGGAAGGAACAGACTACAACAAAAATGGTGTCAAGCAAATCACTGTCTTCCTTATCTGGTGAAGTAAAAACTCTTCAATGCATTTGTTCATGGGAATTCCAATCCCAAAATGCAATGGGTCAAACTTTTCCAACATTGACACCATAAGAGTGTCTACAGTGGACACCAAAACAAACTTTCAAGTGGCAATTTCAACCTTTTTTCTCTCTTTTTGGAGTAAATGATGTTCGATTTATTGATCTGTGAAGGCCTACACTATGGTTTTATCTAATGAAAAAGTATTGTGGGCAGCAGCTTTATGGAGCAAGAAGAAGGCAAGAGAAGACAGATGGTTTGAGTGAGGTGTGCAAGAGGCCATATTTGAACAGCCTGGCGGAGGGGAGTAGGGACACAACCGTTCCAATATCTATAATTCCATAATCTCTTCACTCCCCAGACACTTTAACACCAATCTGTTTGAGTCAACCCATACCAGGGACTATTTAGTATGCCAATGAGCCACACAATAGGTTAATCAAGGCTAATCAACTCCCCAGTAGAAATCCGGGACTCCCAACTAGTCAGTTTCAGAAGTGAAGAAACCTCATGGATGAGAGGTGAAACATCTCCAAGCAAAACTTTAAATCCAGGATCTACTATTTCAGAGGTTGATATCTAAACCAGGTACGCAATGACACTACTGGGGGTACTTGAGAGAGAGAGAGGGGAAAATTATCAAACAAAAACATGTTTTTTCAAGTTAAAAATCATAATATTGATGATGAAAATGATCTTGATTAGAATATGAACTAAAAATACAAAGGTCCCACACCAGGAAAGAGATGACAAGAAATGATAAAAACAACAGAAATATATTATTTCAGGAAGCACTAAACTACTAAACTACTGTTTCATTCCACTTGTTTACAATGGGACATTTTCAAATGCGTGTTGTCACTCATTCATTTCATCATTATTCTCTATAGTAGTTTTTTTCTGAACAAAATGTTGAAGTTGGACAAGGGTCTTGGATTCAGAAATAGGAGAAATGGGGTACTTGAGCCAAAAAAGTTTGAGAACCAATGATCCAAACCACTTTTTCTCAAATTGGGGTATGTGTACCCCTTAGGGGGACGTAATGGCATTATATAATAATAATAATAATAATGATAATAATAATAATAATAATAATAGATAAGATCTCAATTAGAACATGAACTGAAAATACAAAGGTCAGTCTTGGTCCCACATCAGGCGAGAGATGACCGAAAATGATAGAAACTATTAAAATAAATCTATTCAGGAGGCACTAAATAATTTTTCATTACACTTATTTACAAAACGAGATTCTTCAAAATGTGTGTTATCACTCATTCATCCATCATTATGGTTGTTTTTACATAGTATTCTGAGCAAAATATTGTAGTAGGCGTTGGACAAAGGTGGTACTTGCGATTCAGATTTAGGAGAACGGGGGTAATTGAGCCAAATAACTTTGAGAACCACTCATCTAAACAATGGATAGGCCCAATGTCAGCCTACTATTATTAGTCATCCAGAAGATTGTCAAGATAATTTTCTCCCAATGACAAAGTCATTGTGGTTTGTCTACTGGATCCCACTTTTGCAACACTCCAACACTTCCTCAGTTTGCAACGTCCAAACTCCCTTAAAAACTAACTTACTAAAGTAGAGTTATTAGGACTGTTGCACATGCAAGTCTTATCTGCTTTAGATGTTTCAAAATTACAGTGAATTCCGATCTAGGAAAAAGTGTTGGGTTTTAGTTTGTAAAACCAGAAATAGATGTTAGAGTGTTTGAGAATAAAGCTCTAAGTCTTCTGTTTGCAGGTGAATCTTGGACTTCCATTTGTTTTTAGTGACAGGTTGTCACAGCAATCCTCCGTGAGTCACAGAAATCGCATCGACCTCTATTCAAACTGTGCCCAAGTGTGCACTGGCACAGATGCCCTCTGAGGCTTTGGCTGTAAATAACAACAACTTCAGTGTAAATAAACTCCATCTGGATCAAATGCACATCGACAGTTGGGGCTATAACCACAGGAAGCCTTCCAAACCTCCAACACTATCACAGAGAGCTCAGCAGCCGGATTAGAATCAGGATTGCCACGACCGTTGGACACACGATGTCCAACACGGCTTTTTTTAATCCGCGCGATAAAAGTCTGCGACCTCTGAAGTATGATCAACGTTAAATATCTCTGGGATAAACTCGTTGAACCTGTTTGTCAGGTAGGCAAGCACAATTTCTCCTTGACGATCAGGAGCTTTTGCTTCCTGGAATCCTTTGGCAGAACTGGAGCCCACATGGCCACATCTGGACAGGTGGCACGCAGCCACTGAAATAGCAGAAAGCGAGCCAGATTAAACTGGTTTCTCTGATGTGCCAACAGGATTTAGGCTAGGCTTGAACTAGCACACTCTGTATTTAAGTATACTTCCAAGTTTCGGAACCTACAATGACAAAAACCTGAAGCACACTGAGGCTAAATATCTGTTGATTTGCCACCTTTAAAAGTTCTGAATACATTTTAAGTGAGAAAGTGACCAAGTAGAATATCAAAATGTGGTCTTTTGATCCATAAAACTCATTGAAACACATTTCATGTGGACATTTCGGAGATTTTTGGAGATTCTTCATTGTGCTACAGACAAAACTACCGGTCAACTTCAAAACAAAAGCCCTATTTACAAAAGCGTTTAAAAACTAATGGAAGACAAGAGAAGATGCTTTTGTTTTGAAAAGGGGGTATTTGATTTTTAGCTTGAAGCTGGTCCCTGGATGATTTTATGTTCCGCTCGCAATGCATGATGGAGCGGTTGAGTATGACTAGTGTAATCAGTGATCACCGTGCATACTTAAATAAAAATATCCCGATATAATATACATCTGAGTATTTCTCGCATACTCAATCTTTTCATGCTATCTAATATCAAGATTTATTATCTAAAAATAAATGTGGAGGGTGAAAGTAACTAGTAACTTTTACTTTGAGTACTGTTTAATTGAGCTACTTTTTTCTTGTACTTGAGTTTTTTACATGTATGACATACTTGTACTTGAGTACAATTTCAGTCAAGTAACAGTGCTTGTACTTGAGTAGGATATATTAGTACTCTTTACACCTCTGCTACATTCTTTATTTTGACATCAGACTTAGTATTAGTTGTACATGAATATAACATTTCGAACACAGCCTTAGATTGATCTTCATAACCAAGTTTAAAAAGAGCATCTGCTATCTTATTTGACTTCCATTTGTGAACAGTAAATGCATTTGATCAGCTTCAGCCAAAAAGGACTGGAAGAGAACATTCAAAGGTATTGAAAGATATTTCTGAGGGACATTAGTGTGTATTCAGAGCTGAAATGTGATGTCAGTCACTTGTTCTTATACAACAATGCAACTCTGTGTGTGTGTGTGTGTGGGGGGGGGTAAATGAGTTGGTGGCGTTCTTATGCCAGCGCAGGAAGTGAGTTTATATGGCAGAAATGTCACCACCTCCACTGTAGCCAATAATTATCTGAAATTATTCATCAAGTCTATCAGTCTTCTGCAGGGTTCACTTGGGCAGAAAGCATGTGCTGCTTTTGTGCGACTAAAGTTTTACAGACAGTCCTTTTGATCAGATTCAGTGAAGGACAGGAACAGTCGTCCAAGGTTTTTGCAGTTTCCGTTGGATCAGCCGCTTCCTTTGTTCCACTGCTGCGTTATCTCCCCCTTTTTCCGACTCGGCCATTTTCCACGCCGAATGAGTCCAGCTGTGTTGATATCTGCAGGTTAAAGGTCTTTGTCTGCCAAAGTTCTTCAGGCTCTGGCTTTAGATCCAGCTTAGTCTAATGGAGCGTGAGATCTGCTTTTTGACTCCGCTCAGGCTATTTTCGCCCGAGCAAAGACTCTAATCACACCTGTTTACTTGAATGATTTATGTAGCGTGTAAAGCGTGAATCCCCATGCTCATGAATGTTGTATGGCCGAGAGGCTAATATTGTCTTAATGTTGTGCACACAAAAGAATAAAAGGTTTGGAAGGGTAACTCACAAAGTAGGTGTGTAAATGCACTTATTGCACCACCTTGTGAATAAAGACAGTGTTGCATGCCATTAGTCCTGGGACAGAACGGAGAGAGAAATATTCAGTTTTCCTTTTCCTTTATGTTGATAAATACAAAGTATTTCATTTCAAATCAATGATTATTGTCAAAAGATCTTTCTACAAGTTTCCAACACGTCACTCCAGTGAAGGTTGGGGTCAATTGCATTTTTCAGTTAATATTAGATTTTCAATTACCCATGTTCAATTATGATTACAGAGAGCAGAATTATTTTTATTTACAATTAAATTACAATTATTTTTTATCCTCAGGAGGTCAATTACAATTGTGTTCTCAGTAACTTAATTTCAATTACAATGAATCACAATTACTGAACCTGAAATAAATAACCTAATAAAAGTTAACCTTCCTCGTGCGTTAGCTTTCTGTTAGCATCTCTTATGATAACGGGTCCTAAATGTTAAATACACTAAAAAATGAATGTTTATCATCTAATGTATTTTCTATCTATTGGTTACCTTGTTAGGCTTCCTTATCAATGAACATATAGGTTTTAATATTTTTGGTGTGGGGGCGTCTGAGCCTTTTTTGTTTCAGTTTAACCCGAAATTGACATTTTTTTTTTCAAATGGTAAAATGTGGGAAAGCTCGAAATGAAACATATTTTAATAATTGTTAACTACACAAGTGTAGAACTGTACATAGAACTGTAACATGGTTCCCCGGTTTTGCGTTAAATTATAATTGACAATTTCATCGAATTTTTTGTCAATTACAAAATCAATTATCTAAACTCAATTACAATTTAATTTGGATTACGACAGCAGCAGATTTTGAAATTACAATAATAATTGATCCCATCCCTGACTCCAATCCAACAGATATCCGTACCCCAGAGCTCCAGGGAAAAGAAAAAGAAAAACCCAGCAAGCAGGTGTCGTGGTTATGATGCATAGGAAATAAAAGGTTGGCCAGGGAAATGAGCTGGTGTTCCTTCACTGGCAGTCGGATGGAAGTGTTTTGCATGCCAGAGTCTGAAGAGAGTGCATGGGGAGTGGTTTCAAAATGAAAGCCCAGGAAATGAAATACTGTGTTAATGATGAAGGTGCCTTCATTAAAGCACGACTTCTAAATGCCTTCTACTGGACACACTCAGCTTTGTTAGTGAGTAACATCTGCAATGAATTAGCAAAGATGGTCTGCAGAGGAAAAGCAACACACTGGATCTCAGAAAATACTTGATTCTTATGTAGATCTGTATTATATTTGTATATTTGTGGTGTTATTTTTTCTACTGTAATGGGTACACTTGTATACTTGTATTTAATCCTCAGTATTTTACTTTATTGTGTACATTGTTTTTTTTCTTCTTTCTTTGTTTAGTGTTTATTCTTTTGTAATATTTATCAGACCTCTGTAACAAATTTTCCCCTGGAATAAATAAAGTATTGCTGATTCTGATACATTTAGTACACCTCCATTCACCCCAAATCCCAAAACCAGCCTCATCTTTTCTTTAGTTTTTTTTTTTTGTTTGTTTGTTTCTTTTGTTTTGTTTCTTTCTTTTCTTTAATTTCTTTATTATTATTATTATTATTATTATTATTATTATTATTATTATTATTGTTTATTTTATTTTTTTTGTGCCTAAAATAGATAATTCCTTGACATACCATTTCCCATAAATATCCAGATCTAACTGCCTGTTGGTTACCTGTCAATCATTGATAACATACCCGAGAGCTGACGTCACATGACTTTAGAGGCCAATTTTTTTTTTTTGCCTTAATTATCGCTAAAAAAATATTTTGATTTGCTTGAATTGTTAAGCAATTAAAAGCTAAATAAAAGGAATTTCATTCTTCTGACAATGTTGTTGAGGAAGTTCACCCATAGCCAGAAACGAGTATAGTTTAACAGTACCATTGTGTTGAACCTGTTACTACTGCACTTTTCTACTCTGGCGGAAAAAAATTGAAACCCTTAAAACCAATAAAAACCTAAATCTCAAAGTTTATTAGGCTTTTATAGAGATAATCCTGATTTAAAGCCTCAAGTAAACAACTCCTTGTGTAACAAAACCCCTAAGCCACTGAAAACAAATGTATTTGGGTATGAAGTATTGTTGATGATTGATTCTTGTCCAATTCTTGACATTTTAGTCAAAGTGTCAGAGTGACTGCCCTCTATGGGTTGAACCCAGCTATTACAATTTCATTTAGCTATTAGCTTAGAATGGTGGTTTGTGACTTTTTGGTGGCTTCTTACATCACAAACCACCACTGTAAGCCCCGCCCCGTCTATAAAAACTAGCAGCTGCCGACTCAGCAATCTGTGGCGAGTAGCTTAGATTGAGAGAATTATGAATAGTAGTGAGTATAGAGTAGGTAGTTTGCATTGCATAGATTCTTCTTCCGTGGTTTTAACTGGGTTTGTCTTAACTGCTCCAGAAGTCCCGCCCATAATCAAGGCATTTTTTTTCATTTCCAGCCAAAACCTTGAGGTTTAACTACTCTTAAAAGTACTACTTATACGTCTGTATGCATTCCAGGGTTTTTTTTTATGAAGCCACAGAAGCTTTAACATTGAAACCGCTAAATGTCCGTGAGCTCATATTAATGTAGATAAGTAGCATAGGTAACAGCACCTATTGCTCACCTGGGAGAATTAACAAGTGTTTGACTTTAAAGGTCACAAATTACTTAGCTGTTTTGGTTGAAATCAGGCTTGAGCTTCGACATCAGGAAATGATTTACATTAATTACACATAATGACTGATTGGGGACCTCTCTGACTCTGGTGATCCAAAGAAATTACCTTCATAATGACAATGGTTTCTAATCAAATTTTTAAAATTATGCTTTTATGGCCCTGCAGCTCTGGTGATGGTACAGACTGAGAGCAGTGAATGTAGAACACCTTTTCTGGTTGGCAGTGGCTGCATTGTGCTGGAGAGTCTTTTTTTTGAGAGCATCCCTCACTGTTCCATTAGCTGAGTATGCTGGGACATGTTGGGAATAACAGAAAGGGCGAGGTAGGTGAGGAGTGGGGGGTGAATGCACCAGCAGAGGTGCTCAACCTATTTTTGATACACTGTCAGAGATAAAGAAAAAAGAAACAGTAAAACATAAAAGCACCAAGTCTCCTCTTTGCTGGATATTTGTCTGTTATCTGTATCGGTAAAGGTGATCATGGTACCATGATCATTCAGCAACAATACAGTGGATCCAAATGTATTTTTTTTTACAAGAATTGTGATAAATTGCACAATCTGGATCCAAACCCAATGAAACTTGGTGGGATAATTGACAAAGCAACACCACAAAATTACATTTTAATTTCACCAATGATGAGAGAAGTTTTTTTTTTCCTTCTATTTTTCAAACTGATCAGTATATTGATTTAGATCTCCTTATATGGAATCTTCCATGATGTAAGGTCTGTCTTTGGTTAAATATTTGTTTTTACAAACGTGGTCTAAAACCTTTGAAATGTATTTATTAGAAGATCTATGCCAAAAAAAGCACATTATTTTTGCACCATATTTGTTTTATTAACTTTTAAAATGGGACTACTATACCGTTTTAGAGCCTGTGTTCCGCCGTCTTGAAATCATTCAATTCAATTCAATTCTACTTTATTTATATAGCGCAATTTACAACAAAGTCATCTCAATGCGCTTATCAAAATATAAAATTAATAATGAGAAAGAAAAAACCCAACAAGATCCACATGAACAAGCATTGTGGACAGTGGGAAGAAACAACTCCCTTCTAACAGGAAGAAATCTCCATTAGAACCAGGTTCAGAGGTGGCAGCCATCTGCGTTGACTGGTTGGGGTTAGTGGACAGAAGGACCAACAGAACAGGATAGAGAGATAGAACATCAGAGTGTCTGAGACTAGTTGAGACATGAACCACAGATCAATACCTGCCATCATCAGCTTTACGACACCTGAAACAGAGCAGAGAGAGAAGAACGAGGAGAAGGCACTGACTGCAGAAAAACATGATACATTATTATCAAGTCAGCCTGACTCGGCCTTGGGCCTCACTCCCAGTGGCTGAGTCAGCACTTATTATAAAGGTGACGAATCTCTTCCTGTTTATTGGTAAACTAACAGCGACTCCAAGGTCTGTAAATGTGACCGTTCACAGACGAGCCCATGTCCGCTCTAATAGTTAGGTTATGTTATAATTCAGTCCTGTATATGCAGCCTGTAAATCATAACCAGCTACATCAGAATTTGAATCTTTTCTTGTTTATTGAACAAGTAAATGCGACTGTTTAAAGATGAGCTCATGTCTGCTCTAGCAATTAGATCAGAATTTGAATCTCTTCCCGTTTATATCATGTGATTGATGATGTCACAAGGCCCATTTGCCTGTAAACATCCCATTGTTTTCTATTGAAGTGAAGCATTCAGCCTGATTTTTAGATTATTTATCAGCTTTTTCAGTCAAAATGCCAATTTGTGCTGCTTTTGGCTGCTCTAAATAATCAGGAAAAGTTATTGATGCCGATGTAAACCGATGTAAAAGTTTGTTCACCAAAAAATAATAAAAACGGGGCGTAAAGGTCGCTTAGGAGAGCTCTTCTTCTCTGCTTTATTGTCTACTATGAAACCGTAGAGTTGGAACTGTCGCCCCCAGCGGTCAAAGACTCTTTCGGGTCACAACAGTTTTTAATCCTATTTTTATAAACAAAAGAGGTTTACATGGACATATTTAGCTTTCCCTGATTATTTAGCGCAACCAAAAGCAGCACAAATTGGATCCCTTTAAGTACTTTTGACGTAACCCCACTACGTGAAAAAAAAAAAACATAAATAATTGCAAATACAACATCCTTTAATAAGGCTGAAACTAATGTGAAATACTGAAAATGACTGCTAAATCTCGGTTATTTAATCATTTATCTAATCACCAGTTTATATTTGTTTCTGGAGATTATCACCTAAAACGCGTCATTTTTATTAACGCCAACTGTCCCACTGCACCGCCTTTTTCTCACTTGAACAAATGTGTTAATCTTCCAATGACCTCTCGGCGCTCAGCGGTGTAATGAAGGTTGGAATTGACTCATAGTTAGTGCGACGCTGTTCGCTGCCTTGCACAGCTGTGTCTGCCTCGCTGTGTAGACACTGGCACTGAGCAGGAAGTTAATGGCGCAAAACTCACAAACTGCCACATCTTCCAGTGTTTAGCCAAACTGCAGCGCTCACATAAATCCACCCGTGTGTGCCACGTCTTTATGGAAACACCAGAGATACATTCTGTTAACTCCCCACTGTGTGTTTGCAGTGATTACTGAGCGATGACCCACAATAGAAGGCAATTCGTCCACTTATTGACTTTGGGATGATTTGGAAAATGCACGGCGTATGGGGAGCAATGTCTTGTCAGTATTTTGAGAAATGGTAACAAATTGCCGTCATTTTTCTTTGCTAATCTCTCACGTCAGACATTGTTCATGGGTTCTGGCTCCTGAAGGTTTGGTCATTGGTCATAAAATGACAAAACATTGTCATTGTCTGGATAAAATGTTCTTTTGTGACATCAAATGCTAATAATGTTTTGTCTCTGTTTGCCCCACAGTGCGTTTATTTATCAGGCTTGTTTCGCTGAATTGTGGCGTGAGGAAATATTTGCTGCTGGGCAGGGCTGGGGTCAATTTCATTTTTCAGTTACAATTACGTTTTCAATTATCCATGTTCAATTACAATTTAAATATGATTATTTTGTATCCTCAAAGTCAATTACAATTACATTCTAATTTACTAAAGTTTAATAATTCACAATTACTGAGCCTGAAATAAACAACCTAATTAAAGTTAACATTCCTCTTGTGTTAGCTTTCTGTTAGCATCTCTTATGGTATCTTGTCCTAAATCAGCTGTAAAATACACTAAAAACAAATATCTATCGTCTAATTTTTTCACTATCTATTCATAATCTATGAAAATATAGGTTTTTATATTTTGGATCTGGGCATCTGAGTCTTTTTTTGTGTCAGTATAGGAAAAGATTGACTATTTGCAACAAATACCAGGATGTATACTATTACTATATATAACTCATTTTAGTTCAGGGGCCAAAAACGGAACAGTTTGATCTCAAGTGGGCAACACATTCAAGCAGGAAAACGAGTAATTTCAATATAATTGTGTCCTTGTTTGCACTTCTACGTATACATAAAATACAAAATATGTAAGAAACCAACAATATCCAAGCAATAAGTGACAGATATCAGTTGCAACAGGATCTTCACTTTAAATTACCTAGATTTTATGTCCAATGTATATGTAATTAAGGGAAATATTATGGAATAATTTAAGGAAAATTTTAAGATTTTGTCTGAATTTTGAGCTTTTTCAACAGTTTAACATTCAAAATGACTGCCATCATGCGATATAAGCACCAGGAAAATGTGAGTGAGCCCCAGCAAATATTGTTGAGTTTCATTTACACAATGATTCATGTTTTCTCCGTCACTTTTGCTTTCTGCTGCGGGCCGAATTGGATACTCCAAAGGGCTGGATTTGGCCCCTGGGCCTTGAGTTTGACACGTGCTATATGGGGACTGCACACTAGTCATACTCAACCGCCCCATGATGCATTACGAGCTGAACATAAAATGGTCCTGGGACCAGCTTCAAGCTAAAAATCAAACATCCCCTTTTCAAAATAAAAGCATCTTTTCTTCCATGAGTTTTTTTTTAACGCTTTTGTATCTTGGGCTTTTGTTTTGAAGTTAACTTGAAGTTTTGTCAGTAGCAAAATGGAGGGTCTCCGAAAATCTCCCAAATGTCGCCATGAAATGTGTTTACGTGAGTTTTATGGATCAATTGAGCACATGTTGATATTCTTCTTGGTCACTTTCTCACTTAAAATGTTTTCAGAACTTTTAAAAGTGGAGATGTTTAGCCTCAGTTTGCTTCTGATTTTTATCGTTGTAGGTTCCAAATGTATCTTGGGAAACTTGGAAGTATATTTCATTGTGGGAACGCTCATCATCCTAATTATAGTCATTGAGTTTGTAGTGCAGGGGTCACCAACAAGGTGCCCGCGAACACCAGGTTGTCCGTACGGGCCCCTGGTGGGGCCCTCAGGCCTGTTTTAACAAGAGAAATATTCGCTCCATCTAAAGTCTGATTTATTGCTTCAATCTCTCAAAGATAAATACTGATGTAGTCAGAGCCTTGATCGAGTTAAATACTACTGCACTTCATATTGTTTTTGCATTAAATGAACCATCTTTAAACTTTTATTTTCACAGAAACATCATTAGAAACATGTTTACGTACATAGGATTTTGTTAAAGACGCTGCAGATTTGGTGTTTAGAATGTGATGTTTAAAAAAAATAAATAAATAAATAAATAAAAAGTGACATGATTGTTAAATTGTAAGAACATGTTTCTATTAGTTAAAAGTAGTTATTGGCTAGTAAAATAGGAACATTATGATTTCTTCTGAAATGTTTCAGAAGTAGTCATTTTAAAATGAAACAATTCAATAAATTAAGATAAACAAAGTGTTGTTTGTTGAAACTGAAGTATTTCGGACCTTGTCATCCACTATTTTTCTCACCGCCGCACTTCACTCGCCACCGGACAAGCGATCCCACCTCGCCGCATTGGTGGCGCTTTCCCCCTACCCGCTGGCCTTGCCGCTGTTGTCGGGAATCGGAGGAGACCCCCGACAACGCCATGCCGACCCTCGGCAAAGGGGGCCGATAACTGCGGCGAGGCCAGGGAGTAGGGGAGGAGCGCCACCGACGTGGCGAGGAAGGCTGAGCGGCGATAGCGGCTGCTCCTCCAGCCCATAGACTGTAGCCGTGACGCGAGCCCAGCCCTGCTTCGCACCCCAGCCCTTAAACTGTTTGTTGATTTTTGCGACAGTGCTGCAGCAATTGTGGCCACTAGGGGTGCTTGTGTGACAGTTACCGATTTAGCGCCCCTAGTGGCCAAAATTTACACATTGTGCCTTTAAAGTGAAACTGTGAAATTTGAGTTTTTCAGTGTGTATCAACTGGTAGCCCTTCAGATTACCCTAAGTGTGAGGTACTGCAGCTTGTGGTTTCAGAAAGGTTGGTGACCCCTGTTTTAGTATATAGTAGACGGTATATACTCGTTGAGTTTGTCGTGTATAGCACGTAGTATGCCTTTCGAACACAGCCTGTGTGTATCTCAATGGGTGGACTTGTAATCCATCTTGAGATCCAACAAAACTGAAAAGCATAAATTTGTACCAAATAAGTTTAATTAAAAAACTGACCATTGATTATTAATAAATCACTGTGACAAACCAACAAATTAAATCCCCCTCTGTTCTCAACGTGGGGATTGTTTATGGAGGTTCTTCCATTGAAATATTTCACGATCTTTGGCGTTGTTCAGGGGTGCAGCAGCATCACGTGTCCACAGTGAGCGTTGAAGAGAACAACAGCCGCAGAAAAAAAAAAGAAAGAAAAAAAAGCTTTTGTGCAGGGACCCAAATAGATTTTTTTTAGTGCAGCGCTAAAAGGGAAAAACAAGGATGCTGAGGAAAAATGTGGCAGGTGGCACTTAAAGGCTGTGCTCACTCTGTAAATCATGTTCTTGAAAACTCATTCATGCATTCTTGGATTCTCAGAGAGAGAAAGAGAGACATTTTGGGCTGCTTTCTGATGCTTTTTTCTTTTCTTATTTTTTTTTTTTTTTTTTTTACAAGGTCTGTCTTAAAAGAACTAAAGGGTCTCCTTAAGAGCTTTTCACACCTGATTTGTGGCTTTATCCTCTGACCGCTGAATGACGTGAGCAGAACTCTTTTCAGAGGATACATTGTGAGTCCTGCATATGGATGTAAATCAGTGTTTGTTTATTTTAACAGAACATTTTCATTTAGTTTTAATCATAGAGTTTGGAGTAAAATGCAATGTAGTTTTTGTCAAAAGTTGGTCATCAGGACAATTTTAGTTTGTCTAATTCATTAATTAATTTATTTATATGACCGGAGCATTACTCAATAAATGTATTGCACAGACCAGAGATAGCTACAAGCTAATTATCATCCGTAGTCCCTGGTTAGAAGCAAAGTGACAGCAAATAAATATTGCACGTTTAATCTATATATAAATGTATACAGCCTTACAAAACCAGTTTTTTAGTTGGATATGTTAAAATGTCTTCACCATCACAGCCTACTCGAGAAGTAAAAAAGACAACACAGACAATCTAGAAAAAAGGAAAAGACATTTTGAAGAAGGCCCTTCTCTCTGTCAGAATGCACAAACATTCAATAAATGTTTCATAGCTGAGTGAAGCAGAAAGGGAAGATCTCTAGGGTGAAAAACAGTGAAAGGGCACCTCATCTCTGCCTCAGTCTCACTGTGCATGAGCTCTGTTGTTGTTTGCAGATTTCTCTGAAATTGGATCTTTTTCCATTGCAAAGCTTTGTTACTTGGCAACATTAATGTTCATTATTTTTTAGCTTTCGGTTTGTCGGTAAACCTTCAAAATCTGAATTATTTTATTCAACATTTCAATATCATTGTTGATAGAAAGAAGTTACCAATTCCATATTTAAAAGGCAGTGAGCTCCGTACGGTTGCCGTATCAATATACCGACATTCTATCTGTACGCAGTGCTCCTATTTGGACAGTTTAGTTCAGGTGATAGGTCAGTCATTGGCCAGTTTAGGTCACGTGACTAAGACTAACCCCAACCCTAAGACACTACGTACTTGTACTTCCGTACACGTACCAATAGCACCGAGGGTTGTCCGTACGGCAACTGTACGAATAGACACTTGCCATTAAAAAAAACTCTTATGTCACAACTTAGCCAAAATGCAAATGTCAGCATTGATGTATGAGTACGTTCGAGTAGTTTGTTGTAATATCTGCACATATTATCAGAGGTGAAAGTAATGGATTACAAGTACTCACGTTACTGGGATTGAGTTGCTTTTATGGGTAATTATAAGTTTTTGAGTGTATTTCTAAATCAGTAATTTTGGTTTTAAAAGAAGTAAAGTGATTTGTTACATTCAACCATTACTGAGTGCATTATGATTTTTTGTTCTAAAATGACATTGTGAAACTACAAAAAATGAATTGACCAGACGACAGTTAAATGCATCACATCACAGCCAACCAATCAGATTAAACGTAATACACAGGACCAAAACAGAATTTGAGTGGCGGTTATTTTACTACTTTATTGGGTTCAGGCTATGGTTTCTACCTATTATGTTGTTACCCACATGGCACCATTAGCATGGCACAGTTTTAGAGTTCATAAATGTATCCATACTTAGAGCCTGATAATTTTGTTTCAAATTCAATTGAATTTATTCGAGTTACTTTATTTAAAATCGAATTGTACAATTTGACAAACCTCAGAGGTGTAAAGAGTACTGATATATCCTAATCAAGTAGAAGTACTGTTACTTGACTGAAATTGTACTTAAGTACAAGTAAAAAGTAGCTCAATTAAATAGTACTCAGAGTAAAAATTACTAGTTACTTTCACCCCTAAGTTTATTATTGGTAATAAATCTTCCCTTGCATACAGTAAACATCTCATGTATAAACTTAAAAAGGAAGAAACCAAATCTTGCACAATAAAAACTTAATTTATTTTCCACAAAGGTATCTGTATAAAATAAAAGGTTTGTTAATTTTTTTTTAAATAAATCATGAATGAAAGACGGCGACGTGATGGACCAGGAACTGGCTGGACAGACGTAGACAGTACAGTCCGTCAATTTTACAGCGGTCCTCAAACATGTTTGACTTCCTTACGACCATACCATTGCTGATAGGGAGCTGGTCGTGAGGTGTTCATCACTTCTCGTGACCCCATGAATACTACACAATGCACGACACACGATCTAGCAGAGAATCGCACGATCCCAAAAAATAGACGCATGAGTCGAAAATCGACTCATAATGGGCCAAAAAATTGCAGTGAATGCCTGCTTTTAATTTGTACTTGGTTACAATTTCTTTTTTCTCTCTGTCTGTACATCCTGTCAAAGGTCTACACTACACTAAGTGCAATCTTTTTAAGACAGCAATGCATTTTTTCTTATTGCAATTAAATAAATGAATTTATTTTATTGGGGTTACAAATTCAATGAAGTGACAGTACTTCTACTTGAGTAGGATATATCAGTACTCTTCATTCTTCTGCATATTATTGGATTGGGGGAAAAATGTGAGAAAAGGAGAAAAAAAAAATCATGTTTTATTCTATTTATGATCAGATCTTCAATGTTTAGTGATGGTGTAGCCCCCATCATGCTTTTCCTGTGTTTGCTTTACCAACAGCAGTGTTCAGCCCTCTCTTGGGTCTTGCTCAAGTCTGTCCTGTTACTGTCACTATATTCAGTCCAAGATGTTTGTGTGGAAGAAAATGACCCATCAATCACGAGGAGACACAGAGAGCAGACGGAGAGGGAGGTCGAGAAGCTAAAAAACAAGGCTGTAACCATTTCCTTTGTGAGATGATAGCGAAAGTTTCCCCTGTTCCCCAGAGATATGGTTTCTGAACACGTCGTCTTCGTCCTCCAGAGGACGGAGGTTTCAGAGGCGAACCCCAAGCTTTTTCTGAGGTGAAATCATCCTTCAGCTCTGTTGCCCTCTCCTCTCCATCAGATAAAAACCGCCAGACGAGAGTTAAGGTGCGTCAATAAACCCAAATCGGAGCAGAGAATCAATGATGAGTGCAGCTTTACCACCTCCACTGCTCTGCATCAGCCAAATAGAGATTAAAGCAGTTCAGGCTAATAGCGTGTCAGTCAAATGTCACACTTGAAAATTTGAATGAACACACTGTGCCCAGTTCTTTGCTCTGATGACGTTTCCCTTTGCCGCTTCATGCACAACGAAAAAACTTTTTTTTTTTTAAATAAATGCTAAGTGGCTATCACAGCTCACTGGAAAACCATGAACAATGAAGAACAGTCATGTGGAGACAGGGTCATGTATAAGGGAGAATAAAGGGGAGAGATTTTTGGGGTCCATCCACAAAGTCAGCAAAATGAAGGTCCATTGTTCTTTGAATCTGTGATAACCACATTTATTTATTCATCTGAATAATATCCACTGTTATCCAGGAAGTTTATTATTATTTGCGCCATAGTATATAGCAGGCCCACAAAAATGTATTTGTCTGATCGGAGGGTCACATGATTAACATTCATATCCGCATTTAGAATAACGACCAATCTGAGGGTTCACAAGTTTTTAGAGTAATTTTGTGTGTTTTTCTGTCGTTCTGTGTATGCTTGTTGTTGTCTTGCTCATTATGAGGCATTTTGTGCATTTCTGTTGTCCTTTCGTGTGTTTTTGTGTCATTTTGTATTTTTTGGAGTAATTTGTGTATTTCTTTTGTCATTTTGCTGGTTAGTACTGTGGATTTGCGGAGTCATTTTTCTAGTAATTTTGTGTATTACTGTTGTCGTTTTGTTCATTTTTGTAGTAGTTTTGTGTGTTTTTGGAGTATTTTCTTTGTTTTTCTCATCTTTTAATGTATTTTCCTTCAATGTTGCAATTCTATGTATTTTTTAATGCATTCTTGCTTTTGTTTTGTGTATTTTTGGGGGGTGCATTAAATTAGACCGAGGGCCACATGTGGCCCCCAGCCCGCCAGTTGACTCTGTCTGGTATATAGTCAACTTAAAGATGTAAATCCTTGTTTTAATCAAAAATTAAATGGGTTAAAAGTGACCAAAAATGGAGGAAAAGGTGGTGACATTGGATTTTAAAAACCTCAGAAATTGGTTTAAAGTTGCAAATTAGAGTGACTAAAAACAGACAGAAAAAGTGGTAAAAATGGTTAAAAAAAAAAAAAAAAAAAGTCAATATTGGCTTAAAAGTGGCAGCAATGGGGTGTGGGGGGGGGTGGGGGGGGGTAATGCATTTTAAAAAGTAAGAACAATTATTTTCAACTAGCAAATACAGGGCAGGACAGATGTTTCCTACTTACTTCTTCTTCTTCCCTACTATTGTTTTTTATATGTAAATGGCAGTATAATATGTTATGTAGTTGCATTTTTAACTGTATATTTTATTGTATGTTTCCTATAATTTGTATTATTTTAGGGTGACAATTGAACATTCTGTCCAGGGACAACAGATTAAAAATAGCCTTCTGACTAAATCTGGTAGATTTTCTGTATTGATGTCATTGTTCACTGTCCCTGTTAAATGAACCAATAAATGAATAATTTGTGAACATGGATAAAATGGCAAAAAATGAGCATGAAATATGGTGAAAAGAGCTAAAAGTTACAATAATGGGTCAACATCTGCAACATTAAGTGGTAAAAGTGGTGGGAAGGGTTTATAAATTCTGAAAATGTTTTCAAAGTGGAAAAAACGTGCAGAAAAGGCACGGGAATTTGATGGAGAAGTTTCAGAAATGGGAGTAATTTAACAAAAATGCATTAAAGGAGAAAAAATATGGCAAGAAAAAGTGATTAAAAAAAGGTTAAAATATGGCACGTTTGGAGATGATGTAGAAGAAAAGGAAAACTAAGCAAAAATGGGCTCAAATTGTTTAAGAACTATTTTTAGTTTCTTGAAGGCATTTGGGGACCCCCTCCCAGTGTCTAGCGTCCCAAAAATTGGTCCTGACCCGAACGTTGAGAAGCTCTGGGCTAAGCCAAAAAGAAATTGATGTCAAATCTTTCATGTTCAGACTTTTTCTTTGAATCTCTTTCGATGTCTTTCATTTGTTTTTGTTATGGCATCAAGCAATGAAGGGTGCACACACACACACACACACACACACACACACACACACACACACACACACACACAGTTAGTACAAGCTATCAGTGCGATCAGATCAAAGGCTTCTGTGTCTAAAATACAACTGACTTTTAAAACAGCAGCTTTTTTAAAGTATTTCTTCCAATTACTGTAGATTTTGTAAAAAATTATATATATATATATATATATATATATATAAATAAAAATCCCTCAGCGTTTGAGGGAATTACTCGACTGAACTCCATCCACAACCCAAGCTTTGATTTATTGTTACTCAGACAACATCTCACATGTGAATACAGCCTGTGGTCGCTGAATGAGAGCTCGTGTTGTTCCGCCTGCGTCTCTAATTCAGACATCACAGCCCTCATTAGGTGGATTAGCCTTATGAAAAAAACTCAGAGCACAAACATCTGTGTTTTTTAGACTGTGACAGTGTCCCCTTAATGACATGTCTGCTTTCTGTTGAGCTCAGATGTAATTTTGCAGTCATTTATCCGCTGTCTCCTCTCATCACCTCTCTCACCCTGTCATTTCCTCTGATCCAATACTGTTATCACCGTCCGCTTCAAAATGAATTCAATGGATTCCTTTTCTGCAATACAAAATGTATTTATGTAGCAGAGAGAAGGGTTGAAGTTGTACTTTCAGGATGCTGTTATGCTAGAATCACGGTAAGAATGAGGTAAAAATATTTCTATGCATCTGTCTAAGGCAAGGGTTTTCAACCTCGGTGTCGCAAGGTTGGGAGGTCACCAGATGCCTTTAAGAAACTAGTTTTTTGAAAAATGTGAGCCCAATTTTGCTCATTTTTACTCTTTTTCTGCAACTACTCTAAACTTGCCATATTTTAACCTATTTTCATCACATTTTCTTGCCATATTTTTGCTCCTTTTAATGCATTTTTGCTACATTACTCCTACATTACGCCTTTTCTGCACTTTTTTTTCTCCCACTTTCAATACATTTCCGGCACTTATAAACCCTTTCTACTACTTTTCCCCCCTAATGCTTCATATGTCGACCCATTATTGTCACTTTTAACCTCTTTTCACAATATTTCATGCTTTTTTCCTCTCCAATTTAACCATATTCACAATTTGTCAAGCCCATTATTTGCCTATTTAAATTATTATTGTTCCTACTTTTTAAACTACATTACTCCAAACTTCAACCCTTGTTTTGCCACTTTTGAGCCAATATTTCCACTTTTTTAATGACTTTTTCTGTGCGTTTTTGACCATTCTAATTTTAATCAATTTCTGTGTTTTTTAAAATCATATTTCCCCACCTTTTCCACCATTTTTGGTCACTTTTAACCCATTTTATTTCTGATTAAAACAAGGATTGACATCTATATACTATATACCAGACAGAGGGTATAGTAGGGTGCAAATAATAATAATAATAATAAACTTCCTGGATAACAATGGATATTATTCAGATAAATAAATAAATAAAATTTGGTTTTCACAGATTTATAGAACAATGGACCATAATTTTGCTGACTTTATGGATGGACCCCAAAAATCTCTCCCCTTTATTCCCCCTTATAGATGGTCCTGTCTCTACATGACTGTTCTTCAATGTTCATGTCTGTGTTCAACCACCTTCAGCTACAGTGAGGGTCCACGGGCTCTGGAACCTTTATTTTGGGGGGTCACGAGCTAAAAAGGTTGAGAACCACTGGTCTCAGGGGCTTCACATCCCGAATGAGAAATAAAAACAAACTTTCAAGCTGTAATTTAAACCTTTTTTTTTTTTAGAAGTTTTAAATATTCTGAAATTGGTGCATTATTTCCCATGCCTTCATGTTATTTTGCTGTTTTCTAAACATTTGGATATTGGCTTTGTCGAGGGACATACTGACACACTTAGTGCCGTAGACAAGGTGACGGCTGTATGACTAAATGTACGATGGTTTTGGATCTGCAGTGCAGTGGGTTTTAGAATAGATGTCCAAACATAGAGATGAAGCATCCTCCTCAGAGTGGCTTCCTTTAAAAGATGGCGGCCTGATGACTCACTTAATGCTGCCTCTCTTATTCTGCTTTGTTTTCCTTTGAAAACTGGAATTGAAATTTCTTTCAGCGTTTTGGGGTTTTCTTTGGATTTTGGCTCCTGTTGAACACCGGCGTGTCAGGTTCTGTGTGTGTGGGTTGAAATCTGATTTATATGCAGTTTTATTACAGTCCACCAGGGACCGAGCAGCTTGTGGGTAATATTGAGTTACTTCTCACAGCTTGTTTATGTATTTCTTTACTCCATATCTATGCCTACGTTTCTATGCATTGCTGGAGCATGTTTGGTTTTATTATGTTGTGCATGATATGAATCTATTCTTTCTCTCACAGGTCTACACCAGATATGGAAAATGCTACACTTTCAATGGTAACAAGACAACATCCCGGAAAACCAAGCAGGGCGGAATGGGAAACGGGCTGGAGATCATGTTGGATATTCAGCAGGATGAATATCTGCCAATCTGGAGAGAAACAAGTAAGTCAGAAAAGGCTTATCTCCACTGTAATCCTGTCCCTGGTTACACCATGGAACTCAACTCTGATATACAACTGTCAGATGCGGCCCCCAAAGTGAAAACACAAAAAAATGACTCTAAAAATGCATAAACACAAACCAACTGAAACTATACAAAAGGACAACAACAATAAACAAAAGGAAAACAAACAAAATAATACACAAAATGACAACAAATGTACATTAAATTACTTCATAAATACTAGATGACGATAAAAGAATAATAGAAAAATACACAAGATGAAAACAACATACACAACAATGACAGCGAAACATATCTCATGACCCAAAAAAAATTAACACAAAACAACAAAAATTGACAAAATGATTCTAAAAACACACAAGATGATATCAAAAAGGTGAAATGAGAGAAAAATAAACTTGATTACAGCAAAATACACAAAATGAATAAAAAAATACAACAAACGAGAACAAAAATAGAGAAAAACTTTGTTTTTACCTGATTTCATGCTCAGATTGATCATTATTCTAAATGCTGACATGAATATTGATAACATAGTTGTCGGATCAGACAAATATATTTTTGTAGCCCCCGCTGTGATAAACGCTTGTTGTTAGTGTCAAACCCAAAGAGATTTGTTCGATATAAGGCAGTCATCGTAAACGTTCCTGTTCTTTTTGTTTGGAACATTCCCATGAGCAGATGAGACTTCCCTCGAGGCCGGAATCCGAGTTCAAATCCACAGCCAGGACGAGCCCCCGTATATCCACCAGTTGGGCTTCGGCGTCTCCCCGGGCTTCCAGACCTTTGTTTCATGTCAGGAACAGAGAGTAGGTCTCCTCCAGAATACTGCTCTCCTCTGCATTTTACAGGGCTTTAATAAATCTCTGTGTATTTAGCTGACCTACCTGCCACAGCCCTGGGGAAACTGCCGCTCCTCCAGCAAAGAGAAGTTCCCTGGATATGACACATATAGCATCAGCGCCTGCAGATTGCTGTGTGAGACCAATGAGGTCGTACGAGTGTGCAAGTGCAGAATGGTTCACATGCCTGGTAAGCACCAGTACAGACACAAACACATCACTGATCAATGCACTTGATTTCAAACTGTTTCAAGCTGCGAAAAACTGGAAATTGGGAAAACGGCGAAAACTTGCATCAAAATACGATGTAGCATATACATTATTCTTATGATTTATCACTGAGCACACCCTGCCATTGAATTAGATGTCTAATCAATCAGTCTTAATTTATAAAAAGCGCTTTTCATACAAATGGATGCAGCTCAAAGTGCTTTTACAAAGTTAAAAAAACACCCATCTCGTACAAACTCTGTCCACCACACACAGACACACAAGTTAGAATAAGGACAATGGCACATGGCTGGTTACAGAGGATCGAAGTAATGGTCACGAGGGTTGCGGCCACGGCACATCACAGCCTCTAGAGGGCTCCCTCCGAGGAAACACTGGGATAGTAATCCTAAAGCATAACAAAACTATAAAAACAACATAAAAGAACAATCCTAAAACTATAAACACATCAAAAGATAATAAAAACATGGAAAAAAAAACAATCCTAACCCTTAATTATCCTGACCCTAACCCTTTATTACTCTAACCCTTCATTACCCTAACTCCTAACCCTTCATTACCCTGACCCTAACCCTTCATTACCCTAACCCTTCATTACCCTAACTCCTAACCCTTCATTATCCTGACCCTAACCCTTCATTACCCTAACCCTTCATTACCCTAACCCTTCATTACCCTAACCCTTCATTACCCTAACTCTTAACCCTTCATTATCCTGACCCTAACCCTTCATGACCCTAACCCTTCATGACCCTAACCCTTCATGACCCTAACCCTTCATGACCCTAACCCTTCATTACCCTAACCCTTCATTACCCTAACCCTTCATTACCCTAACCCTAACCCCTAACCCTAATTCTTCATTACCCTAACTCCCATTTTCCACTGGATACGGGTCTGTTTCTTCTCCGCCACGTCAGTGGACCTGATAGGTTCCACTTTAGTCTATGTGTTCATTTCCACCGGGTCCGATGCGCTGCGTATCTGCTCCGTCCCAGCTCCGACAGTCTGGAGCCCTACGACATTTATTTCTGGCGCACTCAAAACGTAACCGGTGGGGGTTGCCGGACAGCGCAGCAAAACCGGATCGGAGCAGTAACCCAGCGGAGACGTATCCAGTGGAAATTCGGGGTAACCCTTCATTACCCTAACCCTTAAGCCTTCATTACCCTAACTTTAACCCTTCATTACCCTAAGCCTTAACCTGTCATTACCCTAACCCTTAACCCTTCATTACCCTAACCTCAACCCTACATTACTCTAACCACTAACCCTTTAGATATAGTGCCTTTTTTAAATATAGTTCCTTACCTACCTTTATGTATAAAACTTCAAGTAAAGTGTTATCCAATTTGTGGCGGGGTTCGATTTTCTTTCAAAAAGAAGAACCACGACCATCCATATGGCAAGCCGACTTTCATTTATTTTTCCAAAAATGGTGCCGGTGCTCAATATTTACAGTGGAACACAAATATTTACATCAAGAGGAAAAAAAAACACAACCTGGTCCCAGCTCTACTTCCAGCTGAGAGGCTTTCAGAAATGTCCAGGTACATTGCTCCCACATGCACCTCCAGAGAAAGACTGCCCTCTATGCAGCTTCCTACACTGCTTTTAACAGGTTAGCCCCTCCCATGGGTGTGGTTTAAATTAAACCAAAAACAATTATTAAGGAATACAAACAAAAACAATATTCACATCCTTTTCAAATGATAACTGATTTTCTAATAAACAAATGCATTTTTCGAATCACATCCTAAATTAATCCCCATATAAATGTAAAAACCAATTAAGACAAAGTAGCCCCTGATCACATGATCTCCCACCCTGCGCTACTGCCTTACATAATCCCTTAGTTAACTCCGCCCGTTTTGTCCGTCAGCTGCTCGGAGACGTCATGTCACCGGTAAGAGTTTCCGTGTGTGTGTGAGAATGTGTGAATGTTTGTGCAGCAGGTGAAGCCTAGAACAGTCAAGTGTGCACCCCTGGCTGACTCTAGCAACAGTTGGGGAAGAAGGAGATTAGTTAAATGCATGATGTGAGGAGAAATACGGAGGGTAGAAAGAGAATGTGTGTGACGTGTTTGTGTGTGTGTGTGTGTGTGCGTTGCTGCTCGGTTAGTTAAGGTCACCCAGTTAGATTTTTAATCAGTGTTTAAAGAAAAGAACATCTCGTTACACTGAAATCATTTAGTGTTATTTGACATTGATTCAAAGAATGAGTATTCTTGCAAGGAAATATAGTTGAGTGTTGTTTAAAAGGGCAAAAGATAATTTTTCCTCTCAAGAATCCCATTTGATGTTGCCGTTCTGATATTTTGTGTTTCAGGTTCAAACGGCACCAATTTTTCAGTTAAAGAAATGAGATTTGATTAAAAAAGATTTATCTTCTTGCTCACCACCATCACACATTATTTCACTCTGCATTAATTTACATTTTCAATGACTAAAAGAAGAAAATAAAAGACACACGATCATGGCGAACATAGAGATACACGATAACACCTCTGTTCTATATTTGTCGTGCTGATGAATACCTGTCGATGACGGCTGGGCTGAATGTTAGTCTGCAGAGGTGACTCATTGATTGCTTTTTAAAGACTTTCTAAATATGCCTCACGGGTGGAGCTGGCATGCTTCATTTCTCAGTGCAATCAAGGTCCAAAATGGCCCCGGCTGCATAGATGGAAGTCGTCCTTTCATTTAGAGACGAGTGATAAGCTGCAGCGCGTTGTTTCGTAGCTACGCTTCCTTCATCGCAGCCGACACGGGTCACTGATCATTTTGTTTCTGATTTATCAGACTCATTTTCTCTTCTCCTTTTCAGGAACTGCAGATATCTGCCCTCCCAGTAAAATCAACTGTGTTGACAAAGCACTTGGTAAGAAACAATCTTCCTTCATTTCTTTTCTCATTACGTCGAGCTCCCCCCAAAGGGAAAATGGAAACACAATCAGTAAATATAAGGATGATTATTCTTCTTCTTCTTCTTCTTCTTCTTCTTCTTCTTCTTCTTCTTCTTCTTCTTCTTCTTCTTCTTCTTCTTCTTCTTCTTCTTCTTCTTCTTCTTCTTCTTCTTCTTCTTCTTCTTCTTCTTCTTCTTCTTCTTCTTCTTCTTCTTCTTCTTCTTCTTCTTCTTCTTCTTCTTCTTCTTCTTCTTCTTCTTCTTCTTCTTCTTCTTCTTCTTCTTCTTCTTCTTCTTCTTCTTCAACAAATACCTGGAGGTGTGCTGGATTTGTATTCTAATTTATATGTGAACATTAACGTTCAGTTTTTATTAGTTAACAAAAATATTCATTTATTTTTATATAGCATTTGTTCACATGTCATGTTTTTTTTATATATATATATATATATATATATTCATAGTCTTGTTATTGTCAGTTAAAAAATGTAGTCGCAGAAAATTATGACTGTCATGCTTCTTGTCACCAAACCATGAATCCAATATAAAGATGCTCTGTTCAGGTTTTTTTTAATTTAAAATATATTTTATCGGCATGGCAGACATATAGGTACAATTATTATATAACATCATTTCCATTCATATTAGCCAGAACTTCAATCATATCTCTTCATTGAATACAAACCCAATGAGAAATATACTGTAGCTGAATGAAATCTTAGAAGTATTTCACATGAATGGGTAATATTCATGTGGGTCTTATTCTTAATTCAAACAGTATGAAAAGAGCTTCCCTCTATAAAAGGTAACCCATTAAATTCTTATATTGTAAAAGTGTTTCGCTTCACCATCACACAAAGAACATATACCATTGTGGAGCTGCATACAAATAACCTACTTGTCAGAGTTATGGAATACATCAATCACCTTTTTCTAATAACAAGTTTCACAGCAGCCTCTGGCCGTTTGTGTCTGGACTCAATGTAGTTGGTTTTTAAAGAAGAAAAATTGGCAGAAAAGGAATGCATTTTCTATTAATTTGGTATTTTGATGAGCAAAAAATAAATGCACAATAATAATTCTGCCTATATGATAAACTAGTGTAAGAATGCATGTGGAATTTTTGTCATGATAATGACATCTGAAGTGTTCAAGCAGAACTAAGTAACTTGTGCTCCCCCTAAAGGTCCCTTTTGGTAATGTCGCTCTCATAAAAACTCTTCACGCCCCGCCACGTGCCCCACCCCACAGCTACATGAGCACCTTTGCTCTCCCAAGACGGTGCCAACCGATCACTGGAAAACAACAGTGACACTAAGGGTGCTTTCACACATACAATATAGTCCCATGTGACCATGTGAACAGTATGAGGAAGAGAGACAAGTAAAATAAATGAATGACGTGGGAGTAATACGGCAGGAAGTATCGAAATGTGTGTGATGTGTTTGTTTTTGTGCTGACAAAGCGGCTCTGAAAATGGATGGATGGATAGATAGACAGGTAGATGGATATTTGTGTGTGTGCTGCCTGATGGAGCACTGGGTTGCAAATGTGTGCATGTGCGGCAGTGTGTTGCTGCTGACTCCGCCATGATATAAGTTTGAGAAAAGTGACTTTGTAAACAACCGTGTGCAGCCACGGGGCTGGTCATAATCTAGCATTAGTTTGTATCGGGCTGCCGTAAAGCAGTACGTCTGCCACCGGATCGGAGGCAGGAAAGTTGCAAGTGCTGTTTTCTGGCCAGAGACAGCAGGGAGAGATTTTTTCAATATTATTTTTTTTTAGAGTTTTAACAAAATAAATAGGACAGCAAAATGTTCATGTCAGGACAAGAGTGAAATATTGTTAGGGGGAGACAGAAAGTGACCTGGATTTGTTGACAAGTTTATTATTTTTACTAATTAAATTAAAAGTACTAATGCAGGAAAAACAGAAGGCTGACCTTGACCTTAAATATGACCTTGAGGTGAAGATCACACATTGAAAGGAAATGTTGTTCAATGGTACCAGTCTCAGCACTGTATCTCAAAAAACGCTTTTTTTTTTTTTTTTTTTTGGGTGACATCATGAACTTTGACCCTTACTGATCTTTTTACTGTCGGCTGTACACCTTCGGTCCATCCAAATAAAATTCTCCACTTGAGATGAGCTATTCATAAATGTAAGTATCGAAGTTGTACGTTAAATATTGGTAGAGATATGAAAAAAAAAAAAAAAAATTGACACTTGACGCAACTTGGCTCCAAAAAAGGACTGCACATCCTTGACATTGTCTCTATGTGATGACATACATGTCATTAATGCTGCATTAATAGCCTAGGAGGAGTTCTACGACAAAGGAGTCTCGGAAAAAATGATAAGAACTCCACCGAGAACATTGTATTTGACAATTTTCAACTGTCAAATGCAATGACATGAAACAATTTTTACAAGGTTAGCTAACTGATAGCTAGCTTGCAAGCTCACTTTGAAAATTCTTCCTGGTCAAAAGAAAACTAAATATATAAATAAACTAAAAACATTTTGTGGTAAAATAAAGACTTCTTAAAAATGTTGATTTAAAGGGGACATATCATGGTTTTAAATCCTTCCTTTTTACATATAAATCATACAGTCGTGGTCTATATAAAGCGGAACTGCAATGCTTGGGTCTGAATTCCTCATTATTATAGCTCCACAGGCCCCTTTTCTGATGTGCTTCTGAGCAACTCGTTTTGGTGCGGTCTCTTTAAATGCAAATGAGACACTTCATACCCCGCCCCCTCTTCAGGTGACACTCGGTTCAACTCCACCCTGCTCGGCCATTTTTGTAGTTTGATAGAAGAGATACGGCGGCGCGAGATGAAAATGAAGATGATGAACCTGCAGAACCCTAACAAGTGAGCTAACACAAGCACCGAGCTAACACTAGCGCCAAGCTAACGTCACAAAATGCATTTTAATACAGTCTTTTCAAAGACAAAAACGGCAAAATGAAATGACTAATGAAAACTTTAGACTTAAATTAAATCACGTAGGCCATATCATCAAGGATCTAAAACGAGCACACGGCACTAACATATGAAGACGGTGCAACTGCTAATGCTAACAAAACAATGACAGGGACGTCTTATCATCACACTGTTTAGCGTTATTTACAGCTTACCGAAGTGCTCTGTTTGTCGTCTCCAAAGATAGAAGGAATTGAACCCTCAATCAGACAAAGTCTTTCGGCAAATCCTTCTTTATACTGGTGGAGGTTGCAGAAGCAGTCATCACTGAAGTGCTTCGCGCACACAAAAATGACCTTACCCACAGATGTGGGTACATTTCCGTGAAAAATTAAACTCAACCAGGCACTTTGAAAAGGTTCTGATGCTGGGAGACGGTGTAATGAAGCGTGTGGGTTACTACATCCAACAACCAAACATTTTGACTTATCCTCTCGTAACTTCAGCATCCTTGAGCTTGGACTACAAAATAAAAGCGAGAAAGTGTTGGACCTGGAGTTGATGTACTAATTTGGCAGTTCTGCTGCAAATACTGTGATGTAATAGTTCAAAAAACGTAATAGAGAATAGAAAAATCGAAACAGATTGAAAAATATTAGCAAAACAGAATATAAAGATATCTAAGGAGCACCTGAAGAGACTAATTTGATTTTTTCTGTACTTCTAAGCACTAAATATACAACAAAATGCATTTAAGGGCTAAAAAAGTGGATTTAGCATGATATGTCCCCTTTAATATATAAAAAGGTTTTGTACCACGTTGACGAGTCACTTTAATTTTTTTTAGTGAAACATTATGTTGTCCACTGTGGAAAACATGTCATAATGAAAAAATAAATAAATAAATAAACATATTCAATAGATTCTTGACCGTAAGGTACTGCTTTGCTTAAAGTGGCAGGAAAACACACACACACACACACACACACACACACACACACACACACACACACACACACACACACAGGTATATCTAAAAATCATCTTGTCAATGGGGCATCTTGTACACACAGTATCAGTTTGATGGTTTGCCACAGAAATCTTTTCTGTGTAATAGATTGCTGGCTTTTTAAATGACATGATACTTTAAAAAAAAAAACACTTTTGCAGACTTTGTGAAATCTTGTCACGTATTTCACCTCAAAGTTAGAATAACTTGTGAAACACAAACAAAACCCTTTAGAAACACTTGATCTGCATTCTATTCCAGGTTATAGTCGAATGTTTTATTGGGTTATAACTTGCCCATGAAATGCTTGTAAAAAAATATTCTTGACACAAACTGTTTTTTGGAGCAGAGTGCGTTGTTTTTACACACACCTATACTCATCAGTAAAAAAACTTTTACTTATGGAGATTTTTTTTTTTTTTTCAGGTATACGTTGACTCTCCTCTGATTGTATCCATTAAACCATTTGTTGCTACTGTGTTGCAGCACAGCTACAGAAGAACAGTGGAGACACGTGTCCATGCGAGACGCCCTGTAATCTCACCCGATACGGTAAAGAGCTCTCCATGGTCAAAATCCCCAGCAAAGGCTCAGCGCGCTATCTCTCCAGAAAATACGACAAGTCTGAGGAGTACATCAGGTACGACAATCAACCGTCAGCATGGTGCTTAAAAGCTGTGATGTGATGCTCAGTGGAAAGCCCATAAAGCTAAAAGACATGGGCAACCTGGCTGCCCAGGGGCCAAGTGCGGCCCTAATTTTGTGCAGCCTTCAAAAGTAAAAGCAAATAATGATGCTATAAATAAGCTAAATGACAGAAAAACACACAAGATGATTTAAAAAATACACACAATTAAAATACAAGACCATTACAAAAATGCACAAAATGAGAGAAAATGCACAAAACAACACCAATAACACACAAACAACATCAAAAATACACAAAATTGGAGAAAAAAAAAAAGCGTCCAAAATGACACCAAAAACAAACAAAACAATAACAAAAACACAAAATAATGAAAGAAAAATAAACTTATTGACAGTAAAAACACAAGAAACTACAACTAAAACAAAGAAAATATTACAAAATTATGCCTGTAAATAAGAGTTACAGAAAAGCCAAGTGTATGTGTGTGTGTGCGCTACACTCTTACCTCCTAATCCTTACTCATTAGAGATGTGTTGAAGGATAAAACACAGTCTGTTGTAAATCTAGAGAGAACAGACACAGCACTGACTAAAGATGTTCTTAAACACCACATTATCTCACTATATTTCTGCTGCTGGTATTCAAACTAAACTCCAGGTCATTTTATCTTTACCATGGCTTGTTCAAAATGCTAGTTTCTATTTTTGCTCTTCTTTTATTACTCTTTGTGGAGGATTTTTGAAGCTGGTTTTTGATGCTGTTCTCCCTCTTATCTCATATCTTCTCCAGAGACAACTTCTTAGTGTTAGATATCTTCTTTGAAGCTCTGAACTATGAAACAATCGAGCAGAAGAAAGCATACGATGTTGCCGGTTTGTTAGGTAAGACTTGTGTTTCTTCTTCTTTTTTTTTTAAAGATGTGTGTGTTGGAGCAGAGTGGGAGGAGTTGAATCATAGTTTTAGATTCTTGCGAGGGAGGGGCAAAAGAAAAATAGAATTAAATATATAGACTGTGCGATTCGCGTCAACCACAATGTGTGTATCATATACAATAATGCAAAAATGAGTAATAGTAACATAATTGATAATGATGACTACACAAATTTGCGTCGACGCATTGTTTAATATTGTAAATTCATGAGGAAATCAGGCCGGCGGCCGGTTGTTACTTAGTTTTTGCTGCTTCACCATTTACATTGTGAAGAAGAAAAACCAACCTAAAATCTCAAAAGTTTGGGACCATTTCACTGAAAACTTATACTTCTTTTAGTATTTTTAAAAGAACAACACATGAATTCATATATATTTTGTACAGTCACTGTGTTTTATGGCACTTAAAATATTTATATATCATGTACATTATTAATAATTGTATTTGTTCGAATAAATTTGGGAAATTCTGCGTATGGATGTACTGTACACTGAGCTTTTTTCAATTTATCTGCTTTCCTTTCAGGTGACATTGGTGGGCAGATGGGCCTATTTATTGGAGCCAGTATCCTGACAGTCTTAGAAATACTGGATTACATATATGAGGTACTTTACGAGCCCTTATACACCACCAGCTGTAGCTGAAATCTGAGGGCAGGGCTATATAATATACAGACATCTCTAATCTCTATGTTGTTTCATGGATATATACGTATATAATGGAAGTATTTTAAGTAGTATGTTTAGTATTTAAGTTGTATTTTAGTATTTTGGAAGTATTTAGTATCCATTATATACATATAATGTGCAGACGTGCTGTTGAATAATGTTTTCCAACCTCGATGTCTCATGCACTCCTGTAATAATTTCCACACTAGGTAGTCAAGCACCGGTTCAAGCGTTTGCTGAGGCCGCAGAAAGAGGAGAAGAAGAGCAGGCAGCCGACCAGCACTGTTGCAACAGTTGGTCTGGAAGACACAAAAACAAAGGTACGACATCCAGCAGCACATAACGGCACCGTGATAAATGATGCATTGTTCTCGTGCTGAGTTTACAAATCACCCTGCAGTACACGCTGCAAGCAAAGGAATACAGTATGTGAGAAGTAAGGTCGTAATTGATTCACATGACACAAAGCATGTGAACAAAGCAGTAACATCTTAGATGTTTAAAATATATGGAAAACCAGCTGAGTTCACTCTTTAAAAGCTCAGAATTTCACATTAAATTCACATGTATGAACTCAGTGTTAGTTTTAAAAGCAGAGAGTTGATCTTAACCCTTAAAACACTATCGCTAATTAGTAACACCATCACTATCGCTGGGTGATTTTTACCCGATATATCAGAGATGGGAAACTTCTATCACAGTGGGGGCCACATTATTATTCATGTCAGCATTTAAAAGAATGACCAATCTGAGCATTAATGCAAGCTTGAAAACACTAATTTTGTCTGATTTTAAATTCATTTTGTAGATTTTCTCATCAATATGGCAAATTTGTCTGATCTTTTTGTGTGTTTTTGTTGTATTTGTTCTGTTCTTGTTGTCACTTTGTGTATTTTTTTGTCACTTTGTGTCATTGTGTGTGTCTTTGAAGTCCTTTTTGTGTATGTTGTTGTTTTTGTTGTCATTTTGTGTTTTTTATTAATCATTTTTTGTATTGGTTTTGGGTTTTTGCTGTTACTTTTTGTACTTTTACTTTTTGTGCACAAAATTAGACCAAGGCCCGCATGTAGATAGATAGATAGATAGATAGATAGATAGATAGATAGATAGATAGATAGATAGATGCATAGATAGATGCATAGATAGATGCATAGATAGATAGATAGATGCATAGATAGATAGATAGATGCATTGATCGATAGATGCATAGATAGATAGATGCATAGATAGATAGATAGATTGATAGATAGATGCATAGATAGATGCATAGATAGATAGATAGATAGATAGATAGATGCATAGATAGATAGATAGATAGATAGATATATACAGTAGATGCATAGATAGATAGATAGATAGATAGATAGATAGATAGATAGATGCATAGATAGATGCATAGATAGATAGATAGATGCATAGATTGATCGATAGATGCATAGATAGATAGATAGATTGATAGATAGATGCATAGATAGATGCATAGATAGATGCATAGATAGATGCATAGATAGATAGATAGATAGATAGATGATTACATAAAATTAGACAAATTAGAGTTAAGTCCTTTTAATTTCAACTATGTCTAACAAAATGGGGAAAAAAACTACCATGGGTGGATTCTAATAATATTAACCAAAATTATAGAAAAATGAGGAATCTAGGAAGAAAAAAAAAGACATTCTGACAAACACAACTTCATGAAAATAATGTAAATACGTTTGCTGAGTCCTATTGATGGGGGAAAGCAGAGCAGAGCTCATTTCTGGCATTCTCTCTCTCGCTCGCTCAATCAAGTTCCTCACAAATGACACGAGGCCACAAACGTTGGGTGTTGTTGATTCAGGTTGCCTCGGTAACGAGATTAGATAGATACAGATGCTGTGAAATGATGCTCCTTTATCAAGGCAGTTTTTCCATTTTGGAGCATAAAGATGAGATACAGTGTTACTGCCTGACAAAAAGCTTTTCAAAAAAAAAATATGAAAGAATTCATTACAAAGAAGGATATCTGTAAAAAAAAAAAAAAAAAAGTTGAAGCAAACTGCAGTCAGACATACTGATGTTTCCAAAAGCATTTATTAATGTCAGTCATAAACATGAATTAGTTCTTATCAGTGTGGAAATATCACCTAAAAACAACATATATATGGGTAGATATTAACCATAATATTTATACTCATATCACTTCTTTATCAAAGCATAATAAAATAGAAAGCTAGCAACATAACATAAACAATCAGAAAGTTGTTAATATTAGCTTGACTGCAACAAAATAAAAACACAATTTTACAATTATAGAGTATATAACACCAAATAATGTAAACTAAATAAATAACTTTACCTCCTTTTACATTGGAAAGCAAAACAGTACTGCATAAACAGTTTTCCTCATTTGAGGATCGACACTTCCTGTGCTGCTGCAACGTGTGCGCAGTCCAAAATGACAGAAGAAATACGCAAGATGACTCCAAAAATTACACAAAATTAACAGAATAATATACAAGGCTATTGCAAAAATGCACAAAATAAGAGAAAATGCACACACAACGACACCAAGAATACACAAAAAACATCAAAAACACACAAAATGAAAAAGACACACAGAATGACACCAAAACACACAAAACTACAACAAAGACAAAGACAATCAAAATGAAAGAAAATATACAAAATGCCACTAGAAACACACATGATGACAACAAAAAAAAGCACATAATTAGAAAAATATACTTTTTGACAGTAAAAACACAAAACTACAATAAAAATACATTTTAAAAAAAACACAATTTTACAGTTAAAGTATATAACTCCAAATAACATAAATGAAAGAAGTAAATAACTTTATGTACATCCTTTTACATCCGACAGCAACACTACACAACAGTTTTCCTTGTTCTTGGATCTACACTTCCTGTGCTGCTGGAAAGTGTCAAAATAAAAGTCACAACATTTATATACAATGTCAAAATAAAAGTGTTATTTCAACACAAGTAAAATCAGAATAATGAACCAATTATAAGGCTATTATACAAGCCATTTACAAAGGTTTTGACTTGTTGAGAAACACAGTCTGACAGCATCACTTCCTGTGTGTCATCATCACATGTTTTGTTTTTAACAGGATTCAAACGACATGACACGGAGTCACCCTGAGGGGACGTACGCCAACACCATCCTCCCCAACCACCACCTCCCCCACCTCCCGCAACACCCTCAACTCTCCCAACTCCCTCAACACCCTCAAATCCCCCAACTCCCCCAACTCCCCCAACTCCCTCAACTCCCCCAACGCCCCCACCACCACCACGCTGGACACCATGGCGTGTTTGAGGACTTTGCTTGCTAAGGCCCCGCCCATTGTGCCATTCCTGGTGACAACAAATGATAAAGAGGCGTCTGTGATGAGATCGATGACAGACCCTTGACATTTCCCTCATTCCTTTGCTGCCACCAGTGAGAAGCTACAGCCAAAGCCAGAACACCAAACTCGTGCTGCTAAACAAACCACTAGTACGTGCGCTGTGTGGGCACCAATCGGACGCAGCTTCTTCTTCTTTTCATGCTCTTATTTTGATGGATCCATGCTGGAGTGAGACTTTTTTCCACTTTTTTGATTTCAGGACCAGTTTTTTGGAACAGTTTCACTAAAGGGAGCCATGAGGAGGATCACAGTTCCCCATAATCCACTTCTTCAGAACACATTGCACCATATCAGCTATCAAGCCATGGCAAATCATCAAATTACTGAAAGAGATACACTGATGTAAATGGTCTATATTGTATACAAAATAGTAAAAAGCTTATATACGAGCAAACTTTAGTAGTTTCTAAAGTAAGAAATATTTCCGTACTACGGTGGCCCTGAAGTGCAAAGCACGAATGCAAAAGAGAGAATACACAAAAAAAAACGCAAATACAAAAAACACCTCATTTGTACAGTCCTTGTAAGTTCAGAGCATATCTAGTATCACTGCGTATGTATATCCTAAATGAAAATATTCTTTGATAGCAGCCGCTACGTTATGTTCCCCGGCAATATTCATGTTTGAAAAAGTCAAATGGCGTCATTGTCCAATTTCTTCCACTTCAAAATCTGAACTACATCTGCTTCGTCCAATCAGCGATGTGTCATGTGACCGCTGCTACTTCCGGTGTCTTTTTTGTATCTGTTTTTTTTTTTTTGCGTTTGTGTTTTGTGTTTGCGTTTTCTTTTTTGCGTTTGTGTTTTGTCTTTTGTGTTTGCGTTTTATTTTTTGTGTGTTGTGTTTGCGTTTTCTTGTTTGCGTTTTATTTTTTTGCGGGTTTTTTTTGCATTTTTGTTTTGTCTTTTGCGTTTTATTTTTTGCATTCGTGTTTTCTTTTTTGCGTTCGTGTTTTGTCTTTTGTGTTTGCGCTTTATTTTTTTGTATTTGTGTTTTGTGTTTGTGTTTTCTTGTTTGTGTTTTATTTTTTGCATTTTATTTTTGCATTTTTGTTTTGTCTTTTGCGTTTTATTTTTTGCATTCTTGTTTTCTTTTTAACATTCTTGTTTTCGTTTTTGCATCCTTGTTTTCTTTTTTGCGTTCGTGTTTTGTCGTTTGTGTTTGCGTTTTATTTTTTGCGTTTGTATTTTGTCTTTTGCGTTTGTTTTTGTGTTAAATTTTTGTCTTTTGTGTTTTTTCTTTTGTGTGTTTTCTCTCTTTTGCATTCGCACTTTGCCCTTCACGGCCACCGTATCTTTAGGTTCCAATATCCAACCGTGACTATCTATAGCAACATCTCTCCACGTGTTGCACTTTTGTCTGGTTTGTGGTGCAGGTGTTAGCAAGTAGCATTGTAAGTGTACATAAGATCCAAAATTGAAAATAAGGGAAGTTCTAAAGTTAACGTTCCGTTTGAATAGTTGTTGTTTTCATTCAGTTGAAGAAGTATACTATATCTTGTGTATAAGATAACGTTAAGTTATTCCTATATTTCAGAGCAGATTTTTATATGAAGATAGCGATCACGATTGTAGCAATTGCTGTATACGACGTACAAAGCGCAGACGTGAAAGACTGCCAAACATTCACACTATTGGAATGAAAAAAAGAAAAAAAAACAAGGATTGTTGTTTATTTTTGACGTGTCATTGTTTCCAAGACAGAATAGCTGATACAATATTTTACATATGACTTTTCTTCTCATCTCTCCCTATTATCTGATTCTTAATTTAGTTCGAATCACAACTTTTGAGCTGACATAAGCAATAAGAGACCAAAATGTATTTATTTTTTTTTTATTTTTTTTTGTGATTCTTGCTGAGTCATGTCCCTCAGCCGTGGGCCAAGATCACTATAAGGATGCAGCAGATATCTGCAGTACGGGCTTTGCTTAAGTGTGTGTGTGTGTGTGTACGTGCGTGTGTGTGCGTGCACATTTGACCTTTCGCACACATGAGCGAGCACACAAGACAGACGCCAAAAGGGAATAATTAGAGTCTGAATAGTTGAATAGTTAGCGAGAAATCTCTGAAAGTCTAATTACAGTGGTGGTGGTGGTGGTGGTGGTGGTGGTGGTGCGCCACAATTCAAGTCAAGACACATATTACGTCCAACATTCTGCTTTATTTCATTAACCTAAAAAAAAAAAAAAACATGTTTCTAAGAGCACAAGTGAGAAAAATAAGGTATATAAAGTTGCACATGGATTCATTTGTTTTTATTTGTGCAGAAGGTCAGCTCACTCACAAATAGAGAAACACAAAAACTGAACAGTTTAATTAGGATCTTGTAGAGCTGCTGCTGGTGTGGTTTTAGCTTATTTTGGTGGTAAATCAACAAAAAGTTACATATTTAAGCTTACGCTGATGAAATTGCATATTTATAATGCATATTTTCCAGCTTTAATTTACTGTTTTTGCTGGTGGGTATAATTTTGGTTGGAGCCTTAATGGGACCTGCAGGTGCAACCAATCCACACTCATTTATTTATTTATTTATTTATTTTTTTTGTATTTCAATTCATTCGTGTAATTGTTGCTTAATAAGTGGTGGTTACTGGTTGGAGCGCGCCGGCTGTGATTTGACAACAGCTGTTTGATGAAAAACAGAGAGAGAAATGTATATTTATATGAGCATTTTTAGCCCATTGTTAGCTTTTACCAGTGAACTACCAACAACAATAACACTAGAGAAATACACAGGAGAATGAAAATGATCACAAACTAACTACGCACAGCAACACAGCTTTCTGGGTTAAAGAACCATTTTGTGATATTTGACAATATGAAAAACTTGCAGCGTGTTAGTAATAAAAAAAAATTAATAAAAAGTGTTGAGTAGTTTTAGTTACATGATTATAATTTATTTAACAAGTCATAACAAATGGCATTAAAAGTAATATATAATATTGTATTTATGTAATAGCACTGACATGCAAAAAAAATACAAAAAAAATTAAAGGAAGAAAAAATACTTATGTAATATTAATAATTTTTTTTTTTGCTTAGTTTTTTTGCCCTAGTTTTGCTAGATTTCACAAAAAAATATCCATATTACAGCATATTTTATATCACATTTTTCTTTTACATTTTGGGCATTTATGCTTTGTTTTGTTTTTTCTTTGTGTATCTTGCTTTATGAGCCAGATACAGACTTGAAAATGTATTTCCTTTTTTGTTTTTACAACCTTTTTGTGTTTGTTTTTTTGCTTGGCTTGAAATAAATAGATAAAAAATAAACTACATAAATTTCCCCTTAGAATAATAATAATTTATATGAAATAAGTTCAAATTTGCTCACACTAAAAATTACACTGTAATCATGTTAATGAACTGCGAAACACTTGTCTTTAATTTGCTGTCACGCTTCCAGTCTTAAATATTGTTAAATGTCACAAAATAATTCCTAAATGTGATGAATGTGATTGTCGTCCTGTTTATTTACATGTAGACAAACTGGTTGCTATGCGTATTTCACCTAAGTAAGCATCCATTTCGGATCATTCCGCACAATAGCCGAATCTAATCGAATGTGTCCTGTCTAACTAAATATGTCTATGTCCCACCACTGAGTCAGGTTCATACACTCTGAGTCAGGTGTACATGTTTTTGTTTGTTTTAGCTTCTCGGGTGTGGTTGAAGTGGAAATGTTGGACTTGTAAGTCCAATAAATAATGAAAGTGTAACGCTATCAAACAAAGCAGATTTTAGACTTCATTAACACTTCACAAAGAGTTGTTTTCTATTCTAATAATTTAATTACTGGACTTCATTGGGACTTAACTGGACCTGTACAGTTATTTGCAAATACACCTCAGGCTCGCTTTTGTTGTTTCCTTTTTAGCGATGAAAAGAAACTTACAGGAAAATAGTTTTTATATCATGCATTACTTTATTATCCTGACAGCTAACTCAGAATCAATCACAAACATTCATAGATAAAATGCAGATCTGACTTCATCATACTGAAGATTTGGTGATTATGCATCAAAACAGGAGTCTCACTGTAACAAGGTGCCACAATAAAAAACTAAATTGTCCCATCCTGCATACCAAGCGGCACACAATCCACTGTGAACAACACACATAAATACTTAGCATTGGGAAAGGTTCTATGGGAACAAACGACAACGCAGTTTTCTCCTTTATTTATTTGACTGGCGTGTTGTGCTTTGACGATGAAGCCTTGCATCACTTCATCTGACAGTGACATTCCTCAGCTCCCCATCCGTCAAAAACCATCCCTTCCTTTTCAAGTAATCACGGGCCTATACATGGCTGTTTAATATTCATAATCATGTGTCACTTTGACATTTTCAAAAGGTTCCCAATCACGGTCTCTGATGGCATCCTGTACAGGCTATGCATAACAATCTTCTCCTCTGTCATCAATAATTGTAGCCATCTTTAGGGAAGTCACACAGAGGCTGGGTGTGTGGAGATGAATACAAGGTGGCGTTATCGCTTTCTGAGTTTGTTCCGATGTTGGAGCCTAGAGGAGGATATGGGGAAGGCTTTGTAGTGCTTTAGTGACACGTGTGTATGTGTGTGTGTGTGTGTGTGAGGTGTCAGAGGACAGCACAGTGGGTGGCAGGTGTGCACTGTAGCAGAGCGAACCTTCTTTCCTGTTCAACCACATTCCTGTGCCACCCTGAGCTCCTTTTCTACTCACAAACACATCATCCAGCAGATTTAATGTAATACAGGCAGTCACAGATGCTCAATGTTGTTCTTTTTTATTTCTTCTTCTTCTTCTTCTACTTTTTCTTCATTCTGAATATTTCACGACAAGGGAAAGCCTGGGAGGAAAGTGTAAGTGGTGGATGATGCAAGCAGTTGTCAGGAATTCATGAAGAAAGGAAATGGACAATCCCTAGGCTCCAGTAACAAGGAAACACTCCAATTTTTGTACATAAAGTGTGATCTTGTGATTATTTCTTCTGTTGGAACACATTTTTATAAATGTAAAACATGGTAAATACAAAGCTATTAAAGTTTAGTTACAAAAACAAACATTGCCTTTTGAATACTAGTTTATTTAGTTCTTTTTTTTCTTCTTCAGAGAATGTGAAAGATACGCTTACTTGTTGTAATCGTTGAATATGTGTAATTAGCTATGTTTTTTGGTTTTAAAAAAAAAAAGTCAAATGACCAGGAGGAAGCTTTAAGGTATGAGCATGAGTGCGTACTTGTACTATCAGTATGTAATCCTATGAAAAGGTCACTACATCACAACTTCAAAGACGTGATTTGTTAAAGATCTGTCTGTAACTAAGATCTGTTAGTTACAAAAAAACACAAATTGTCTTTTGAATTCTAGTTATTCAGTTGTTTTTTTTTTCTTCATTTTTTTATTTAGAGAACGATGATGAAACTTCGATGAAAAAGTAACTAAAATACAACTTGAAGAAACCAGTTTAATCTCAAGTGGGCCACAGATTATTGGCTGTAAAATTAACAATTTTATCATTATTTTGCCCTAGTTTGCACTTCCACGTATAATAGTATTTAAAGTATGTAAGGCACCGACAATATTGGTGCAATAAGTGACACATTTCGGTCCCTGATCTTCACTTTCAGGGGGGAAATTTGAGGAAAATTGTAGGATTTTGGAAAAACAGTTCAACAATTTGAGATTAAAAATTACTTCTATCAAGTGATATAAGCATAGGAAAACTGAGCCGTGTAAAAAAGAATGGTAAAGTTTCATTAAATTTGTATATTTGGAGGTACTGAGATTTACACAATAAGTCATGTTTTGACTTTCTCCTGCAGGCCGAATGGGGAGCTTTATGGGGCTGGATTTGGCTCCCGGGCCTTGAGTTAACATGTGTGTTAAAGAGAAGGAGAGTCAGACCTCTGTTTGGGTGGCTCCAACTTCTACGTTGTTAATGTTTCTAACCACTCTTATCTTTATGGCTCAACTCATCTTTTTATTGCCTTTAAAGTTACTTCCCTGGCACAACCCGTTAATGCACATAGAACAAAAAACGTTGGGTTTTTCTCACGCCGCTCGAGTCGACTTGTGTCCTTACGTGGGAGGAGAAAGTCCTGGGATTGAACGTAAGACCAAGTACAAAGTGATGACTTACAATTAACTTCCAGCTGCTCTGTAGTTATGTGGTTTTTACAGCGTTGCCTCGAGCTAGTGCATACACAGGCTGGAAATAACTAAAGCTGTAATTAAGGTTGCAACGTTTTCCCTTCCTTCAAAACCCAACCCAGACATCAACAACTGCAACTATTCTGACTGGGAGCCTTGGTAGGATCATGCAGGTATAAAAAAAAGAAGAAGAAGTGAGGAATAAAAATGGCAGTTAAATGTTGATATTTATTTTTCAAATGTTCTAAGATGTGACCTGCTGAGCATGCAGCAGCAGTAGTGCTGCAAACTGTAAAAGTAAAAGTGCTCTTCTGCTGACACCTAAAGGACAAAGTAGATTTTGTAGCTGCGTGACAAAAGATTTACGTTTAATCCTATATATTTTATGATTTTGGTACACCACCCCTAGTTTTACCTCTAAAATTATTCAAATACTCGCCCAAGTATAGGCTATTCATTATTTTTTCCTGCATAGAAATATGGGTGGCTTCAATCTGACTTTTATTTTGTAGAGCCATTACATGTCATTTTGCAAAAGGCCCATGGACTTAGGTCTAAAAAAGTTTTGAAATTTTTACCAATTGTTCCGTGATTATTCAATAGGCACACTGTATTTTTTAATTTATTTTAGATATGGCAAATTTAATGAGGTGTGTATGTGTCAATTTTCGCTCATCCCTATTTGTCTTCCATTTTTAGCTTCCAATATCTCAGGACCTACAACACATAGGAAAGTACAAAATTACTATAGTAATACAGCTTCACCTACTCTCTCAGAATATACAAAAAGATCTGCTATACATCATATTTGGTGGACATGCCAGCTTCTCAAAGTTGGAAAAAAAAAGTTTGTCAGAGTTTCAGGCTTGAACATGTTTGAGCCTTCAGTAAATAACTTTACATATGCTCCCTACCTGTATAATTTGGTCAGCTTTGAGCTATGTACATAGACTATTCACATCACTAATGATTAGTCACATATATGCATTGGTTCTTGGGTGACAGTCTCTTGAATTCTGAAAAACTATATATTTTTTTTTTATTAATTTCATTGGCCCATAACTGTAAGAATGTAAGAAAAAAATATATCAGTTTTAATTTTGTTACTTTTTCTTTGGATATAAACCATTTTTCTTCATGCAACTTCTTTATTTTTATTTTGGACCCCAATATTGGCTTATTTCACTACGTGAGGATGTCGTGAAAATGAGTTGAAATGACATGGAATGAACCTATAATAAACCTCACCTTACCCTCAAATACATTTGGAACAATTTGGAGCCATTGACTAATTAGACTGCATAGTTGTATTATGTTGTTGTCCAATCAACTGTCTCTTTTTTTTTCTTATTTCAGTTACCTAAACTATCATAACTTATTTCATCATATATATAGTTTGTTTCCTCCGCCAAGGAGGTTGTATTCTCACCTGTGTTTTTTTAGTTGTTTGTCTGTTGGCAAGATTACATCGAAACTACCAGTAATAAAACAATTTTGACCAATTTTTAACCAAATATTGAAGATTCCATTCAATTTAGGAGGGGATATGGTTTAATATTCTGATTCTGGATCACTTTGAAAGATCTAAAAAAACTTATATTTTTCATCATTGGCAGAAAAAAAATCCAAAATCTTATGTCGTGTTGGTTCCTCAATTGTCTCATTGAGTTTCATATCGATCGGAGTAAACATTAAATTAAAATTTTACTAAAAAATGATGGACACATACATTTGGACTTACTATTACATTAATAATGGGGATATAACTTTAAAACAAGCCTAATATGTTAAAGTTTCATTTATTCAGACAAATTTTTTTCAGGAAATTTACTTTGATCTTCTGACATTTTTCGACTGTAATTGTCAGATCACTTTGATGTGTTCTTGCGAGTTCTTTCTGGGCGTGGCCAACTCGAGAGTTCTGTCAGGCAGGCCACTCCCCCTGTCACCTGATCTGTGACTCTTTTCTAAATTAAATTTCAAAGTAAATTTCCTGAAAATAAGTTGTCTGAATAACTGAAACCTTAACATATTAAAATGAAGACAATATGAACGTGCTGGAATTATAACAAGTCTTTAAAGTGATTCTGATCATACATGATAACTGCCAATATCTGACAAAGAGGATATTTGTGGCTTTTCAATGATCACACCATGAAAGTCAAAGTATTATATTCTTTATTCTAGAAAATCACAATAGTTCACAGTTTACTTGTAATTGCGAAATGTGATAAACATTTTCAAAATGTATTGTACAAGTACCATCCGCATTAAAACGTGTAAACCCCAACGCTGATTTAAATATAAAGCAAACGTCATCAAAAACACATTCTCGAACAGCACAAATGCAAATAATTTGCATCTTTTTTATTTGTCCCGAGATCAATTGTATAAAGAAAGCTACAAAAAACCTTTAAAAAATACAAAGTCTATAAAATGATGAACGTACAGAATGTCGGGAGACTCTCAGTTAGTGCCGAAGCGTTTCAAATTTGCATAGTTCAGATGATGCAAAAGGAATAAATAAGAGGTCCGGCTCGTTAACGCAGCGTTACGTTAATTATCAGTCAGGCTTCCACAGTCTCAGACGTCTCATTTATACAGAAGGCGAAGACGCCGCCCCCATAACTTCATACTGTGTTTGCCGTCCTCTGTGTTTCACAGTGGTTAAGGTTCTTCTCTGCGTTACTGCCACAACACTATCAGAAGAAGCACATTCATTGGATGTCAGCTGGTGTGGCGTCACGAAAAAAAAAGCCTGCTCTCGGGAAGGAGATGCGTTAAAAAGTGAAAAAAATAATAATAAAAATCATCAGCAGATCTCGAACTGAAAAGTTTTTTTAAAAGTCTGCGATTACATGGCAGACGACACAGGCACGACATTTTAACAATGGTAGTTAAATAAAAGGGCATTGCATTACTCCACTCACGCATTTCAAGGATGACAGAAAGTGCAGAATACATTATAAGGTCTTGTGAAAACAAAGTACAGTGTATTTTTTGTCTACTTTGCATGAATCAACAAAATGTAATGTTCACCCTGCTGTACTTTAGGCAAAAGCCTTTGACATTGAACGACTGTGCTATGTGTAATATTGCACATTTCTATGTGAAGAACTTCCTGTCATGAAAAAATGACCAATACTAAATTCAAGGTCTGCAGAATACGTCACGAAAACACTTTAAAAACAGCAGAGGACGATATTTAAAACTGTTGGACAGCTTTTCAGCAGCGCTGCCAACTTATTTACGGTATTGCATCATACACTCGTATAACTCTTCAGCACAAACATGCTTTTTGGACGGTTGCATTCACAGTGAAGGGTGTCACCTTTAGTCCATTGTCTTCAGCTTTTTTCAACAGTGTCATCGAACAATGTTACAATTATATCAAACTGTTAGCGAAAACGAGCCACATGTGCAACGCCGAAAAGAACTGAACTGCAAAAACCCAACATTGTAGATTGTTTCAAAAATAGAGCCAACATACAAAATGTTAGCATCAAAGGCACAGAAATCAAGCACTTCATCAAATTAAATTAAATAAAAGGAAACCATAAATGATATTCCTTGACGATGTCGCCGTACCAAAGCTTTCATTAACAAACACGCAGTTGTACTCAAACGTGCGTCTTTAAAAATACAAATTGTGTTTCAAAATTTACAATTGTAAAAAAAGTACAGAATGTCAGTTTCTGCCCTCTAGTGGTAAATTAAAAACGAACGAACAAATAACACATTGTTAACACATTCTTTCAAGAGTATTTGGTTCTTAATCCTCATCTATAAAGAATGAGTGTTGAACTACTTACATTTAGGGAATGTACTGCACTCATTTTTAGAGCTCATTTGTGAAGTCATGCAGTCGCACGATGGACTGCACCGAATTTGGTTAAAGATAACGACTGTGTCGTCAGTTTCTCCTTTTCAGCAGAAATCGGCGCTTGTTTAGAAGGCTTTGACAGAAACCAGCTTAGCAGCATGAAATGCTTTAGTGTCATCATGTGCTGTTTCCTTGTTCCTGTTCAAACAGCAGCAAGGCAAGCTGAGAGCGCGAGCCAAGACTTTCCAAGCTACTCTGCATACATCTGCGGTAGATGTCCTCGCTGAGTCTCGGGTTGCACGTTTGCCAGTAGTATTGCTGCCGTAGCGCCGGCTCCACCACCCTGAACACATGCAGACTCGAATATTTGACAAACATCTCATAAATGTCAAGGTTCTCCAGAATCTCTTCATTCTCCTGAACATCTGCAACCATTTGGTTGCGCGTGGTCATGTAGTCCGAGTTGTAAAAGCAGGCTTCTTCAAAGGAGTGACGATTGAAAAGTCCGTTGGTTTTGAGCAGATCTGCCTCGGTAGGATGTGGCTGGTTGTGAAAAGCCACGTCTGGGTTGTACTCCTGAAAGTGGATCGGGAAGAAAACCTGCCAGTTGTTGATGGAGTTCATGCGACATCGGTTCAGGAATTCCGAGTTGATATTCGTGTTGATTTTGGCCAAGAAAAACAGAGTGTCGACTGGGTGCTTCTTAGAGATAATGTCCATGAACTTGATCTGGGACGGAGTTTCTGTCTTTACGCTAATCCAAGGGATTTTCACTGTTGGGTATTTATGCTCGTAAGAGTCGGTTTGAGCCTTCACGCTGGCAAATATGTCATTTTGACTGACTTGCTGGGCCTCCAAGGGTCCGTAGATAAACAAGAAGGTTAGGACGACGTTTTCACTGGTTTCGAAGGCGTTTGAGGCGAAGACTTTGAGGAAGTGGTCGACGTAAACCCGCTCTTGTTGGGTGAGGGGTATGATAATGTGAACTCGGGTGGCCTCTGTGACGTAGGGCATTGGAATGATTTCTATTCGACTCAAAGGTCGCACCAGGTGGACCCTCTTCGCGATGGAGTGACTGTAACCGTTCTGATTGACAGCCTCCAGCTGCAGATCCAGAGTGTACTCCATGCCCCTGATGGGGTCGAAGCGCCTGTAGCCGTTCACCAGCTGCTGCTTCTTCAGCTGTAGGACGGGCATGTACTTCTTGTTCAGCTCCCCAACGGCCGTGTCGATGACGTCAGCCACGTCCATGCGATCGATGCCTCGTAGCTCGCATTTGGGAGAGTCGTCGACGCACGAGTAGATTTCATCCTCGGTGAAATACTCCCACTTTAAAACCTCGAATCGAGACTTGGGCTCAAACGGTGGATTGATACCAACAGGCCAGTGGGCGCTGCGGTTGCCGTCGAAAGCAACCACGCTAATATTTTTTATTTCTGCCTGTGGACACAAAGCATTAGTTAGTTGGATTTTTTTTTGACAACCCAAATTTACTTACAAAATTGCATGAATGGAAATAAATAAAAATACGTTGAAATCTTATGCAGGACTATAATCTAACTAAAATAGGGCAGAAGATATGTTTGAATAGATTTGGAGTCATTTCTTTAGGCCAAAATATGGTAGTCTGATGAGGTTTACCATTTCAGAGTGGCCTGGGAGCTGTGTCTCAGAAATGGGAAGGATGTAAATGTTGGGACGCATTATCAGTCGTGTTCCTCAGGGTGTGTTTCAGCCTTTTTAACACTAGACACCCTCAACAATGGTGGCCAGCCACATGATATTTTCATACTTTGAATAACAGAATAAATTACAGAAGTAATTTAGTAAGTAACCTTGAAAAAATCAAAGTGAAGACATACTGTCTACACTAAGTTACTACATGTTTAGTATCTTTTTATGCATTTGAATCTTTTTTAACTACAAGAAATGCAGTTGATAGAACATTTAGGCGTCACGTCATTAAACCTTAAACTGAAAACAGCATGAATACAGATTATATTGTTCATATGGATGATAAAAAATGAGCTTCATAATGAAGCTCATTTTGTGCCAGTAGTGGAGTTTTAAGAGTGCGTACTTTCCCTATCTCTTGCGTCTCACACAGAATCTTCTCTGCACTCTTAGACAACGTGGTGACTAGTGGCCAGTGTGTATCTAATGTGCGGCAGAATACACAAATACACGCTACACAACTCACACGCACTTACTGTCCATTAGGACAGGAAAAGCCAAAAGCTGCTTTTTACACTTACCACAGCTGTTTATATATTATCAGCAGTGATTAACTCCTTTTTTTATATGATCACATGTTGATAAAAGTTAGTGTTGCACTTTCAGGTCTTTGACCTAGAATCGTCCTTGTGTAAAACTTGCTTTACTGCCAGATTGAGGGTAATTTTATTTATTTTTTTAATCAAGATTTGATTATATTTTGGTTTATATTGCCAAGCCCTACACAGAGACAACAGGGTTCCTACAGCTTTAGTCAAATTAAGACTTTTTAAGACTTTTTTATTGCCATTTGAGATTAAATTTAAGACCAACTTCACAACATAATTGGTGGAAAAAACATATGGTTAAGGTCATTCTTTTCTAGTGTCGAGTGCAGACGTGCCACTGGCGGCCCCCAAAGTAAACACACAAAAATACACAAAAAAAAACAGACTTAAAACATTAAAATCACTCCAAAAACACAAGATCACTACAAAAATAGCCACAAATATTTAAAACAACAAAATTACAAAAAAAAAAAACATTAAGAAAAATGTTGTTGGACAGGCAATTTTCTATAAATTTACATTTTCCCATATTATCTTTTATTTTGAAATGTTAGACTAATAATCATAAAAATATTCATATGTATTAAAATTTAGATTTATGATTCTAATGCCCTTTAACACTTTTTAAGGATCCGCAGGAACCTTGGATAAGACGCGCTTCTACAAACTGATCCAAAGTATGTTTGCGACACTTGAAAATCAGCTTACCTGCAGCTTAGCGATCTCATCGTAAGTCTTCTGGAGCTCAATCTGTGTGAAGAATCGGTGCAGCTGGTACATGTGTTCAGGGTCAGACACTGGATGGACGCTCAGGGCGTTCTGGAACTCTTTGCTCTGCTCTTTATTTGGATCGGAGCTTTTTCCCAGCTGGTAATGGTGGTACTGAAGTCCCTGTCAGGAAAAAAAACACACACAGAGTTCTTTTCATGACTGAAACATCCCTGGTGCTATTCCAAGCTCAGCTGTTATGCTGCATTACTTCACTTCCAGCAAGCGTAGCATGAAGTGTAAGCAGCGTGTTGAGTCTGTTTCTGCTGCAAACAGACCGTCCTTAACCATAATTACACACTAAGTCAGTGGTACACATGTGTACAGTCATGTCGGGGGTTTGTCAAGTTTGTTCCAGGAACAAGAACTTTTTAGAGTCAAGAAATGAAGTGATTAGAGTCAAACCTCCTAAAGCTACTGGTTGATATGGATATATGAACCTGAAATACTGTACGCAGAACTGTAGGTATGCATTCTTGTCATTTAGGTTAATTCAGGGAAACCACCTGACAATCTTGAGTCAGATTATGTAATCCATTAAAGAATAAAGATTAGAGAGAACTCTTCATGAAGCAGTGCCTCCACTTTGCTGTAAATCTTTACCTTACACAGTGAAGCAGTAGCTACGTTTCCATTACCCTTGAAAATGGGCAAAATCTAAAAAGCTGAAAAAAAAATATTAACGGAAACACCTGAATTTCAAAAGAACACTTAAATATTGCTAAAAGGTTTTTACGATTTCGTGAGGAGATTTTTTTCCAGACGTTTCGATATTGAAATGTATCGTAAAAGCGCAATGGAAACACTTTTGCCAAAATGACATGTTTTTTCTTTATTCTTTCTTTTCTTCTTTTTTTTTTTTTACTTTTCTCTCTTTTTCCCTTTTTTTTCTCCTCTGTTTTAATTATTCTCTTGTTCTTTCTCTTTTTAATTTTCCTTTTTTCTTTCTCTTGTTCGTTCTCTTAAACTTTCTTATATTCTTCCTCTTCCTTTTCTCTTCTCTTTTGCTCAGAACCACTTTCATAGATAAATAAACCAAAGATCATTTGCTCAAGAAAAAAAAAGTTAAATAAACCGCAATAACACGTCACATGACCACTTCTTTAGGGGAAAACATGGCGCGGCACATGTAAACTGAAGAGGAGCATAGCGTTATACTGAAAAACAATTACTGCCCGATTAGACAGCAAGAAACAAAGGAATGCAGAGTGTTATAAGGAGGTTTGGAGCGTCCATCTTCCTGCAGCGCAGTCTCGTGGGATGAGATTTCATGGAAGTTACGAGGCTCCAAAACAACCTTTAATGGAAACATGTTCAAAACGCAATAGTACTTTGGTGAAACTTCAGAATCATTGCTTTCATTTGTTCCAAATTGTAATGGAAACACAGCTGTTGACTGTGATCCTCTTTAGAGAAAGTGAAGTGTGAGCTTAGGGCAAATTTAGCTTCCTTGTATTTATCTACCTTATCTTAAAGGCTCTGATAGAGCAGGCCTGGCTTGTCGCTTCCTTGTTAGTCACACAAGTCTTTCTCAGGCTCAGCTGTGTGAAAAGATGGCTTCTATAATCAAAAACATCCAACATTATTATTCGCTCTGTGACTTTATTTTGAGGGATTGATTGTTAACTCAATGACAATCACCCTAAAGGGAACTGGGACAGAAGTTGGTTGACCTTAAATACGAATGACATTAGCAGAGCCCAGCATGTTGACCCACAGGGGATTTTCACACCATTGAACCTAAGCTGAACTCTGAGCCTGCCTCGCATCTCCTGCCCTGCTTAGCCACTCCCTGTTCACCCTTAAATCTAAAACATAAAGGAAAGGTTTGATGGTATGAGCGGCATTCTCTGTAATTACAGATCTCAGCCAGGTTTTAGTGCCGTCCAAAGGTGAAACGTGTTCACTAGCTGTCCAAAGGTGACGGTTTGCCCACGCGTAAGGACATGCTGCTTGTTTTTAACTTAAAAAGGCCTGAAAATATCATGAAAACTGTTCTTACTGTTCTTTAAACCTTTGGGGTCGCAAGACACTGGTAGGGGGTCACCAGATGCCTTCAAAGAAGGTTTTCTTTACAGTTTGAGCCCATTTTGACACATTGAACACTTTTTGTCCATTTTTGATCTCTCTAATTTGCAACTTTGAAACTAATTGTTCCTACTTTTTAAATTACATTACTTCAACCCCCCTACCCCCCCTCTCTGCCACTTTTAAGCCAATATTGACACTTTTAACCTCTTACACCAATTTTTTTGGTCACTGCGGTTTTAAAATTCCCATTTCACCCCATTTTTGGTCACTTTTAACCCATTTTATTTCTGATTAAAACAAGGATTTACATCTTTAAGATGACTATAAATAGGGCGCAAATAATAAAATTCCTGGATAACAGTGGATCTTATTCAGCTAAATAAATACATGTGGTTATCACAGATTCATAGAACAATGGACCATCATTTTACTGACTTTATGGATGGGCCCCACAAATCTCTCCCCTTTATTCCCCCTTATAGATGGTCCTGTCTCCACATGACTGTTCTTCAATGTTAATGTCTGTGTTCAACCACCTTCAGCTACAGTGGGGGTCCCTGGTCTTTAGGACCTTTATTTGGCTGAAAAGGTTGAGAACCACTGGTGCAAAAGATTTACCTCATATTCACTGATGCAGCTCCTGTGAGTATAGTTGATGATGCATCTGCCGAGCAACTCGTCAGGCTTGGTGCTCCGAATGTCGTTCCTACAGTTTTCAAAGAAGGGCTGGAGTCTCACGAGTAACGTGCGTGACAGGAGGTACCCGAACCCTCCGTGGCAGTACTTCCCTTCCACGTCTCCGCCCGTCAACTCCTCCGGACGGCCCATGTAAAGCTCTCGATTCATACTCAAGTGCTCCACCAAAGCTTTGACTCGGTCCGCTTCCGTGTAAGCGTCATCCTGCGCCAAATAGAACCAGTCGTATTCGTTGATGTAGTGGTCGAAAATGTATTTTATTGTCTGGAACATGTTCCATATTTCCCGCTCCTCTTCGTGAGAAACCACAACCATGCCGTTTGGGGTTTTGCGGTTGCGTGAACCCATAAAGAAGACCACTGGCTCCAGGTGGTGGCTGATGGTGCGGTTAACGGCTACACCCAGGGTGTCAATGGTGTTTTTGGACGTCAGGACTCCGACGAACAGACGCTCTCGTATCCCCAGCTCAGTGCTCACGTACTTTGGCCTAAAAAAGATAGAAAACAGGAATGGGATGACTACAGGAAAGCAAAATGACTTCTGCCAGAGCTCCAAACTCACATAGAGAGAAATTAGGTTCTTCTTTTCTTAATTATATTAGTTAATCATTTGGCAATTTTTGGTTCTGACGCTGCTGTTCCTGGGAAGAGAATTCAGTCTTCCAGCAAATTAAAACCTTGTAAAGAAAAAAAAAGTAAACCTTCGTAGAGACAGACTAACAAAAAATATTCTACCAGAAAGGTAAAAATGAAAATATACAGATTTGTCTTGACTTTACCAACCAATCAGAAATCTTGCTAATACTCCTATTTCCTGTTGATGATGTTCATCAACTTGAGACCAAGCTTGATTTCAGTTTACTTCAAGATGCTTCAACTGTAATCTAAAGATGCTCCTTGTTGTAAGTAAAAACTTTTAAATAAAAAAAAATACACATCAGTCAATCCAAATCTACTAGTTTATTCTGATAAAATTCATAATATTCTTAATAGATTAGATATGTGTTTCTTTCAGATTCCCGAGACATTGATAAGAACAAAGAAAATATTTTTTTTGTTTACTTTTTGTTTTTACTTTTTTAAGAGAGCAACTGGATTTAAGATTAATGTTAGTTTAGGTTATTTATTCCAATCACTAAATATTTTTTACACAGAAATTGAAAGTACAATTACGCTAGTTGGTATACTGTTGTCAAAAAAGTCAGTATGTTTTTATAGGATGAATTAGAACAAGGAAAATCTTTTCTTTTTTTCATTACTTCTTTAGAGAGTGCAACTGAATTTAACATTAATGTTAGTTTATTCAGATATTTACTAGTTTAAGCTGAATATTCTAAATCTGAAATTCTCAAGTCATGGTTCTGAATTGTGGGTAGGGCTGCACGATTATTACTAAAATGATAATCACGAACAGTGATTTACAGTGTGAAATTAAGCTTTAAAATTGAATTATAATCTAAAAAAACAATTACCCCAATAATTTAAAATGTACCAAAGGCCAAATGAATAAATAGACTATTGCAGAGTGCAGAGCCCCGTATTTTAAATGTATATATTGACAAAGATCAGGTTAATTTAATTGTGGCAACCAAAATCGTGATCACGATTAAAATTAAATTAATTGTGCAGCCCTAGGTGTGGATCATAAAACTATTTCCTGGAAATTTGTTCTACATTTGACTTGAGTGGGCAATAATTTGGTGCCTTTTTATCCCAATCACTATTTTTTTTATTATTATTTTAAAGAAGTTGAAAGAATGATTAGTTGGTATACTGTTTATATATATAAAAAACGAAATAATTCTTGGAGTTAAACATTATTTCTACTCTAAAATTCACATATTATCAGTACATTAACTGGCAGCTGATTGAGTATTTAGGTATTTTACTTATTGAGGGTCACTGTGTGTTATATGGAGTGATGGTGGGTCCTGAATCCAGGTTTGATTAGCATCCCCATCATGATGATCCCAATCCTGGGCTGACTGAGCAGCTCTCCGGCCTGTAATACTGCTGTTGGTAAGATGTAATAAACATGACCTACTTATAAACCTTTAACCACCTGTGGACCGTCAGCCCGCTGTGACCTCCCTATCCCTGGGTTTCCTGTGACCTACCTGAACAGTTTTTTGGGCGTAACGGGCTGTGAAGGCTTGTGGGGGATGACCCGGACCTCGAAATCCTCCTCGGACTCCCCGTCTGTCTCGGTTGTAATGGAGTTAGGCTTCCTGGCTGCTTTCAGCGGCTCGTCCTGAGCCGCGGGCACAGCCTGACCCTCCGTAGCGTCCCAGTAACAGGGTTCCTCCGTCCAGCTGACGCTCAGCAGGCTCAGGGTGAAACCCAGAGAAATGCCGACCATCACCGGGCCGACGGATCGCAGCAGCGGGATAAATAGCGACAGCCTCATCCTCATCCTTACCAGCGGCTCTTTCTGTGTCTCACTCCGCCGCTTCAGTCACTGAGATCAGCGTAGCAGCAGCGGAATCGTCGGTGTGGACATCCAGCCTGTGGAGTGTTGCGTAGGAGCCCAGAGTGAAGTTCAGGAACATGAAGCAGCGGTGTCTTCCTTGAATTTTACGCAGGTCAGTACGTGTAAATCCGGATGCTACCTGGCTCCTCCCCCTGCTACATGGCCCCTCCCCCTGGCAAGGAAGTGGGACTAGTTTGTAGCGCTCAGGCGGCGGAGGGCGGAGGAACATTCACAGTGAACAACCCGCTGAGTTTGACTCTTGCTTATTATAATAAGTAAATAATAAATAAATACATCCAAGTCATATTTATGGATATTATTTTGTATTATTTATTTTATTATATTATTATAATGTTATAATATTTTATAATAATAATAATAATAATAATAATAATTATTATTATTATTATTATTATTATTATTATTATTATCTAACTTTTTTCACAGTTTTTTTGTTTGATTTTGTTTTTTAATGGCAGGAAAGGGCTTCCATTATAACGCAGGTCAGACGCAGGGACTTTTCAAAATATTATAATAATTATAATACTTAAATGATAAATTAAAATCTAATCTAATCTAATCTTAGTATCTTGGCATCTTGTGACTTAGTAGCTCATAATTATGTAATTATCTCATAATTACAGCTTAGTATTTATGAAATAGTATCTATAAGATAATAGTTTATATAATATTATTATTTTTATTGTTGTTGTTTTTTACTGGCGGGAATGGAATGGGCTTCCATATAAAGATGGCAATTGTATCACCGTCGACTGTTTTAATTAACAGCCGAGGAAAACATGTGCAAAGCTGGTTAGTTTATTCAGCTTTCATTATGTTATTATTATACGCCATTCCCCGCTACTAATGAGCAATTTTGAACTGTGACAGTTATGTATAATTTATAATAATGAAATACTTGTATTGCTCAATAGGAACAAAACCAGTTTTAAAGCCATTACTGTAGTTCGTCTAATAGCTGACTAATAACAATGTCAACAACTATTCAATGCTTCATTTTTATCATGTAAGGCAAGAAACGTATTTCTGGGATGTCAAATATCAACAAAAAAGAAACAAAAACCTAGTAAATATACTTCAGACCATTAGTTTATATATATATAAAAAATCAATGGTTGACTTTTAGAATTTGTTTACATTTATTAATTTCCCCTTGTCTTTGATCATCAAAGTAAGTAAGATAATGATGATTGATGAATGCTTCATCATAATCATTACTCTTCTACTATTCACTACTGTAACATAGACCAAAACATTAAACAAAAATAATGTGCAGTTGAATTCTTAATGAAAAATGTGTAGGCTAAATAGCAACAGAGGGTAAGACTAAATAAATAATTTCAAGTCCTTTTTGTGTACATTTTGATTTAGAAATTTATCAGATTGTGCTTCTCAATCTGTTGTTTTACACATAATTTAAATTATTAACTTATTAATTTAAAATTTGATCAATTTCAAGGGTATCTGAAATCGTGTTATTTATTTATTGTGTATTCATTCGGTCATTTATTTAGCATTTGGGCTACTCTCTGATTTTGAAATTGACGTCTCCCACATTCTTCGGTAGCCTTGAAAGCACCGTTTAGCTGTCTTCCTCGCTGCCTGAATGAAAATCTTAAACGTCACTCTCGGCGGCGCCGCTTCTGTCCTTCAATGCTGGACTTCTCCACATTTCAGCGTGTCACGGCTGTGGGAGGAGGTTGAACGCTGCTGTAGGACATCCTGGGACCGTGTGAATATTTTTTAAAGCGCCGCACGGTCATGGAGTGCCGTGTGCTGTCCATCCAGAGTCATGTTGTCAGGGGATACGTTGGAAACAAGTCGGCGTTATTCCCGCTGCAGGTGAGAGAGTCGGAGCCACGGTGGTGGAACCGGGAGATTAAAAAAAAACCTCTTTTTGAACTTACTTTGATCTTAATACTGTTATATATTAGTGTTGTGCTTATTTAAGTGTAAATCTGCTATTTTCTCAGCGACCAATAAAGGCCATGTCCTATTCTCACCCAGTTTAATTTACTCAACATAGACGAGTTTTTGACCACAAACCTGTGTCCACATGTCACATTATTGTTTTAATGAGATGTCTTCCAGGTATCCACTGTATTAAAGGTTAGAAACACATCAGATCCACATGTTACTAGTGTATTATGTTGGATTTTGCGTCTTGCTGCTTAATATAGTATTTTTACTTTTTTTAAATTTTGCTTTTTAAATATATTCCATTAGGGGTCGTCCACAATTCATCGAATTTTAACTGTGATCACTATTTTGGTGTTTGCCACGATTAAATGAATCTGAATGTTACATGTAATATAGTTCGTTTCACGTGAAACGATCTATAGACTGTCACTCTATGCGTAAGCAGCGGCCCTCATTGGTCAGTTTAGGTCACGTGATAGGTGCACCACGTGACTTAAAGCCCTAACTCAGGAAATACCCTAAAATTTGAGTGTTTTTATATATAAGTATATACGTATATGTATTTTTAAAGGTAGAATTTGCCGTGTTAAAAAAAGTTAAAATGAAAAAAATATATATGTCAAAAGTGGGATTTGAACCATTGGTAGCTCGGCTATCCTGACACGGTGAAAACACAGGCACATTACGCTTATGTAGAAAAGGTCCAGAAAAGTACCCGGGCTATGGGTACGCTTAACATATCTATAGACACTTTCTTTATAATACGACTCTGCACTCTGTAAGGTGTATTTATTTCGTTAGCCGTTTTTAGTATAATTTTTATTTAAAACATTTTAGATTTTATTTTGCACTATAAACCATACACATATTGTATGTTTAAAAGTAGTGTAATAAAAACACAGATTTTTTTTCCTCTTTAACATGATGTATAATTGCGATTATCATTTTGGCCATAATTGTGCAGCCCTATATTATTATTGTATGTGTGTGTATATATATATATATATATGTGTGTATATATATATATATATATATGTGTGTATATATATATGTGTGTGTGTGTGTGTGTTTTTGTCACTAAAGATATCGCAATTTTGTATTATTTTTTTAAGGTAGCTTATATTTAATGACTGTAAACACTTAAAAAAAAAAAAAAAAAAGCCCTTTGCCCTGTGTTAAAGTAATAAAATCATGCAAGCACATCTTTAAAAGAGCACAATGGGAAATGTTGACCAGCTCCCACAGTGGTTTGTCATGTTGTTCTCTCCTCATGTGTCTTAGCCTGATGTGGAATCTGATACTATTACACACACATGCACACACAATCATCCTGTTTTTACAGCTGCTTTGCATTTCTTTCCTCAGGTCCTGGGCTTTGAAGTAGACTCCATTAACTCAGTGCAATTCTCCAATCACACAGGTTAGTTAGCTTTACTACTCTCTTTTTGTAGATTAACTTGTTTATTGAGGGTGTAAAAAACCTGATTCAGGGATATAACGTGATGTTTCACTATGAGATTATCGTATCAATCCAAAAAATGTACAAATCTATTGGTTTTTTTTTTTTTTTTTTTTTTTTTTTTTAAATGAAAAAACATTTAAATGCGATAACATATGCATAGCACTTGTACTCCTGCTTGTTAAACTACCTCACTCCTCAATACATTTTAGCTTGGAAGTTGATTGAACTTTATTTTCACTTTTATAGATGTATGTGATTAGTTTTTATTAAGAATTTAAGAACGGAATTACAATCTGCTGTAGAAGCAGTTTAATAAACATACCACTTGTTTTTGATATTGGTAGTGAATGACAATTAGTTCCAATGTACTTGTTCTTTCATACTATTTTGTACATGTAAAGGTGAAATTTGTAATAATATCGTGATGCATATCGTATTGTTTAGTATCGGGATATATTGTATCGTGACATGCAAATCCTATTGTCAGATACATGACAATGCATATTCCTGTCTCATCATTTTACATGTAAGAAAGGGGCTTAGAATTTCTAAGGCAGACTTTTAAGCATCGTTTTGTATTTAATGTACTAATACTTTGAGTTAACTTGCACAGCAACTGTGCTGTTATTGTTAACACACTTTTAGGGAATTAAACACAAAAGCTGTAGCTCTTTAACATGTATTTCCTTTATTGTAAAACTAAAAATGAGCAGAAAGGCCCTTTAGTTCTCACTGATTGATGGCCCTTCACATGACAGCAGGTAATCATTGTCCCTGTACTTTGTCCTCTTTGTATGCTTGCTTTATCTGTCAGGGAAGTATTCATAGAGCAGGTCAGTCAGCTTTAACGCACACATGACTTTTCTCAGGTGTTAATGTTTTTCTCTGGCATAACGTTTGTGTCGTAAAGCATTAGCTCAGACTGACCTGCTGCTGTATTGTAAACTTTTAGAACAAAGGATTATTCTGTAGACTGAGTTAAAACTATTTAATTCACAAGTGAATTGATTAATTCCAGCAAGTTTGTGTCGTCTTTTTTTTTTTTTTTTTAATGGTAGATATGTTAAGGTTTTATTTTTTCAGACAACATTTTTTCAGGAAATTTACTTTGAAATGGTTCCAAGGCATGTTTTTCCAAGATTGTGTGGCTCCCAAAGTAAATGCACAAAATGACTGCAAAAATACACACAAATAACAGAAAATATACAAAATGACTCCAAAATAAACAAAGCTACAACAGAAACACACACAAATAGAAGAAAAATGTACATATTGTCAACAAAAATACACAAAATGACTCTAAACACACTAGAAGTATACACAATTACTAAGTTTGTGTAACCCTTAAAGTTAACGCACAAATTGACTTAAATTACTTGGAAAAAAACACACAAAACAACAACAGAAACACACAAATTACAGAAAAATTAACATATTGCCAACAAATTACATAAAATGACTCAAAACACCTAAGAAGACTACAAAATTACTCAAAACGCACAAGAAAACTACAAAAATTTACAAAATAACAGAAAAATGCACAAATAACAGTTAATAACTTACAAAAATATTAAGTAAATAGATTAATAACGTCCTACAATGTAACATTATTTATTTACAAACCATGGTCTGAGCTCTGGTTACTGCGTCCTGCTAATAAATGGTGTTTAAGTTTTAAAGCTGGAGAGTGAAAGAGTCTCCTGATTTTCATGTAAAGAAAAAAAATAATAATAATAACTTATATACAGTAACATGTGAACCCTTGAGCTCAAAACACCTGCAGAGACAAAGAGATTATTATGGAAGGTTCCAGTGTCAGAGGAATGTTCCTCAACCACAGGGGAATGAGACTTCAACACAGAAAACACTCAAAGATGCATAAACATCTTCTTTATTCTGAGAAAAAAAAAACACCATTTCCTGAGAAGAGAATAATATTCAGTCGTAGACTTTGACACACTTTGCACATGCACACATAGTTATCCACAGCACATGCTTCTACTTTGCTGCACAACCTTTAAGTCCTCTCTGCAGGAGCTGAAATCACTGCATCCAGGTCAGCTTCAGGCCCCGTGCCCCCCAATCTGGCCCCCGAAAAACCGCCAACTGTGTGTGTGCTCATATTGTGTGCGCTCGTTGGCAGTCAGAGCAGCATTTCACAATGTATTCTGGGTAATGGTGAGAGGGGCACAAAGAAGAGGGGAAACTGGCAGCAGAGATGCAATTTTCCTATTTAGTCGAGCTCGAGGCCCCCAAAACCTCTTAGTGGGTGGGCAGTATTGATTTATCTGCTAAATCTGCTAAATAATTTTTTAATATTAAATTTTTTTCTTTATTCATTTATTATTCAAAAAAACCAACAAAATTAAAGAAAAATACACCACACAACAAAAATACACAATCAATCAAACTTTATTTATAAAAGTGCTTTTCATGCAAATTAAGATTGCAGCTCAAGTACTCCACCCCCACAAATCACCTCACAAACAGACGCATGGGCAAAATGACTTATAACAACAACAACAGTAACAAATGTAAGAAAAATACATAAAATAGTTTGTAAAAAAAACACAAACGACAAAAATGCGCAAAATGAGAGAAAAAATTCTAAACAAGCGTAAAATAACACAAAATCAAACCAATACACATGAAACAATAACAATAACACACAAAACGACAACAAAAAGACACAAAAGGTCAACAAGAACACACAAAACAACAAAAAGACACAAAAAGTCAACAAGAACACAAAATGACAAGAAGATGCCAAACAAACAACAAAATGACAAGAATTACATACAAAACAACAACAGTAACACATAAAACAACAAAAAGACACAAAATGGCAACAGTAACACAAAAAGACAACAAGACACCAACAACAGAAAGACAAGAATAAAAACTTTTTTTTTATTTTAATACCTTCATTTAACCAGGAAAGTCTCATTGAGATTAAGAATCTCTTTTTTAAGGGAGTACTAGAAGTATTTAGGGTTAAGGGACTTAACCCTAAATACTGTGGCATCACTGTGGCTCAACGTCCCACAGTGATGGCCCACGATGGATTCGAACCAATGACCCTCCAATTAAACCTAAACAACTAGACCATCACTTGATGCTCAGACAACGCTGTGTTTTTCACGTGTTGCAGCAGAGCTGTGTTACACATATGCCTTGTTTTATTCTTCATTCGTTCCTGCCTATTGTCATAAAGGTTTGTCATAAATCATGTGACTTATTGTCTTCCTTCTCAGGCTACGCACATTGGAAAGGACAGGTGTTGACAGCAGAGGAGCTGAATGTGTTATATGAAGGCATTAAGCTTAATAAGGTCAACCACTATGACTACATCCTCACAGGTGAGTTAGAGGAACAGACACAGTAATAATGTTGATACAGAAATGTGTCTTGTTCAAGATCAAAACGTTTAACATGAAGCATTTATGCATGTCGGACAAACTTTGGTTACAGGCCTCGGACTAAGATTGTTTGGCCCCCAGAGTAAATGCACAAAATTATTCAAAATATACAAATTATACAGAAGTGCAACAACAAAATACACAAATAACAAAAAATATATTCAAAATGACTCAAAAAACACACAATACTCCAAAAAAAAACACAAAATGACCACAGAAACACAACTTTACAAATTGGCAACAAAAACATAAAATGACTCAAAACACACAAGACTAGAAAAATAACAGAAATTTATAAAAAATGTATCCAAATAATGTACAAATTAACTGAAGAATACTCAAAATGAATTAAAAAAATTACAAAATAACAAAGATTTACATAATGTCAAAAAAATTACACAAAATGACTCAAAACACACAAGAAGACTACAAAAAATAGAAAATATGCAAAATGACTCCAAAAATACACAAAACGACAACCAAACTAGCAGAAATAATTTACACATTGCCAAAAAATTGTACAAATAACCAGAAAAATACCGAAACCTAATCCAAAAAAACACACAAACCCTTTGTTTTTTCCTGTAGTAATGATGATGTTGGTCATTGTTCTAAACACAGGTATTAACATTGATAATGTCACCTAAATCACATTTTTGTGGCCCTCGCTGTGATAAAGGTTGCTTGTCTCTGATGTAGACCTATATGCATAGATTATCTACTGTTCTTACATTTTCACTCACCATCCAAGGATACAGCAGAGACACTTCCTTCCTGGAGATGGTGGTGGACATTATTCAGGAGCTGAAGAAAGCAAACCCCAGCTTGGTCTATGGTGAGTGTTTGAGAACACTTTTATTTGGACTCACTGGTTTAGACCCAAGCTTACGTTTGCATGTCTTCATAGTTTGTGACCCAGTGATGGGAGACCATGGTGCTATGGTAAGAACATCACCAAACTGATTGTTATTCAGATCCAAATAATGGCTTTTGGTGCATGGGACTGAAACCTTTTTAAGAGTCATTTATAATAATTGTTTTCTTTTTTTACATGAAAGCAGATGCATTTATTAATAATAATAATGATGAAGATGCCTTTCTCAGTATGTCCCAGAGATCCTGCTCCCCGTGTACAGGGACAAGGTGGTGCCTTTGGCTGACATCCTCACACCCAACCAGTTTGAAGCAGAGTGAGTACATTGAAAACCACCAGTAAAGTCTGTATGAGATGATGTCCAACTTTATATTATGTAAATAACTGGTAACAGAATGGTTAAAGTTCACATTTATTCAGACAACTGTTCCTCAGGAAATCTACTTTGATCTCCTGACATGATTTCGACTGACAACTGGGTAACGGTTTTCTGAATAAATGAAACCATAACATATTATTCAAAAATATAAACTCTTCATGGAAATTACTTATTGGAATTAACCAAAAATTGGGAGTAATTTTAAATAACTGTAATATAATAAAAAGATAAATATTCACATCTTTTCAAAATTATACAAATAAACATAATGAATTTTCAAAGTTGGAAACTTTCCATGGGAATTAATGGGAAACTGTCAAAGTTAAAGGTTGGGTCTTAACGGTAATGTTCAATACAGTTGGGAGAATAAATTTTAGCGTCATCTGTAATAGCATTAGTTATGTAAAAGTTACTCCCAATTTCTGGTTAATTCCAATAAATAATTAAATTTGTGATTATTCACAAAATCCCAGACCTTCAAAAGAAAACTTCATAGGAAACATCAAAGCGATCAGCTTTGATGTTTCCTTTGAAGTTTCCAAGCAAGATATTTTGCTGGAATTATTACGCGGAAATCAAGCAAACTTCAGAGCAATCACCAGAGGCCTTTGTGGCAGTTGTCAGTCAAAACATGTCAGGAGATCAAAGTGGATTTCCTGAGGAACAGTTGTCTGAATAAATGAAACCTTAACATATTATTAAAAAAATAATGTGGCTGGCTTCATTATTGTGCTTCGACTGATTCATCTGTGGCTGTTTTATTTTTTTGTTTCCAGGCTGCTGACTGGGAGGAAAATAAACACCCAAGAAGATGCCATTGAGGTCATCATCTGGCTTTGTTGTCTTTGGACTGAGTTTGCAAGTGAAAATGTCCAAATATATGAAACCTGAGCCTCTCTCTGCTCTGCAGGTGATGGACTTGCTTCATAAAATGGGTCCGGAGACAGTCGTCCTCACAAGCACTGACCTCCTATCAAAACACGGGGACAAGTTTCTGGTGGCTCTTGGGAGCCAAAAATTGAGTAAATTTCCCATCTTTCTTTTTTTAATACCCTTGATGCTTTCTTCCTGATTTAAATGAAGACAGTTTTTTATTTCCTAGCTGATTTATCATCAACTGTAGCCTCATACCACATGATTAACTGTTCTGTTTTAATATGTTAAGATTTCATTTTTTCAGGCAAACCTATTTCAGGAAATTTACTTTGATCTCCTGACATGTTTTGACTGCCAACTGTCAGTCTTCCACGTCTACTGATTGCTCTGATGTATCCCTAGAAGTTCTTTCATAATGAAAGCATCAAAGTTTTTTCCCTTATGACCACGGGATGAGGGGACATTTTTACTCTCTCACACCTGAGACTCTCTTCTCCAAAGACCATCGGGTGAGAAAGAACTTATAAGGACACATCAAAGCAATCAGTAGATGCTTTCCCTATGAAATAACTCTTAGCATACATCAAAGCAATCAGTAGATGCCTCTGAGGAAGACTGACAGTTGGCAGTCAAAACGTGTCAAGAGGTCAAAGTAAATTTCATGAAAAAAGTTTGTCTGAATAAATGAAACCGTAACATAATTTTAAAAAATAAGACAAAATGAACTTGCTGGAATTATTAACTGTTCTGTTTGTTTGTGCGACTCCTGCAGTGAAATATGAAACTTATCAAAATATGAACACTCTGCTCCTCACTGCAGCAAAGCCCGATGGGACCAACAGCAATCAGAAGATTTGCATGGACATCCCTAAAGTAGACGCTGTCTTCGTGGGCACAGGAGACCTGTTTGCTGCAATGCTGCTGGCCTGGACCCACCTCCACCCAAAGGACCTAAAAGTCAGTAATAATCATTCAAAGCTGAATTCATCCTGACATTTTTACAATAGTGACATGAAATGGCTCAGTTTTCAAGCAAAAAAGAACTGATTTGGTTTTAACTCAGTCCTCTTTTCTTCTTCTTCCACAGACTGCCTGTGAAAAGACTGTTTCTGTCATGCATCATGTCATTCATAGGACCATTACTTATGCTAATGGTAGGGTTTGTATGCAGTAAATGTCCGCCTGTGCTGTCTTAGTTTTTATTACTTCTCGTTCTCGCTGGGGTTGCAGATTGGGTGGAAAATATGGAGTAAATTTTCACGATAACTTAGGCTCTGGAATTTGGTAATATCTAAAAATGTCTACGTTTTCCATGGAATATATTTTGGAATTAACCAGATATTGTGCATAACATTTGAATAACTGTTATGGATGTTTTAGATGATGCTAAAGTAAAAAGCCAACCTTCAATTTTGAGAATTTCCCATTAATTCCTGTTAATTCCCATGGAAAGTTTACAAATTGGAAAATTCCCAGCATTTTACTTTGTTTTTAATTGTATTATTTTGAGAGGATGTTGATATTTATGTTTTGTTATAATTTATTTAAACTTACTCCCAATTTTTGATGATTTCCAATAAATAATTTCCATAAAGAGTTTATATTTTTGAATAATATGTTAAGATTTCATTTATTCAAACAACTATTCCTCAGGAAATTCATTTTGATCTCCCGACATGTTTCGGCACAACTAGCAGTTTGCGTCAGAGGCGTCTGCTGTTTGCCGCTGATGTGTCCTTTGAAGTTTCCGTCAATTCCGCATAATAATTCCAGCAGACAAAGTCGTTGTCATAATAAATGAAATTTTAACATAATATAAAAAAAGACAAAGTGAATCTTGATTGAATCATTAGGTGGAAGTTAAGGAAACTTCAAAGGGAACATCAAAGCAATCAGCAGACCCCTCTAATGAAGACTGGCAGTTGGAGATCAAAGAGTGTATTTCTTGATGAACAGTTTTCTAAACAAATGAAACCTCAACATATTATTAAAAAATAAGACAAAAATAATCTTGCTGGAATTATATTTTTGAATGTTCCCCAAATTCCCTGACTTAAGCTTGTGTGGAAATTTACCTTAAATTTTTCACCTTATTGTGAACCTACTTCTTCCCTGTTGAGCTCTAAACCGTGGACTTTACCCTTTTCCTTCCTCTGTCTCCAGATGTGGCTGGCCCTGGTAAAAGGCCCAGCCCTGCACAGCTGGAGCTGAGAATGGTTCAAAGCAAAGCGGACATTGAGAATCCATCTGTCGTGGTAGAAGCTAAAGTCTTATGAAGGTCTTAACACTGGGGAGCACTGAAGAGTCCAAATACATTTACATTTGGGGTCCAAATTCAATTCAGGAGTGGATTGCGTGTCTATGCCGAGAAGAAACCCTGAGGGGCCATTTACTAGGTGGTCACAAACACACTAGAGTCACTGCCATAATGTGTCTGTTCTATGAAGCCTGTGTGTGTGATTCATAGCGTAAAAGGTCGGCTTAGGTTTAGGAATAATGTAAATATTCACCTGTTAAACAACTCTTTTCAGATAATCTGAGACAGAAACAAACAAGCTAATCTAGCGATGTACGCATGACCATGTCTTACCCGCTTTGACTGTGATAAGCCAGGAATGGTGACAAAGTGTCAGTAATGAAGAGATATAAGCATGTAGAGCAGGTTTTATTTTTTTATAAGGTTCTAAACATAATTAAAGGACAGTTGGGAAGCAGTCAGATCAATAATATTCTATTATTCAGACCTGTCAATTTTAAATTAAACCTAATGTAATAAATAACCTGACAGTTGTTACACCAACAAAAATGCAATGTTTTGGCTACAATCCAAACAGTAACAAATCTCTTTGTCAGATATTAGCAGTTATCTGGATCATTCACACTTTAAAGGCTTGGAAGACATTTTAATCTCCATTTTTATCTATACAGTAGGTCCATTTTTTTCTAAAAATTACAATGTAATTTGCAAATTGGATCCGATTTGGATGAAACTCAGTGGCATAATTGAAGAACCAACTCAACATAGACTCAGATTTTATAAAGATCAGTAATTTATTACATGAGATATGAATTTATTTAATTTCCCCAATCATCACAGTTCATTTAAATCAGATGTATTAATGTGTGTGTGTGTGTGTGTGTGTGAGCATGGTGTGTTCAGTGGAAGTGGAGGAAAGTTTGTTTGTTGCTGTTTTTCGTTCTGTTAGGTTTTGGGTGTTGCAGAGTTCAGTTCATGGGAGAGGAGTAAGTGTGTTAACGTGTGTGGTAGAGGGAGTTGCGGTGCATGTCCAGGTAGGCCAGTAAGCCTGTAGAACACATGACTTTATTCTTAACATATTTAGACACAAGAACGCACTTGAATTCATGCCATGATAATATAGGATAAATGTAATGTTATGCAATTTTAATCCCGTCGCAGTTCCATGATCTTTGTTAGCTCCTCGTTTTAATGTCTTAATATTTGTTTGATTGTATCAAAAAATGTTTTTTTTTTTTTTATTTAAATTTTTTTAACATGTCGCACTGTTTAGATCCTCATCTTAAGCATCTCAAATTGAGGTATTTGCACAGATAATCTTTAATATATTTCATACTAATTATTGTTTTCATTGTTGACTGTTAATATCATATCACAAAGGAGCCAGTATGAGGAGAACGTGCTGTACTGAATTAGCCTTAACATCATTGTCTGTGATTGTTTTTATTTGATAATAGGGATGTTGGAGAGCCAAGTGCCAAACCTTGAGCTGCTGCTCTATAAGATAAGAAGTGTATGTGCAGAGACTAATTAAAAAATGTAACATCAACAACTTGAATTGTTTGATTTATGTTTATTTTATTGTTTATTTTTTTCACTTTTAATTACAACAATTCAACAATCTGTAATTTACATTTTTTTAATCTGGATTTTAAGTGTTACGGAGAATAATGCTTTTAAATAAATGCCAGGTCTGATAACACTGATGATGGTGTGAATGTGTGTTGACCAAGCTACTAAATGCTCTTTTTATCAGAAAAAAATATTTGTCCTGTGTGTTATTGGCTAATCTAACATTAGATTAGATGAATGTCCTGTTATCGAGTTAAACAAACACAGTTAGCTCCAGGTTTATATTCTCTTTATTTGCTTTGTAGATGATTTTTTGCAGCTCTACAAACTCTCATTTTCCTGAGTGCACACTTGTTAAACCAGGTGAAATAACCATCCACTACGTACAAATATAGTCATGGCTGAAATGTGAAGGTCAAGAACTTTTGTCACTGGGTGACACTCCTACAAAATAAAACAATGGAAGAACACTTCCTGCTCTGATTAATGTCAGTTTTGACTGCAACGTTTGCAAAGTTAGGGTATGAATTTGCTTTAGGTTTAGCACAAAGATGAGCAACTTTTATCACAATATGGGCCACAAAAATGTGATTGTGTAATCTGAGGGCTGCATTATCAACATTCATGTTAGCATTTAGAATAAATGAATGAACAAATCTGAACATTAATACAGTACAAGAAAAAACAATGGGTTTTGTTGTTTTTTTATATTATTTTTACCATTGTATATTCTGTAATATTGTTGTAATTTTTTGTAATGTTTGAGTTTGTTTTGTTTTTTTTTGGGGGGGGGTGGGGGTGGAATCACTTTATTATTCTATTGTTTTGTGTTCTTTTTGGAGTTATTTCATGCATTTTTGTTGTGTTTTTCATCATGTATGTTTCTATGGGGGTGGTTTTGTGTTTTTATGTTGTCATTTTGGGTATTTTTTTCTATGAATTGTGTTTTGGAGTCACAATATGTATTTATATTATGGTTTTGTGTGTGCTTTTGTTGCCATTCTGTGTGTTTTGGAGTCATTTTGTGCAATTTTATTCTCATTCTGTATCTTTTTGGAGTTATTTTATGCTATTTTGTTGTAATTTGTTCTGTCTATTTCTTAGTTATTTTGTGAAATTACTTTGGAGACTGCACAAAATTACATCGTGGGCTGCATGTGGCCCCCAGGCTACCAGATGCCCATATATGGTGTAGCATATTTTCTTAACAGCACACATGGACACTCCTCATCACAGAGCTCAAATTACTTCAGGAGAAAACATTCCCATCAACTGCACAGAATCATTATGTAAATACAGACAAATGTGTCAGCAGCACATTATTGAATCAATACCACGAAGAACTAACGCATTCAATCGAGCAAGGTAAATAATACTGCTTATGCTTTAGAATAATAAATGTAACTTGTTGGATACTTGCAATAAGTTTATATCTCAGCTTCTGCCTCCAAGTGATACATTTGTAGCTCTAGTATATGAGAAAACTACAGTAGCAGCATTTTTCTTACAGTACAGTTGTATGTAAATGCACTAAACATAAGGAAACGGTAAATAAGCAACAAAGGTTTAAGAAGATGGCAAAGTCCTGGAGTTGTTTCCAAGTGTACAGTGTGATTAAGGTCAGGTGAGCTCGCTCAGCTTCCAGCCAACACTAATCCACAGGATGAATAGCCTGCATTAGCCCTAATAACCAGACAGGCCGACGTGTTGGACGTGCAGATATGTTGATATTAATTTTAACATGCTAGCTTTAAACACTACACCCAGAATTTAAAGGGTACCTGTAGTAGAAGTGTATTCAACAAAAAATGTGTTTGATGTATTACCAATATATACAAAAATATGTGCATCTTTTTTATTAAAAAAAACAACAAAAAACACACATTTTAGAATGATTTTATACCTTGGGGCATAAACTAAATTAAGAGCCCCCATTATGTTATTTAAATGTACAGTCCAACATTATTATCAATTGATCCAACTAAAACTAATACTGAAATTGGTCAAATTTGCTTTACTTCAACACGTAACAATAACCGTCGTATACACTATTTCAAAAAGATGTATAATCTCCTGTGAAATTTTATTGAAACTCCCCTATTAATAACCTTCACTAGCTTGATATATCATAAACAATACGGTAAGAGAAGTATCTTTCAAACTAATTCACAGATTGTATCTATCAAATATATTGTAAATTGCTGTCTCTGTAATTTGTTTTGGTCTTGCTCCTTTTCTAACAAATTGTGGAATAACTGATCTCTGCTTGTATTGATCCTCACTTCTCTTTATGCTTTGAACACATACTGCAGTATTTCATCTGAGAAAGAAACAATTCTATATCATTAACCTTATTATACTTTTAGCTAAAAGGCATATTCACAAATGTCGATACACAAAACAGAAAGCACTGCTTTCTATTTTTTAAAACTAAGTCAAACAATATATGAATTATTGGTAATACTGTACATCAAACACATTTTTGTTATATACATTTCAACTGCAGGTACACTTTAATATCAAATAAAATCAATGAAAGTCCCACTTTATAGTGTTCCTGAGCAGCAAAGGCCACAAAGGTGAAATGAGTGTCCTCAAGTGATCTGCATAATCTTCCACCAGACTTTAATTTTAGCTTTGCCAACAGACCAGCAGGGGGCAGATGAGCTCCACAGCCAATGAAACAAATCCCTGCTCTGAGTATTTACTGTATACTACCAAGCATGGTGTGACACTGCAGCTGTGCAGAAAGGTGGGAAAAACCAGGCTGCAGACATAATAATGAACCTGAATTTATAATGAAAGTGATCAGCTGTTCTGTGCTCTGACCCACAACATAGATGGACAACTTTTATCACAGCGGGGGCCACAAAAATTGAGATTTTTCTGATCCGAGGGCCACATTATCAACATTCATATGATGTCAACATATAGAACTAGAAAAGCACTGGTAGAGCACAGGCCTCCGCCAAGCAGCTCAAGCTCAGCCAACATGCTGCGGTCACGGTAACATGGTCAAACTCAGGATTACCATGACTACCTGTCAATATTGAGCTGTGTTAACATGACGACATGTCAACATTGATCTGTTTGACTTTGAGAGAACCCAGCTTTGCTGAGGTAATGAGGACAAATCTGAGGAATCAGTAAAAAAAAAAAGGAAACAGGAAAAATCTAGTTTTTTTGTGTGTATATTATAATAAAAGCAAAGAGCTAGATTGTAATTGGAACTTTTAAACAGGTAAACTGTTATGTGATATTTAAACGGATTATTGAAAAAAATCTATTCACTTTATTTGCTTGAATTTTGTGGAAGGGTTCGTTTATATTTTATAATTGACCATTTGTGAGTTTTAAAATAATGATAATAAAAAATGTGGAAAAGTATTGAAAAGAGGGCGCCTGGGGACAAACTCAGCTGTGTACTTTACCAATCCAAATCCTACTAGACTTAGTAGGAAGTCTGGTCGCAATAAACAGAGTTTGATGGAATCTTGGACAATATTTTACAAAATAAAACGCTACTCTACAACACTAGATTATTTTTAATGAATCTATATTTTTTTATTTGATAGTGCCAAGGTATATCTTTTCATTGAAAAAAAATCCCAAGGCACACCACCACCCAAAAATGTAACTTTGTAGCCTATATTATATTAACAATATACAGTCATTATTATCAAAGTGTCTTGAACAGGAATCAAATACACACACGATTTTTTTTTTTTTTTTGATCTTTCATATTTATTCGTTCTAGTAAAAAGTGCAAAACAACATACAATCATTCTTATTAGTGGTTTGATAGGAATCAAATGAACAACAACAACTAAAATTCAATGTGCAAATAACAATTTGCAGCAATTGTTGTTAAAGAGTCTTGAATACAAATGAAACTAAAAAAAAAAAAACTATATATATATATATATATATATATATATATATATATATATATATATATAAAACATGAAAACAAATTATGATTAGAACTATAATTGAACTATAAATATTCTGTTAAATATTGTTTTGTTTTATTTAATGTATTTTTCAATATAATATAATTTTATAATAATTAAAAAAATAAATAATAATAATAATAATAATAATAATAATAATAATAATAATAATAATAATAATAATAATAATACGGAGAGGGGCTCAGGGCAGCACAATGGCATATTTGCAGACAATGATTAATACGTTTTTTAAAATGTTTTTTAGACTGGTAATTAGGTGAAAATGAATAATTTCCCACGGCACACCTGACCAACTCTCACGGCACACAAGTGTGCCGCAGCACGTTGGTTGAAAAACCCTGAAGTAGTAATTTTCATTTTATTTTTTATTTTATTTTGATGGGTGAGGGGGGCGAACCGGATGTGGGACCTGCCGCTTCCAGATGGGCTTGGAGGAAATGTGGGGCTTTAACGGACAAACAATAGCCACCCTTCAAATCACATTACTTCAAGTCATTCTTACTGCGTTTCAGGACGTAGAAGAAGAAATAATTTACTTTTAAAGTGTCCAGTCCAAGCCCTCTAAAGACCAGGAAGCAGCGAGAGGGTGTAACGACACCTACCGACTTTCCAAGTACATTTACTCCAGGTAAGACCGGGATACCGTTCCTGACGGTGGCTACTAGCCACAACCGGTGTTTCGATGGGGCTGGTGTCCCTAATAACTGGTGACCGACTTCTTTTCCTAACCCTGATACTGACTGAAATAACAAGAGTCGAACCCGAATGTGTGTTTTTACTATATGGTGTTTATCAAGTTCCTTATTATTTAATATTTGGGAGCATTTATTGAAGCTTCACCTCCGCTATGTTCGCGTAGCAATTCTCCATTTAGCTTCAATGCTTATGAGCAGTTCCAGCTCTATATCATGTAGTTAACATACACATGGTGATAACAAACTTTAACTATTTGGAAATACTTTATAATGAACTGTAAAGCATAGTTTTATGTATTTTATCAGCAGACGCATCTGTCGGAAGTCAATCACCAGTTTAACAGGTCACCAATTGGATGCTAACACTAGCTAACTAGCATGGCGTGACCGCTACTGCGCTTCCATTGGAGATGTTGGCCCTGTTTGGTGGCTAGCATTCACTGCCTTCCTGTTTTATGTGAACCTGCTAACTGCTATTATTACCCAGGTCAATCAGAGGTTGCTAGCTTAGCATGCTAGCTCGCATTGCTCGCTGCAGTAGTAGTGTCACTCTTTCATTTTTAGTGCGTCTAACACCAGCTTTGGGTCCCACTGACGTCACGTACAATTTGAGTGGTTTCCATGAGTTTGTGGGTGAAGCTAGTGTTTTAATGACTTTGTAGTGGTGGTAACAGCCCCATGCAAACCACATGTGTTTGAATAGATAAGCTGTCAGGGATGTGAACCTAGCCCTATCGCAGTGATACACGTCGTTCATTACTCTGCAAACACAGGGGAATCCAAGTGGTGCAAAAACTTGTCCACCAAAAGCTTCCAACTTGTGTCATTGACATAACTTTTAAAAGCAGGAAAGTAATGATGTATCAAGGTGTCATCCTTTTTATGTCTGGATACTGTACAAGAGGGCTGTAAAAGCCCACATTAAGTTTAGGGCAGGGGTGCCCAATCCTGGTCCTCAGGAGCCCCTATCCAGCATGTTTTAGATGTTTCCCTCTTCCAACACACCTGATTGAAATGACCAGGATCATTATCAGGCTTCTGCAGAGCTTGATGATGAGTTAATCATTTGAATGCTGGATAGGTGCTCTTGAGGACCAGGATTGGGCACCCCTGGTTTAGGGTATGGCGATAAATGTGTCTTTTTTTTTCTTATGGCAGTGGCTATCTGTCCGGTTGCCGTATCAATATACCGACATTCTAACCCTAACCCTATGCAGTGCCCCTATTTGGCCAGTTTAGGTCACGTGACTAAGACTAAACTTAACCGTAAATCTAAAAATTGTTGCGATATTGGGTTATAACCAAACCCGCTACGTACTTGTACTTCAGTAACGGTACCAATAGCACTGGGGGTTGTCCATATGGCAACTGTACAAATAGACACTTTCTTTTTGATTGATTTGAAAAAAAGATTTGCAAAGTAAAATAATGGATTTGTAATAAATAAAATTTACAAATAAAAAAATAGTTCTCATGTAACTATACATTTTTTTTTTTTTGTTTTCTGAAGTTTTGGTGGCATTTTCCAAGTTTTAGTTCGCATTTCCTGGAGTTTTGATTAGTTTCAACTTCAAGTTTGTGTGCGGGCCTCCACCGGCCGATGTTACAAGTCTTTTTATTGGTCAGTTTAGAACATCATTGTTCAAAACTGTTTGCAACTCTTTTTTTAAATTTCAAATCCATTATTTTTGTTTGCAATTTTATTTATTTATTTATTTAAAATCCATTATTTTGTACGATTGTATAAAAATGACACACATTTCCCTCCTTATCTATTAGGTTTTTGGTTGTTGGCAGTGAGACAGATGGGTTAGATTTATGCTTTCATGCAATAAAGCCCAGTTTCGTAAATAGTGGCAGATAATATTGCCCATCTCTACACGCATTAATGCCTCAAACATGTTTCCATTAATTAAATGCACAGAGCATAGGGCATGCATACATCACAATAATCCTACAACTATGCACTTTTCTAAATATTAAGGGTGTAAGAAAATATTGATTCAGCGATATTTCACCGCGCGACTATTGTATCAATCCCAAAAATGTTCAAATCTATTTTTTTTAATCCCCGGTCAGTAGGTGTCAGTGAACTATATACGACCTTGTTAAACTACCTCACTCCTCAATGCATTTTAGCTTGTAACCAAATTACAAGGTTTTAGGTAATGTTATGTAAATAGGGTCATGATGACTCTGGTAATGGGTCTGACAGAGGTTCAGGCTCTTCCAAATCCTTTCCAAAGTCCCCCATAGTGTCTGTTTACAAACTCTAAACTCCTTATCTACAAATAGAGTATTGCCTATTGGACATTGAGACATGGGTAGAGAAGTCTTTACGGAGTCATGCTATCTTAAAGAACGATCCAAAGGTTTTGCAGCACTGTATCTTTCAGGTACTCAGTTACTCATTTTTATAAAAGACAGATACACTGAAGTAAAACTTTTTTATGTTTTAATCTGGACCATTGATGACTGACATTCAGCACCAACTGGCTTTTTTTATCAAACGCATAAAAAATATTGTGCTTCCGTGTGAGATTTTTATTCTTTGTTTTGCTGGGAATTTTTTGCTGATATGAATAGAAAACTATTCTATTAGTCTTGATTATCTACTAATGTAAATTGTTACTTTTTTGTGGACAAGAGAATATTAGCAATGGCAAATTAAACATTTGATTTGTAGTCATCATCCTTTGTCTTAATGATCAACCTTTTACCAAAGCAAGGACAACACTTTGAGTTTTTTTTTTATTGATTGTAAGTATAATATTATAAAATAATTTGTTCACTAGGATATTTACACTTGCTTCTGTGTTGGCCCATTTTGTGTGTTCTCCTCTAAGATGCATTTGTTTTTATCCAGACCATTACCTTTTCTTTTTTTGCCTCGTTTTGTTCAGCGAAACATAAAGTAAGTTAATTAATTTTATTTAAATGTCAATTACATGCATCATGTCTCATGATTTCAAATGTAGTGGATTTTTTTGCCTTAAATATGAAGGGAGAAAGTGCTGCTTTCCAATTATTACACAACAGTAGTTGATTTATAAGTGTGTGTGTGTGTTATAGCTGGTCTTTTTTAGGTTGTGTACAGAAATAGATCTTAAGCCCTTTTCCTTGCAATGTGAATGACCTTCATTATCCAGCTATCAAAGAGTATTTTTGTCTATTTGCATTCAGTGTGAATGACCACCAGTATGGCCACAGGAGTGCATGACCTTTGACCTTTTTGCATCAGTTTGAACTTGATGGTTTATTTTTGCCTCAGCTTGTCACAACCACATCAACATCAACTCTGTGCTAGAAGCCCATTGGCTGTTTACTCACTTGTCCAACAAAATGGACTGGTGAATGGACTTGATTTATATAGCGCTTTATCACCACACTGAAGCAGTCTCAAAGCGCTTTACACATCAGCTCATTCACCCAATCACTCTCACATTCACACACCAATGGGACAGGACTGTCATGCAAGGTGCTAGTCGACCACTGGGAGCAACTTAGGGTTCAGTGTCTTGCCCAAGGACACTTCGACACATAGTCAGGTCCTGGGATCGAACCCCCAACCTCTCGATCAGAAGACGACCCACTACCACCTGAGCCACGGTCGCCCAACAACCTTTTATACAATCTCAATTTAGCCAACTCATGCTGCTGGTAGTCTGAGGTTGATGTTTTTTCAGATCATAATTAGCAACAACAGAGAATAAACATCAGATTTGATAATTGAGTTTGGGAAAGCATTTACAGCAAATGTAATTGGGTGATTAAATCCACAGTGTGAAAATAGTGTTTTCGATTGATTCAAAAGTGTCCGGTACCTTGGATGCTCACATCTATTTGTTCTGAAAACATTTTAAGTGAGAAAGTGAACAAGTAGAATATCAACATGTTGTTCTTTGAGCCATAAAACTCATGAATACACTACCAAATTGCCTGCTTTTGTGCTACTGATGAAACTTCTTGTTAACTTTAAAATAGTGCTGCAGCTATCGAATATTTTTGTAATCGAGTATTCTGTTGATTTTTTTCATCGACGCATAAAGTCATCAGATAAATTACACTTTTGTGTTTGTAAACAACACATATCAATACTGTAACGAAATATGAAAGACCTCTTAAAGGGCCCATGTTAAGCTAAATCATAAAGTGCTATTTGGGCTTCATACACATGCCCAAAGTGTTTTGTTTTTCATTGATTCCCTCAATTGTTAGTTAGAGGGTGATTTGCTCCTTTCTTACTGCAGGGTGAGCCCAAACACCTCGCTCCAATTTGATGACGCGTTCCCTCTTTGATGACGAATTTCACGCGACACTGAGCTGGAGAAGCCACGCCTCCAGGAAGCTCTCTGCCATGATTGACATGTAAACAGACACGCCCATGCTGGTGAGCATTTCAGCGTCCTTCGTGCTGTGCTATGTATGTATTTTCTACAGTCTATGTATGTACCTGTCTGGATAAAGCTGTCCATTCGCCGCTGTGATGTACTGTGGGGGGCAAGAAAAATTGACTTGTACAACAAATTCAATAAACTTGATCATAAGTAAATCTATATGCTAATGAATGCAACTTTGACCATATTTAGCATTTATTTAACATTTTTGAATAAATGTTTAGTTTGTTGGGTTTTTTTAAAATTTTTTACTCATTTTTATATTTTTGCCGTTTGGTGTATTTTTCTGTAATGTATGTTTTTTGGAGTCATGTGTATTTTTGTTTCTTTCTGTTGTATTTTTGTGCATTTATTGTATAATCATTGTGTTTTTTTGTTGCTATTTAAGTATGATTCTGGAGTCATTTTGTGTATTTTTTGTATAAACATTTAGGTTTGTGTTTTTTTGACCCATTTTCATATTTTAACAACATTCCACTAATCATTCCCATTTAAAGGGGGGGTCCGTGTGTGTGCTTGTGCGCGTGTGTCTTTCTGTAGTGACACGGAGGGGTGAAAAGGAAAGTTATGTGAATGAGATTTTAGGGCATTTGCCCTCTTGTTACTTATGCCTCATCACTATTAACCCATAATACAGGCTAAAATGCATTACCTTGTTGAAGCTTATAATTATTATGATTACAATTTTAAACCAAAAATTAATTAAAAAAAAATCCCCATATTTTTCATGCTTTTATTTGTTAATTTTCCTCTCTCTCTTTCTCAATTACCCTTTGTAGTGGCGTCACGTACCCCCATTTGAAAAACTGTTTTAAAGAGAAGGGAGTCATGGTGTGACTGAGTAAAAACAAATGTGAAACCTTATTATATTTATATAATTGATGTTCTTAGTTATGTCTTAATTGTAGTGTGAACTGCTGTTAGCCTAACAAACGCCTCCCTGAAAACAACACATGCTTGTGCCTTGATCATCATGCTAATGCAGTGTGACATATCCAGGGTGCCCATAGCCTGCTAATCAGTGCTAATCTGATCCACTGGATTAGAGGAAGGGAGTCCATGTAAGACACTTCTTACAGGGCATGTGTGGCTGCTTCCCGAAGTGATCGTTCTGTCTCCGTCTAGTTTCCACTACAGTACGCAGCCAACTGTGGCCTGGGCCGTGTTTTGCTTTCTTTCAAAGGACATGTACGGTTTTTGTTAACACGTCTTAGGTGATCCTCAGGAAACAGCGCTGGTTAAATAATTCCTTTTGTACCCGTTTGGGGCTCTGGCTGTGTTCTTGCTGCCATCATCATAATCGCCCTCTTCTGTCGGATTATCATGGCTGTGAGACAGGACAGTCTGTGAACATACTTCGCTCTCTACGGGCCCTGGTTTTTGTCTAAATTTTGTATTTGGCTCTGAATTGGTGGGATACCAGGGACCAAAATGCTGAACCAGAGTGCGGTGATGATCTTCTCTGGGATTTGTGGGGCATTGGTGCTAATGGCAATGAGCTACTATGTTTACTGGTAAGTAGGATGAAATGAGGTGCTAGTGGTTCTTTGTTGGTTCCCACTGAGCTGAATTCAATATAAACTGTAAAGAGTAGTTTACAAAATGAACCTTCACGCTAGAACGTATAGCACAATAGCTAAACTTTGTAGCGATTAAGCTCCTGCTTTAGCAAAACTGAGCCAAGCCCTTTGTTTGCTTTCTAAAATATACAAATCCCTTGTAGTTTTTTTTTTTTTTTAAATCTTCAGTACATTAGTTGTATTCCTTTCCTATGATGCAAAAGCAGCTGTACTGCCTAAGCAGCTTTAATCTCGTCTGCATTACTAATCTTTTTTCAAGGCTAGGTGAGTTTACAGATGAACTATTTGTCAACCCATTGCTCTCTCTACTAATTTAATTATATAAATATACATTTACCTTGAAAGTCACAGATTATCCATAATGTACATAGTTTAATAATGTATTTCCTGTATTTTTTGCCATGGTCAGCAGCGATGGTTGTAAACTTAATTAATGTGGTCCTTCTGCAAGACATCAGTCATGCACTTTGACAGCAGAGTTGTTGACATATGGAAACTGGAAAGTAGAACAAAGGAGATGCCTGTTTGTTTGGCAAGGCTTAGTTTTTTGAGCTGTTATTCACAGTTACCACTCGCGTTCATGACAGAAGTTGTGAGGAAACTTATGACTAAACAAAAAAAAGTTGAGGCTTTTGGCTGCGAAATACAATCGAATGTACCGGTCATTTGGTGCTACACAAATTCCAAATTGGGATCTTTTGCTTTCTTTTTCCGTGTAATATTGCCAAACTGTCGATGTAGCAGACGCATGCGCACATGGACACATGACCTGGTGGGCGTGGCCTTTCAGTCATCTCACATTAGAAGGGGACAGTGGCTGACTTTCAGACCTCTGTGGAAGTGGATAAGATCGGTTTCATATGCAAGTATCGGCCGATTGCCAAAAATTAAGGAAATCGGAACCGAGCGATTGATGCTTCCTTAGTTTCTAATGTTGAAATCAAGCTGATTTTTTTTTTTAAAGTTCTGTATGTTATCACTGATCAAAGACACAGTTGAAAAGTGTCAAACTATAGCATTTTATATTGATTCCTTATATACTGTAGAACAATTTCCATATGACATACTCTGTGGAGGTTTGGGGAAAAAATGCAAAACATTACTACATCACTACAAATATACACAAAAATAACAGGAAAATAAATCTAACAGCAAAATTTACAAAGACCAAAACAATCTATAGAGACGACAAAATTACACAAAAACACACTAAATGACCCAAAGAAACACAAACCCTGAATTTTCATTGCTTCGTGTGTAAGAATCAAAGCACTGGAATGTGGCTTTACTTTGCTATTGTCTCATGAAGCTAAAGATCGAAATATTAACCCAATTTTTAAATTACAATGTATATATATCATGGCTCAAGATTAAGCTACTACGAACCAACCAACAACCCATTCATTCATTGGAACACTACACCTCTGCACAGATTATCTACCACACTTATAACAAATTCAGACAGATTATTTCTTATGCTGTACGCTAATTCAGTAGAGAATTGTCTAACCTGCATTTGTCTGTAGATGTTTAGCAATACAAGCTTTACTTCAGCCCTCACCTTCAATGGTTGGTGGACAATTAATCATTTTATTTATCAGTAGGAATCTCCTATGTTTTTGTTTAATTGTATAGAACTACTTTGCGTTAAGAAAGTGGAGAAATTGCTATTATTTACCAAAGTAAAGTTCAAACTTCACTCTCACGCTACATGCATGTGTCCCACCCATCATTTCACGCTGTCGTAATCGACTTTGCCCTTCCAGCCATTCTCCAACTATGAACAAAGTTCATGACGCACAGAGACAGGTGTGCATGTTTGGGCTGACAGTCATTGATTATTCAACCAAAGAAAAGAAGCTGAACCACAGAGGATTTGTATGTAAAACTTACAGTTACTAAATATTTCACTTGTGTGTGTGTTTACTGTTGGGCTCAAACTCTCACTGAAAAGTATGCTTTAGTGTGCATGTCTTAATTTTTTATTTCAATGGCTTAAGTGTCTTATTTGGTCGCTGCTTGGCGAGGCTAGCCAGCCATTCTAATTGACAATAATTGGTTAAGTTGATGCTATTTTATCAGTCAGACTGAATTTGTTTAAATTCTAGGATCAGAATATTGTTTCCCATATTTTTTTGCTCTGACTGATTGATTATCTATAACAGTCATTTAGTATTAACTCTTAATAACTTACCTGTAGCAGTGAATGTTTGTTTGCCCTGTGATGGACTCTGACCTTTCCAACGTGTGCGTTTGGGCTCAAATGGGATATGGTTGGGTCTATAAATCAGGCCGGCTGTGGATCAGTGGTGGAGTGGGTCGTCCAATAACCGAAGGGTTGACAGTTCAAATCTCGCTTTATCCCAGTTGTTATGTGTGTACCCTCATTGCTTCGTAAGCAAGGGCAAGGCAAATTTATTTGTATAGCGCTTTTCATACACAATGCTATTCAATGTGATTTACATGATTAAAAAGTGCAACAGAAAACATTTAACAGATTAAAAATCAATAAGAACACTAAAATCAGCTGTACAAACTTAAAATCAACAATAGTATGATTATTGTATGAATCGTGCATGAATGTTGGTGGTGGTCAGAGGTGCGAATTGGCAGCAACGCATCTGTTGGTACATCTGTGGCTACAATGTAGCTTACCACCACTGATTAGGGGTGTGAAAAAAAAATCAATTTCACGATATATCGTAAATTTTTGGGTGCTGATTTTAAATCTATTTTTTCATTTGAAGCTTTTTTTTATACTTAATCTATTTTTGTGTATTTGTGCAATATTTCAGTGGTGGTTACAATGCTTTCAATGTGTTGGAATGGTTATTTGATTTTATGATGGCAGTGTGTAATGCCTGCAATATTTATGTATGCACAGACATTTTATTTTCATATAATCTGTTCATATATGAAAATAAAACACAAAAGGATAAATTATTCTTTCTTATTTCTGTGCATTATCAGTAACTCAGGGTGCTTTATCCTTAATGTTCTCACTTAAAGTTGTTACAATGCCGTCATTATGTTGTCATGGTTACTTTGAGACTTCTACACAGTAGTTTCAGTGAAAAGAAACGTGTTGCACTTTATTTTATGATGGCAGTGTGTAACACTTTTTTTTCTTTTTTTCAGCAAAAATGTGCAAAAACACTAATAATAAATAATGAATAGGATGTTTTGAAGGAAATAGTTTTGACTCAATTTGTCTTCTGAATGATCAATATCTTCTGATGAACATACAGCAACTTGATTTTTCATCTCTACGTTTAATTTTGATATTAACTGGGTAGAATATCGCAATAATCTTATCGTGACCCACGTATCGCAATACGTATCGTATTGCAACATCCTTGCCAATACTCACCTCTACCACTGATATGACTGATGTAAATGGATGGTTTCTGTAAAGGACTTTGAGTGTCATTAAAAGCAGCACTATAAAAATCAAATTACATTATTATTGTTATTAATTTAATTATACTGTGTATAAATGTCTAAACCTAATACATGTATTGGCCTGTTTGATAACAGACAACCAATATGTTTCTGCAGTAAATGTGTATGGCAATAAATGTTTATTACACCAACCTTAAGTAATCTTAAAAAGCTTTTACATCCAAAATAAACTGATGTACAAACAGCAGCAAGATTTATTTTATGCCCTTTTCATATCATTCAATTGTAAGTATGTTTTTAATTTAATTGTTATGGTTGTTTTTATACATTTAAAGAATGATCTATTTGATATACAGCACTTTAATTGAAAGCGCTCTATAAATAAATGTTTCATTATCATCCTCCGCCACAAAGTGGAAGAAGGATATAGGTTTGAGCTCCGTTCGTCCGTCCGTGCTTTCGTCCGTCTGAGTTAAAGGGGACAGCTTTTCTCAGAAACTATTTAAGATAGGATAACCAAATTTGGTGCGTGGCTTCATGGTATCAATACCTTGATGGAGTTAAAAAATGAGAAGTGCGCAATTATTTTTTCCGGAGTTATGGCCCTTGTTCTGTTTTTTTTGGCGAGGGATGTTGATGAATGTCTTCTTGTTTTTATTATTCACCTGTTGTAATGGTTGCTTGTTTGGTCAGAGCAGGTACAAGCTCAGCAGTGGTTATTGATTTTAATTGTATTTTGAGGAACATCTCATGAGTCATAACTGTCTTAACCTGGACTTTAATGAGCTTTATCGCAGATGTGAGCAGTCAGTCTGGCTGTAGTTCTTCATAACAGACCCCATGGTAAAAATGTGAGTTTAGCTTCTGGTGACAGAACATGAGGCTAAATAAACGCTCTAAATCTATATACCAGGATCACATCCATGGCCGTTCTCGGTCTTTTAGGGCCATCGGATTAATCCCTTTCACTTAGTCTGTCGCGGCATGCTTATCCCAGATCATAGCCAGACACTGTTACACTGACTACTGGATGAGCGTGAGTTTCCAGTGCACTTGATTGTGTGAAAAATTCATGTGCACGACAAAATGTTCTGAAAATTTGTGGTATTTCCAAAGTGTCTTAGGCCTTAGGCTGTGTTCAAAATGGCATACACCGTACGATGCACTACAAACTCAATGTGTGTATATACAGTCTACTATATGCTATGTATGGTTCGAAAGATTAGGAGGATGACCATTCCCACTGAAGTATACTTCCAAGTTTCCCTTGATGCATTCTCCACCTTTGAAAGTTCTGAAAACATTTTAAGTGAGAAAATGACCAAGTATAATATCAACATGTGCTCATTTGATCCCTAAAACTCACGGAAACGCATTTAATTTTGACATTTCAGAGATTGTCTGACCTCTCCATTGTGCTACTGACCAAACTTCCAGTTAACTTCAAAACAAGAAGCCTATTTATAAAAGTGTTCAAAAATATTTTGAAAAGGGGATGTTTGATTTTTAGCTTGAAATCCGCTTGCAATGCATCATGGTGCACTTGAGTCTGACTAGTGTGCCCACCGTGCATACTTAAAAAATGTCCCGATATTGTATGCATCCGGGTATTTCTCACATACTCATTCTTCTAATGTGAATGAACTACTCATTGGTGTGCCTTTTGTTGTTGTGCTTTCACTTATTAGAAGATAAACGAGGAAGAATAAGATTGTATCTGTGCCGAGCCAATGAAATTCACTATCAGATCGAATATTGGTCCGATATCTGTTAAAAAAAAAAAAAAAAAAAAAAAAGAATTAGTATTGCATTATACCAGCCTGCATCTATAATCTCTGTTTTTGTTTTTTATTATTATTCAATTGTAGAATATTCTTATGTTAAAGGTTAAAGGCATGTAACCCATTGAGTATTGTTTTCTGTTTGAGTAATATCACTTGATCAAGCCTTTTCTAACATTTTACACTACAAAAAAAGTAATAAAAGTATGTATTATTCCTGCTGGTATCTGATCGATATTGGTGTTGGCCTATACACAAGACTGCATTATCGGTATGGTATCAGAAGTGAAGTAGTAGTCTTTGAACACCTCTAGAAGTAACAGTTGCTTTTGTTTGAAAGTCTGACCTATAAACTACCCAAGGTTGTCCTGCAGGTGCAGTCTACCATGTTGCCACAACAATACCCAACGACCATATATGGAAATTATCTCACTGCTAAATCTGCTTCACACGTCCTGTATCCATTTGGATAGATACAATGGAGTGAAAATGACATGAAAGTTGAACTACACACACTGTGTCTGACTTGCTGGTTTTATTCAACATTATTTGTTACACACACACACACACTCACACACTGCTGCTTTTTCACTTGTGTTGCAAGAACAAAACAGTTCCTCTGATAAGCCTCTCCTCCTTGTCTTTCAGGTCGGTGGTATTAGCAGACGGACCGTGTAAACGCGGCTTGTAAAAGGACTCCGCCGTGGTAAGAACTGTTAGTTTTGTTTTGGCATTTCCCAGTGATTTCTCTCCAGCTGAGACATGTCTCCTGTGCTCTGATTGGTCAGGTTGGTCGAGGTGTGTAGAGCGGAGCCTCCTCAGCATGGCTCTGTTAACCTACCTGAAGAGCTTGTTCATCCTGCAGCTGCTGATGGGCTTTGTGTTTGTGGTGAGCGGCCTCATCATAAACTTCATTCAGCTGTGCACCTGCATCCTCTGGCCAATCAACAAGCAGCTTTACCGCAGAATCAACTGCAGACTCTCCTACTCCCTGTGGAGCCGTGAGTATCATCTACTGCTGTTATTTTTTTCTCCATTTAAAAAAAAAAAAAAAAAAAAAAAGCGAACAGCCTCAATGATTAAGTAATCAAGCAGTTTGTTTTATGCTTTGGATGCCCCACTAATGTGATTGTCTCACCCAGGGGCCACATTTAAAAAAAAATTGCCAACATTTAGAATAATGAGCAATAATACAAATAGTTTGTCTATTTATGTTGTTTTTTTAGTCAGATCATGTAGTTATTTTGGGGGATAAATAAAATTAGACGAGCCACCAGTCACCCATGTCTGCAGCATTTATTAATTGTCTATCATGATTCATGAACTCATCAGACACCAACATTGTTGGTTGTTAGCAAGTCAACTAACTATAAAACCAGCTCTACAGCAGGGTTTTCAACTACTGTGCTGCAGCACACTTGTATGCCGTGAGAGATTGTCAGATGTGCTGTGGGAAATTATTTAATTTTACCCCTCCCCCATCCCAAACTGCACAGAAAGACAGTCAGTTTAACAGCAGCTCGAGGTCATAGCGGAGAGAAGACCCCCACCACCGTGGATTTGTGCAAATAAAGCTACCTTAACTTGTGATATTTATATAACTCTCATAAAAATACACAATAAAAAACACCATGTGATTTATTTATTTTTCATTTTTTGCTCACTATAACCACCGCATGTACTTTGCTGCGCTTTAGGACTGCACTCCATTTGGGGAGTAACAGATGAACAGCTTGTGTTTATCTCTGTGTGAAAAACAGCATTTAAAAAAATTAAATGATAAAAACGAACGCCATACAACTGCCACTCTGTTCTCATCATTTATATTGATAAACGAGATTAGGTTAATTCTTAAACATCACTTCCTTCAATAACAGCCTTTCGATCAAATCTGACACTCTTAGCGAACAAAATTGAATCATATACTTTTTAGTATGAAAAATCACAATAGATGTTTTTGTTGTTATTTGATTCCTATTAAAAACACTTATAAGAATTGACTGCAGATTAATTGCTTTTTATTCGAAAAAAGAAATATGAAAGATTGTGAAACCTTTTTTTTGTGTGTTTAGTTGTTTCCTGTTCAAGACACTTTGATAAGAATGACTATTTTGTTAATGTAGGCTACAAAGTTGTTGTTTTTTCACATTTTTGGTTGGTGGTGTGCCTTGGAATTTTTTTCAATGGAAATATGTACCTTAGCTTCAAAAAGGTTGAAAACAGTGCTCTACAGTTATGTTTTAGCTTAAAGTGAATAATGAGCATTAGAGGTGTCTCGATATCAATATCGGGCCGATATCAGCGAGAAAACACATATCAGATTTTATCGGACTGCATCTAGAATTACCGATATAAGCTCTCCGATAAAATCTTCCGCTCCAGCATTTCTATCCATAGGTGGCTGTTGTACACATTCTAACAAAGTAACCTGTTGCTGACTATTGTTCTCTGTTTGAGTAACATCACTTGATCAAGCCTTTTCTAACATTCCACACTACAAAATAAGTCATAAAAGTATGTGTGATTCATGCTGATATTGTATCGGATCGATATTGGCCGATACGCAAGGCTGCAATATCGGTATATCGGAAGTGAGAAAGTTGTCTCGGGACATCCCTAATGAGAATGGATTAAAGTTTCTTCACCAAGTACAGGAAAGTAAACTCCAAGATAAAAAAATGTAATGTTAATGGGTATTTTTTTTATTTGTCATGTTTAATTTTCGTTTCTAGTGGCTTTATTTGATAAATTAATAAATAAAATGGCATTAGGAAACTGAAACATGCTTAAGTTAATAATCCTCTGTTAGTGCATTAGAGAAACACACAAACCATATGTGATTATCACAGTATTTTAATATTATAACCCATATTTAATTCCCATCCTGTTTGTATTTTAAAGTTTCCACCTGTTGCCAACCCATGTTTCCTCCATGGCTGTGCAGAGCTGGTGATGCTGTTAGAATGGTGGTCTGGCACAGAATGCACTCTATACACAGACCAAGCAACGGTGGACAAATTTGGCAAAGAGCACGCCATCATCATCCTCAACCACAACTTTGAGATCGACTTCCTGTGTGGCTGGACCATGTGTGAAAGATACGGCGTGTTAGGGGTGAGTTTAAAAAAAAAAAAAAAAAAATCCAACACTGGATTCTTGATGAATGAGCCTGAAATGATGCTCTGGGCTTTTGTTTTGGACTAAATCTTGTTTTGTTTTGTGTCTGTAGAGTTCAAAAGTACTGGCCAAACATGAACTCTTGAAGGTACCGCTCATCGGTTGGACCTGGTACTTCCTAGAAATAGTTTTCTGCAAAAGAAAGTGGGAGGAAGACCGAGACACTGTGTTTAATGGACTGAGCCGACTCAAAGATTATCCTGAATTCATGTGGGTGAGTCGTTCTGTGTTCGTCTGTCCAGTAACGAGGCAGGAAGTGGGTTCACATCCTGCTGTTGCTTTATTGGAAGAACTGCTGTCACAACTCAATATATTAGACAGCTGAGTTATTAAACTCAGACTTAATGTTGCCTTTATTTATTTAATGTTGAGCCTATTGAACAGCTTTGTTTATTCTGTGAATGATGGTGATTTGGTTTTATGTGGGTTTATTAAGCACAAACCTAAATGTTACGCTAATTAATGAGACACCCGTGTTATTCATTCTTACTACAGTATGATAAACATGTAACACATTGTGCATATCAGAGTTTTCTTATTTCCAATTATAATGAGGAAAATTTTGTTGGACATTTTTTAGGTACTGTCATTACTTACCGTAATTTCCGGGCTATAAAGCGCACTGTTTTATTGGCCGCATTACAATAACTTAGCAATTTTCTGAGAAAATTCACACAAATGCCGCAGCCTAACATAGGCCACACTCTATTGGGTGATGAGGGTGCCCTTCATACAACTGGGCCAATCAGGACGGGCAGATAGGCGGGCTGCTGTACTCAAGTTTGGTTGCAGGGAAATGTCCGTGTTTCAACTGATAAGTTTCCTTTATGACATGAAGTCTCTTCCCTACTGTCCCACGTCTACATATCACTCCATTTTCAACTTTTTACTGGAACCAGACTGATACACCGCTTTGTCCGCTCTTCTTACCGTGAACTACCGCGCAGCGATCACAGTGAGTTGGACTGAGTCAGAATACAGACGCGATCGCTTCTGAACAAATCAAATGTGGTGATTTGGCAACTTTATGCTGTTATGGTACTATTACAAACTGGCTGACTTTTACTGTAGATGGAGCAGAGATCAGATACAGCCTGTATCCAGGCTGTTCATTAGATTAATAAGGGGTCGAGAAATGTCTTGATTGGGGTTGCAGGTTTTTGCTGCTGTTGTTGTTACACATTTAGATTTTATCAGTAATGAATGTTTATTTGCTTGCTCTGACAGTTGATGTTAAAGGGTGAATGTTTCTAACATTGTAAAGTAGTTGGTTATTACTCGTGCTACAGTTGAATGAAGTCCATTTGAAACCATATAGTAGTAACGCTACTGGTTTTTATCCCTCAGGACGAGCTGACTGCTTTTAGCTGTGGTTAAACACCCAATGGCCAGGACTGCTTTTGTAAACCTTAAAGAAGTGATACTCCATTGTTAAACAATAGTTTGAATAATAAGTGGAGGCCTGACCCAGTTTCTTTGCTCCAATTTATTCTAAAGTGTAAAAAGAAAGTCATGGTGCACCAGTGGGGCAAGAATCTTTGAGGTTGATCTTTAACTGTGCTGCATGCTGTGGTGTTTAGTGTTTACTTTGCATTTGAATGCAGTTCCTCTCCAGTTTAAGTAAAAAAATCAAATGTTGAAAGCGAGCCATGAGAGGACAGCAGGCTGTTTGTTGTTCACCTTTAGTAAATCTGTGCTACAGATTTCCTCTGGGACTCAACCAGTTTTCTCGCTGAGATTAGGAAGATCAGCTCTTGATCTAATTACCCTTTAAAGTCAAGCATCAGGTCACGGCTAACAGTGACGCTTCTGAACGTGTCTTTGATTCCTTGCTGCTTTAACTCCATAGTTGATGAAGTTTTGACTAATATGAACAAAGTTTCTCTGCAAGAGTCTGATTTTTGATGGAACTACACAGAAACGGGTAATGCTGTGATACAACTATATACAGTATATCGTAGTGTGATATGAAAAATTCCTTACGCAGGGGTATGCAACCTGCGGCCCTGTAGCCACATGTGGCTCTTTGATTTTTAGCAATGGCTCCCTATAGCTTTTAAAAAAAATTGAAATAAAGAAATATGAATTGATAATAAAATCATGATATATATATATATATATATATATATATATATATATATATATATATATATATATATATATATATAATTTGTCACTCTAAAAATAATTCACATTGTGCAATAACTCTGCCACCTTCCTACTTCTCCTCCTGTAACATCTACAGACCATCAGCTTTCCTTGCACTTAGTTTTAAATCTCTGGTAAGATAACTAAATCAACTAAAACACTATTCTGGAAGAAAATACAAATTTTAATTGTAGGGGACAGATTAATTTAAGTGTCAACGTGCCGGCTAAATATGCATGCTTGATATGTGGCTAGAAATTCGCAATTAGCATGCGTTGGCCTACATGATCATGTGTTATCAAATTCAAGTTATTTTTGTTGCCCTTCAAATACATGAACCCTTTATAACTTTTTTTCGGCTCTGGAAGCACTTTAATCCAGGTGAGATGAAGCAAAATGGCTTCTTTGAGAGTAAAGGTTGAAGACCGCTGCTCTATCGTGTGTGGTCTTGGTCTTACTCTGTTGCTAAAATACGATGAAGCTAGCAGGCTAATCTACTCACAGCAACACTATATTTATATCACCTAGAGATACTAGTTTACTGCAATTGTGACTGTGACTGAATTAGGTCCTCCATGTGTAAATAACCATCAGCTACTGAAGTCACGCCCACTGTCACCCACCAGAACGGACTGGTCAGATCTAGCCTAATTTTACATCATTTAACACCGGCTGGGCGGTGCTCAGACATGAGCGTCAATTGTTTAGTATGCGCCACAAAGATGCAGATAATAGATACTATGGTATGCAGAGGTGAAATGCTGCTTTCTTCAGCCAGATCGTGTCCCCCGGAGCGACCGGAATCTTCTTTAGTCTGGTAACAAACTGTGTCACGACAGCCAATATGACTCTTTCAAGCAAAACTGCTGCAAACGTGTCTCACAAATGGAAGTGTTCATTTATCTCCTGCTGCCCTGGAAGGACTTTAAAAAAATATAACCTAACAAAACCTCTACTGTCATAATTCTACTGTATATAATTATAATGGAAACCATTCTTCATTCACACCACTCACTCACATCAGTCATACTTGTGGTGGTAAGCTACATTGTAGCCACAGCTACCCTGGGGCATACTGACAGAAGCGTGGCTGCCATTTTGCGCCTACGGCTCCCTCTGACCACCACCAACATTCATACATATATTGATGTCTTTGATGGAGCTTGCAAGTAAAATTCACTACAGGTACGGTTTAAAACAATAGCAGTGACCATTGTTGTTGGATTTTGCGCTCCCACATACAAATTTACAAAAATCAGAACACGTGACAACAGTAAATATGTGTAGAAAAAGTCACAAATATTCCTTCATTGAGAAGATTCTTAAAGGAGAAGTACCATTTATTTTGGGATTTTTTTTATATATATATATAGTTTATTTCTATATATATATAAATTACAATATATAATGAATAAAATGTTTCCATTCATTTAATTTTAAGGAAGAAATACTATATTGGAATATATATCATTATCAGGATATAAATCTACCTATATAGTGATATAAAATGTTCTCCATATCGCACAGCACTAGTCCCAAATCCTGGGCTGGTTGTTGCAAAGTAAGTGTGTGTAGTGTAGTGTACTAATGCAGCTGCTGTGTGGTTCCAGTTCCTGCTGTACTGTGAGGGAACGCGTTTCACAGAGAAGAAGCATCAGATCAGTATGCAGGTAGCAGAGAGCAAAGGGCTGCCCAAGCTCAAGCATCACCTGTTACCCCGAACCAAAGGATTCACCACCACTCTGCATTGTCTGAAGGGCACAGGTCAGGGCCACACACACACAGGCTAGGGGTTGATTGTGTCTTTTCATGATTTCAATGATTATTTTCATCCGACAGTGACCGCCGTGTATGACGTGACCTTGAACTTCAAAGACAACCAAACTCCGACCCTCCTGGGCATCGTCAATGGCAAGAACTACAAAGCTGACATGAGAATAAAGTGAGTGCAGTGCAGCGGATGGGCTCTTGCTTCTTTTCAAGCGTATGCTGTCATGGTTAAAAAAAAAAAAAAAAACTTTGGCAGCAGCAAATTTTGTCATTTGACTTATTAATAATAATAATAATAATAATGCATTGAATATATATACATACAGTATTTTACGTTGTTCTTTATTTGTTTGCAGTAACTTTGTACTCATGGTATTAATAGTTTCTCAGAATATACTATAGACGACAGTGCTTAAGAAAGTAAATGGCTTCTTGTTTTTCAACGTCTTCTTAATTTCTTCGAAAAACAAACATAATTTATTTCATAGGTTCTCAACCTTTTTTGGGTCGTGACCCCGTTTTGATATCACAAATGTCCGGTGACCCCAGAGACATGTTTTCTTTGTCTAGAATTAGTTTTTGATGTTTTTTATTCAAGTGTGTTACAAATACAGAGTTGCCAGGGTTAGTATTTTTATACTGCATTTTATTTGAACTAGAAAGTTTAAGTATATTATACATTATTTGATACTCTTTGTGTGTGATGTGTTTTGAAAAATGATGATTCAAAAAAATATAATATAATCTGTTTTTTTTTTTTTTTTGTTTTTTTTACAAATTACTAGACATTTTAGGCGACCCAACATGGGGTCTCGACGCCAAAGTTGAAAAACACTGATTTCATTATTTTCTACAGAACAAACTAGAACTAGTTTTAAAGGAACAGTGTCCTCTGGTGGTGCACAGACGATCTACACAGGGAAACGTGTTGCACATTTTGTTCTTTAACATGTACAAAGATGTGTACATACTCTGTAGTGTTATAAAGGAGTATATTTGTGGGTGCAAAGCAACATGCGCATGATAAATGTTTCATTTTCATATTTTTTTTTTATTTGATGTATTTTTCTGTAATGTATGTTTTCTTTGGAGTCCTTATGTGTATTTTTGCATCTTTCTATTGCCTTTTTGTGCATTTTTTCGATGAATATTAATTGTGGTGCCATTGAAGTGTGATTCTGCATTCATTTTGTGTATTTTTTGTATAGATTTTTAGTTTTGTTTTAGTATTTCACACACGCACGCATGCACACACGCAGAACTTCCTTGATTTATTAGAGGGCGAGAGTCGATGAAAGCAATCTGTGAACAGGAAATTAACAAAACTCCCAGAGTTTGATGAATTTATCTATCTCATTTATGTGAGTAATACATTAATCTACACACAGCACAACAGGGTGTGTACAGAAATAGTTTGCGCTTGTCTTCATATTCTCTTTCTCTCCAGGCGATACCCTGTGGAGGAAATCCCAGATGATGAGAGGGAGTGTGCTAATTGGCTGCACAAACTCTATCAGGAGAAAGTGAGTCAACTTTTAACAAACTTCCCATAATTTACATCAACATGGATGAACAGCAAATGCTAATAATGATAATAATCCTTCCGTCCATCCCTCAGGACGAGCTACAGGAAACGTACAACAAGGTAGGAAAGTTTCCTGGTCCGACCATCATCCCTCCTCGCCGGCCGTGGACGCTGCTCAACTTCCTGTTCTGGGCGATGCTCCTGCTCTCACCTCTCATCAACTTCGCTTGTGGCGTAGCGGTCAGCGGTTCCCCGCTCCTCATCATCGGCTTCATCATCTTCCTCATCATTGGTTAGTTTGAAACCATGAGCATTATAAAGATTGTTTTTAGTGTATTTTTTATATGAATCAGCTGTTAGTCCATTTCAGTCGCCTCCCAAAGAGTCTGTAAAGTTAATCTAAGTTCATTCCAACATGATTCCACACTGCAGATAGAGCTCCTAACTGCTGAATTTAAAGGTGAGTATTCATAAGAATATAAAGATGGAAGGACATGAACATTTTTGACAGTTTCAAACCAAGTATAAATACAAAAGTTATGGACAATTATTAAAGTTGTGCGTGCAAAATACATCAAATCATAAAAAAAGGAGTAGATTACGCAGAGCAGATGCTGGTATTAGTCTGTATCCATGCATTCCTTAATTGAAGTGTTTTTTAATTATTATTTTGGTTTCAGTGTATTTATTAACTCAGTGCCAGCCGTTTTAGAGCATTTTGACTGATTTTTAAAGACCCACAGAATATTTTGTACTATGACGATCTGAAATCTGACACCAGATTCTGAATGAAAGAAATTGTAGCTTGTTTTGTTCTTCCGTAATCAGCAGTTGAATAGAGCAAGTTTTACAGAAATTACCAGTTTCAATTTTTTTTTTTTTTTTTTTTGCTTTATTGAAAACTAAAACATCTGAACATTGGTTTCCTTCTATAAAAAAACAAAAAAAAAAACAACACTGAGACAAGGCTTTTGATGGCAAAATTATTATCATTTTGCTATCTGGCTCACCGTTTAATGTTTTGCTTACTGTATTTTATATCTGCTCCCCCGTCAATCACACAGACGTCACTTCCTCTTCCTCCTGACACGCAGAGATGACCCGTTTGGACCAGTTAGTTGATGGTTTTATCTCATTATCAATAATCTACTCAGGTCCACACATGTTCTGTGTTAGTATGTGGTGCTGGATACTTCACAATATCACTTCATAGCGCCATAATCTCCCTCGTCCCTGCTTCTCCCTCCTTAGCTAATGGTAGCATCAGTAGCTAATCTCTCATCCAAAGGTGCGCTGCTGCCACCTTCAGGGCACCAGTTTGTCACTACATCACACTACAGCTTAGATATTGATGAGGGACCTCCGCCAGGGTGTCTTTTAGTAATCTCAGTGAAAAAACGTAATTGACGTAATATTACGTCAATGGCATTGAGCATTTGGATTTGAAATGACTTAATATTACATCAATGACACTGAATGAGTTTATAATAAAAATACATTTTAGTTAAACGCGCCTTTCAGGCCACCCAAGGACACTTTACAATAAAAATAGAATAATAAAAACAGTGCAGTACAATATAAAACAGAATATTACAAAAAGAAAATGAAAAAAGAATAATGTAGGAGAAATTCTGGAATAAGATGAAACATTGAATTACAGAAAATATACAGATTGGTAAAGATGGGTTTTGAGCGTTTTTTAAGTAACTTTAATTGTTTAATAAAAAAAATGATCAGTTTAGCTAATACCAAATCCTTACAAGATATGTAATGTGGAATACTAGATGCAGAGATTTTCAACAAAAATGTTTTTACTTCTCAAAAGGACAAAAAACGGCCTCAGGAAGAGCCTCCAAAACCACTTCATCCATTAAATCTACTAAATTTTGTGGTTTTTCAAACTTGCACCAAAGGCCTTAAAGTGTAGTTCAGCAGTCCTCATTCCTTCCTTTTGTCTTTTCTTCCCCAGCCTCTGTAGCCATCCGCCGCCTCATCGGGGTTACCGAGGTGAAGAAAACAGGCTCCAGTTACGGCAACCAGGAGGCAAAGAAAGAGAACTAGTGTGTGTGTGTGTGTGTCGGCCCCTCCCACACACGGCCGCGCTCGTGCGTTCTTACGTTCGTGTGTGCGTACGTGCGTGCGTCGTCTCACCGATAATCAACTCCATTCTCCCCCCACTGTCGAGTGAGTTGCTTGGCAGGGGAGAAAAAGACCAAGCTGTGAACACGATAGACCAGAGTTTTAAAAGCTGAAAAAGGCGCCGCAGAGTGAGACGATCAGGAGGCCAAAGTTCTTCTGATGAATCACAGAACATTAAAAAGGTGCAGCCGTGTCCCTTTGCATCTTTCTAAAACACATCACGACTCACATAAACATCATCATCATCGTGTTTTCTGCTCAGTGCCACCACCCTCACACAAGCAGCCATCTGTTAGAATGGGAACCAGTGCCTTCAGGCCCAGCTTGGTTCTCCTTTCCAGATGTGCTTCACCTAAATTGCGCAGTTGACCTCACAAGATAATCTTAAACTAAGTCCTAGTGATACTCCGAACCAATAATCCACTAAAAGAACATTATTCTAAACAAGTCTCATTGGAAAAACTGACTGTTTAGTAATAGTTTCAGTTCATGAGATCAGAATTATTATTTCACTGGTTCCATCCTTGAAAGGGAAACTGACGACCGTCCATTTGTCCCATCTTGGTTTAGAGATGCTGGTGCCTAATTACAATAAGGGCTCAGAATGTGACAGCAGCCACATCCACTCTCTGAACACTTTTTGTCCCAAGGGATCTTCAGCGATCCACTGAACAAGTTCAACCACTCATAGATCCATTACCAGTAGATCAGCAATGGTGATCAACTGTTGTTTCAAATCAAGCAAGGAAGGAAAAGGCCCTTCTTTTGTCCTCACAGCTGTTCACTGTACTTTCAACCTTTGCCTTAAATCAAAGTTTGCTCTGGCAAGGGATGGCTTCTCTGCAGCCCCTTTAAAGCAGCATCTATGCATGCGCTCATTGATGTCCATCACAATAATTGGTGAAAAGATAAAACAGTTTTTCTTCTACGGATGGATTAATTCTACCAACAAACCCTAGAGTAGATGTCATTATGACAGATTCTTTGCTGCTGGCTTTAATTCTTTCCTTTTGCTTTCTGCTTCTTTTTTGTCGTCACAAACAGGATGTGAGCCTTAAAAAGCTTTTAATTCTCACTAAAAATATTGTCTACGAAGTTCCCCTTAACGTGAAGTTGTAGCTCCTTCCATCCATCATCGATCCACTCTGAATTTTTTTGTTTTCGCCCGATTCCCTGTTATTTTATCTTCTCGTGCTTCATCCTGTGTGAAAATCAGTGTTGAGTTTCTCTCCAATTCCCCCAAACTGAATCCAAGTCTTTCTTAAAATAACGTTGTGTTTCATTTAAAAGAGCACAGTGGAAGCTGAAGGGTTTAAACCAATTATAAAAATAAAGGTTTTTACACTGGATGTTAGGGTTTTTTTGTAATTTAGTTAAAATCTCTGATATTTGATTACAGATCCACATGCTGTTAGATGCTCCACTTTTCAGAAGAAGAAACTAGTCCTACTAGCAGCCTCTGGTGCATAAGCTTTGTTTTTGTTTTTTACATTTTTATGTTCTTTTCAAATTCAGATTGAGATTATTAAAGAATTTATTCACTAAGTTGCTCTCCATCTTTTCTTTGGGTTTGTGTGAGTTTTTGCTTGCTGGTTCAGGGGTCAGAGGTCATTAAATCTATCTGAATGCAATTGAAAATGTCTCCTGCTTCATCTTTTGATGCACAATATCATCACCGTTTCTCCAACGTTCACTTGTGACTGATTGGGGTATCAACATGTACAAAGTGTAAATAACGACGTATTACAATGGTGTGATTTTGAGGTTGAAACATTGAAGAAGAAGCTCCAGATCAAACTAAACTAGGCACAGTGTGAATGTTTTTATTCTGCCGTCACCACGATGCTGACGAAGCATTTTCAAAGTGCCAAAACTTTGTCATTGAATTTTATTTCACTTTGTTTGCATGATGTGTGTCAATTTATTCAAAGCAAATCTGATTCTCTCAGACTGGTAATGATGCAGATGTAGCTTTAACTGAATTAAAAGCTTTATTGGGAATGTGTACCACTCTTCCTCTTCTTTAGATTGTGTTCCACGTAGAAAAATTTGCATATATATATATATACAGTGGGGCAAAAAAGTATTTAGTCAGCCACCAATTGTGCAAGTTCTCCCACTTAAAATGATGACAGAGGTCTGTAATTTTCATCATAGGTACACTTCAACTGTGAGAGACAGAATGTGAAAAAAAAATCCAGGAATTCACATTGTAGGAATTTTAAAGAATTTATTTGTAAATTATGGTGGAAAATAAGTATTTGGTCACTTCAAACAAGAAAGATCTCTGGCTCTCACAGACCTGTAACTTCTTCTTTAAGAAGCTCTTCTGTCCTCCACTCGTTACCTGTATTAATGGCACCTGTTTGAACAGTCACACTCCAAACTCCACTATGGCCAAGACCAAAGAGCTGTCGAAGGATACCAGGAAAAGAATTGTAGACCTGCACCAGACTGGGAAGAGTGAATCTACAATAGGCAAGCAGCTTGGTGTGAAAAAATCAACTGTGGGAGCAATTATCAGAAAATGGAAGACATACAAGACCACTGATAATCTCCCTCGATCTGGGGCTCCACGCAAGATCTCATCCCGTGGGGTCAAAATGATCATGAGAACAGTGAGCAAAAATCCCAGAACCACACGGGTGGACCTGGTGAATGACCTGCAGAGAGCTGGGACCAAAGGTTACCATCAGTAACACACTACGCTGACAGGGAATCAAATCCTGCAGTGCCAGACGTGTCCCCCTGCTTAAGCCAGTGCATGTCCAGGCCCGTCTGAAGTTTGCCAGAGAGCACATGGATGATACAGCAGAGGATTGGGAGAATGTCATGTGGTCAGATGAAACCAAAATAGAACTTTTTGGTATAAACTAAACTCGTCGTGTTTGGAGGAAGAAGAATACTGAGTTGCATCCCAAGAACACCATACCTACTGTGAAGCATGGGGGTGGAAACATCATGCTTTGGGGCTGTTTTTCTGCTAAGGGGACAGGACGACTGATTCGTGTTAAGGAAAGAATGAATGGGGCCATGTATCGTGAGATTTTGAACCAAAACCTCCTTCCATCAGTGAGAGCTTTGAAGATGAAACGTGGCTGGGTCTTCCAGCATGACAATGATCCCAAACACACCGCCCGGGCAACGAAGGAGTGGCTCCGTAAGAAGCATTTGAAAGTCTTGGAGTGGCCTAGCCAGTCTCCAGACCTCAACCCCATAGAAAATCTGTGGAGGTAGTTGAAAGTCTGTGTTGCTCGGCGACAGCCCCAAATCACTGCTCTCGAGAAGATCTGCATGGAGGAATGGGCCAAAATGCCATCTACTGTGTGTGCAAACCTGGTAAAGACCTATAGTAATCGTTTGACCTCTGTTATTGCCAACAAAGGTTATATTATAAAGTATTGAGTTGAATTTTTGTTATTGACCAAATACTTATTTTCCACCATAATTTACAAATAAATTCTTTAAAATTCCTACAATGTGAATTCCTGGAATTTTTTTTCACATTCTGTCTCTCACGGTTGAAGTGTACCTATGATGAAAATTACAGACCTCTGTCATCATTTTAAGTGGGAGAACTTGAACAATTGGTGGCTGACTAAATACTTTTTTGCCCCACTGTATATATAATGTAAATAGTTGAGTCTTTCCTACCCTACCCCTTCCATTCTCCTACTCTGACTCCCTCTTCCCTGTTTTCTTCCCTCTCATCATGGTGTAACACTGCCCTCTCTTTTTATATTCTCCCTTTGATAAAGTTTTTCTTACCCTTCATTAGGGAGGGCTGGTGATGGTCACAATTATGTAAAAATGTGTTGTATGTTTTTAATTGCAATAATAAAACATCAACATGCATAGCCTTCGACAGCATGTGCAGACCAGGTTTAAAAAAAAAAATTCATTTAAGAAGTAGCAGCTCAAATTGGTCCAAAGAAAGCAAGACAAGCAACATCACCCAATTTTGTTTGTGTTTGAGTGACAAAGGGTTATTTTTGTTGTAGGGCAAATAATTTCAAAAGCCTTGATTCTTAATGGGGAAAAAGGATGTTTGCACAAAGTCCAGTTTTTATTTATTTTATCACAAATGTTTAATGACAGCGGTGTCTGTTTGACACAAATAGTACCTATACTTCAATACATAGTTAAAAATACTGCTTAAGAGTTCTGTTTATTCAGATAGATTACGCTATTGTTGCATAGATTAAATTTATTGAAAGTGTCTAATTGTACGGTTGCCATACGGACAACCCCTGGTGCTATTGGTACGGTTACCGAAGTACACAACAATTTTCAGGTTTAGGGTAAGGTTTAGTCTTAGTCATGCGACCTAGATTGGCCAATGAGTGACCTATCACGTGACCTAATCTGGCCAAATAGGGGTGCTGCGTACGAATAGAATGTCGGTATATTAATACGGCAACCGTACGGAGAGCCACTGACAAATTTATTCTCTGCATTTATGTTAACAAATTCCCAAGTTTTGGGGAGTAGTGGAGGTAGAAACGAAGGCCGTGACCTATAGTTACAAGTGTACTTTAACCCATAGACAAAAAAGGAAAATTGATATAACCTTGCAAGAACAGCTTAGCTTCGACAGCCATTTTTACCAGGAACTAGCAGAAGGCTGCACAGCAGCTAGCTTCCTTTCATGTAAATAATCAGGAGAACTATGAAAAATACATCACATTAAAGAATGCTTTGTATAATTAAAGACTTACTGTATGTTACTAAACAAATACTGTGTACGGAAACCACAAATTCATTGTCAGCCAGACTTCACTATTTTCTGCATTAGCTGGTTTCAATCAGGCATGCATTGTTCTGCTGCACTTTCTATTTGCTTTGATCATTGACTTGATTGAAGACTTTTACCCTAATGCTTCATCTGGTTTTCTCATCTGTAGATATAAAAACTCAAAGTGGAACTCACTGAGTAAGAACGTTTACAGGCCGTTGCCCTGGTGTCGTGTACCGAGTTGGTTGCATAATGTTATCACACGGTTATAGAGCTGTTAGCTTTATGTAAGTTACCTGGGTTGGACTTCGAGCCTTGAAAGGCTGGGCCATACATTACAGTTCAAACTAATATTGAATAAAAGCAGCTAAAGGGACTTTGGTTTTGCTCCTCGAGTGAAGTGGATCAGCATCAACAAGTCTCTGGTGGAAGAAATGGCCTTCAAACCAAATACACAGAAGGGTAAGCTGCTAATGATTTTGTCACGTTTGTTGTGAATCTAAGAAGTAACCGGGGTGGGGGGGGGTTCTTGAAAGTGGGTTATGTTCAAACTTTGAGTATGTTCAGGCTCAAATAAGGGAAACTCAGAGCTTCTGGTTCAAGAAAGCGAGATAACATTCTTCGTGATTGGAACCTGCCCACTGGCTGTTTTGTATAATAAACCCTGGGTTTCTATCTGGCTCTGCCCACCTGAACAGTCAATTATGGATTGTCAGTTCAATCCAAATCCGTAAATAATTAGAGATGCTCTACGCCGCGAGAGGAATTTCCGTCCAAGACTGGATATTCTTTCTTTTCCTAAGGAATATTTTTGGGAACGCTACCGTGTCTCAAGGAACACTTTAATTTACCTTGACACTCTTCTCTGAGTCATTATGTACACATGGTGACATTATACAATGCAATGTTTTTTCATTTTCAACGTTTATCCAATAAAAAGCCTACAAAGGATGAGGTCAGTCAAATGTCATTTGGCTTCCAGTCACTTTTTTTAAGATGTCAATTTAAAGGAATACACATTAATATCCTTCAATATACTGCACCAAATCTAAATGTGGTGAGATGATGACCTAAATATGCATTACTGTTCTGAATTATATTTTCATATTTCATTTTTAGCTTTTGTTAAGTGCGCTTTTCCTCTTAGAAAAGACTCTTATTCCCAAACACCTGCAGGAAAACTTCTAGCTCCATCTTGGTGAAAAAAGTCACTCTCTTCCAGCTCGTTGCCATGGTAGCTCGAAGTATCTTTGCTCCATTAATGATGCTTTTTATCGTGCTCATGGAATAAGTAACTCAAGGTTTACATACTCAGAATTGATTGAGCCACTTCATTGCAGCTGTGATAGAACCAGATACTCAGTGTTTATGGATAAACTCAGAACTTGTTGAACCTCCTTTCTGAAATAGCCCTCTGATGACTGATGATTTCTTCTATCAGTGAACAAAGAGCCTCCGAAGGACCTGAGGATCATCCTCCTGGGCCATGATTGGCTGGAGAAGAGTCTGACGGGAAATACGATCCTCGGCCAACAGATGTTTGACATCAGCAGGGATGTGAAGATGTGTGTGAGGAGAGAGGCTGTCCTCGATGGCGGCCGCTCACTCGTTGTGGTCAGCACCCCTGAACGGTGGATCCACTACTCTGTGCAGGAGCCTGACCTGGTGACAACCAACATGGCGGCTTGCATGGATGTGTGCTCCCCAGGGCCACATGTCTTCATAGTGGTTGTACCCATCGGCTCATACAGAGGCCGGGAGTGGACAGTAGAAGGACCTCTGCAGCTGTTAAACGACACTTTGTGGAGACACACAATGGTGGTATTCACCCGATGTGAGCGACTGAGGGGGATTTCAGTGCTGGACTACGCTGCCAACCATAGTTTCCTCAAAGCCCTTCTGAAGAAATGTGGCCACAGGTTTCACATCTTAGACACAAGCATGTGGGGAGATGAAGATCCCACTCAAGTGGCAGAACTCATGGCAAAGTTTGATGCAATGGTTGGAGAAAATCTGAAGGCCAGAGGGTTTGACTATTTGACCGTGGAAGATGAGTTCTTGAGGAAAGAGAGGAAGGAAAGGACAGAGGTAGAAGAGAGGGCGGCTTTAAGGAGAACAAATGTGGCGATGAGCAGAAGTGCTGTCAGATCGCTGATGGGTAAGTGAACGACATGTAGCATGAACATTAAAGCTTTTGGAGACGATAGTGTAGACCTTTTAGAGCAATCTATTTACTCAAAATAATGATGCAAATGGTTGAAATTTCTGTTCAAAGTTTTGTTTTAATCTCCACTATAAACACTTATTGACATTGTAAGAAAAGTTTTGTGCATTGCATTGTGGGATGCGGAGTCCCGTAGACAAACGCATTGAAGTGTTACTTCATTCTTACTGTGATTTATTGTGTTTTCCCCCAAAAACTCTGAAAAAGTGACTTTCCAACAAATTCCTGGTATTTTCACGGCCTAAAAGTTGTGACAAAACAATGGCTGGCGTACACGGAAAGTCTGAATCTGGTCAAAATTGAATGTCTTGTGGAGTGAGGTGATATTATGGAGAATACCAGGAAAAAACTACAACAAAAATGGTGTCAAGACAATCACTGTCCTCCTTGTCTGGAGAAGAAATCGTCTTGTCTTTGGATGACTAAATTTTTGATGAAAACAAAGTTGAATTTTAGCTTAAAGACTGACTAAAACTAAATCATATTTTGCTGTCAAAATGAACTCTGCTCAAAAGAGACAAAGCTCTAACACTGACCAAATATCACAGTAACTACTGAAATCAACAGTTTATGAAGTAAATCTAACACAACTGTTGACTAAAACCCCAAAATCCTAAGCCTGCAGCCCAATCCAAAAGATAAGGGTCCTATATGAATAGATGTATAGACATGGCTTCTCACAAACCTATTTAAAGTAAAGCTAGCTTTCATTGTTTGTGACATTACCAAGTTACAATACAAAAACTGCTTCCCTGTTGTTTTGGCTCAGTACATTGTAACAGATGAAATCTTATCATTTCTGTTTCTAACCTACAGAGGAACCTTCTTGGAGTCCAGACCTGAGGATCCTTGTTGTAGGACCAAAGCAGGTTGGAAAGAGCTCATCTGCTAACACCATACTTGGTGATGAAGTCTTTTCTGTTCTACATCCGACCTTAGAATGTGTTGAAAAAGTTGGTAAAGTTGACAACAGGCAGGTGACGGTCATTGACACTCCTGGCTGGTTTGGCCGTTACTGCTCTGAGGACACGCCTCAGGAGATAAAGGACTTGATTACCCACAGTGCACCTCTGCATGGACCTTTTCCTAGTGCGGTTCTCCTGGTGCTGCGCGGCCACGAGAGCTTCACTCAAACTGATGGAATAAGAGCAGAGGAGCACCTGAGCATGCTGGGACATTGGGTTTGGAGCCGAAGTATTGTGCTGTTCACGTGGGGAGATCGTCATGGGGTCACGCCCATCGAGGAACACATCGAAAGGTGGCCCGCCCTCAAGCAGCTGGTAGACAAATGTGGAAACAGATACAATGTTCTTGATAACTCCAGCGGGCGAACTGAAAACCAAGTTCAAGAACTCTTTGAGACCATTGATGAAACCATGGTGGTCAATGATACAGGATTTCTGATGCGACACTTTGTGAATCTCAGGCAAAGCTACACCAAACTAGAGCAAAACTTTAAAAGGACAGCAGCAGAGTTAAAGAATGCGATGGCAAATAATGATTCACTGGGTAAAAGAGTTGTAGAGAAGGAGAGAACTGCACAGGAGACGATTCAGAAACTGATGGATGCTGAAATGGAAAACCAGCACCTGAAAAAAAGCATCGCAGAAAAGGACGAGATGATCACACATCTGAACGAAAGATGGGATTTAGAAGTCAAGGCCCGAAAACCTGCGAAGCAAACTTTCGAGACGGAGAAAGTTGTCCTGCGAGAGAAAATGAAGAAAGAACAACTGGAGAAGACTGCCTCCAAGGAAATGTGTGAGAAAAAGGAGCTGAAGCTAGACCAAGTGATGAAGGAGCAGAGACAATATGTAGAAGAACTCCAAGAGAAACTCATGCAGATTAAGAGAGAAAATTGGAGTCGACGTGAAGAGAAAACCTCAACCAGTGAGTTTTGTACCAGACTATATAAGAAACATATAAATAAGACTCCAAAATGTGTGTATCTGATTTATTTTAACTACTACTTTTTCATATTAAATCTAAGTAAAATGGTCCTGTGTGGTCAGAGACAGGATTCCTGGAACAATGGATGTGTTTAATTTTTATGGTTCATTCACAGAAGAGAAGGGATCCATGGATGTTGACAACGGCATCACACACAATGGAAAGGTAAGTAAAGTTAAATACTCATTTTGTTTTGGTAACTACTTTATAGGGTTACCAAGGTTACCACAGCACCTTGTTCTGTATCCTTCTCTGTCCATCACAGCCTGTAATGAGTCTGTCTCTTTGTTTCTGGTTTCACAGACAGAGACGGATCATGCTTGGGAGTTGGAGCCTTGTTGGATTCCATCATGGTTCAGAGCTGGTGGTGCAGTTCTGGGAGCTGCAGCCGGGGCTCTCATTGCCTCCTTTAACACGAATACGGGTATGAGCGTTCGCCCAGCTCTGGGAGCTGCAGCTGGAGCTATGCTCGGCAACTTAATGCTCCATGAAACCAAAACTCAGCAGAAAAACCATGAGTAATTCTGTGAAATGACATTGCCATGTTTCCACATTTTATATGTTTTTATTTGTAATGACACTTTCTATGATGTTTTTAAATTATGCTGCATATCCAATGAACTGTGAAGACTAAATAAATGTTCGTTTTACATTTTTCATTGTATTTCTTCTTGTGGAGATGTTGATGCTTCTTTTTTTGTCAAAGCTCACGTTGCAGGTGGAAGTATTGCATACTGGGAGATGTATAAGTAGGTAAGTGACCTACATTCTGGGTCAAAAGGGACACAAAAGTTGTAAAGCTTATATCACTTACCTGTGAAGCTTCTGTTATCCAGGTCATATTCTTTGTGCTAGAAGATAAAAGGTGAATGGGTTCGCCTTGAGTTTTCCTCCAGGGCATTTTGTGATTCATTCTAGATGCTTCCTTAGCTTGAAAGTGAAACATTAATCTTTATGCAACCCATTACTATAAGGGAAAAAACATGTGATATATCTGACCCAATATTGTGCTCATGGTTTGTCACATGTTCCATCCATCCAGTTTGTGCAATGTTTGAGAGAGCAGTGCACTACATTAGAACAACTTTACATTACAAAATTCTACTGAAATTGTGTGTAAAAAAATAAGAAAATAGTCCAGAATTATGTATTACAGTCAGTGGATTAAAGGTAAAAAGAAAGGTGTGTATTTCAGTTGACTAAACACAACCATTTCTCACGTTCTCCTGTTTCATGTGTTGTGCTCTGTGCATCAGTATTATGGGTGCACCAGGAACTCCTGCAAAGTTCCGTTATCTAGGTGCTGTTTGTGAAAATAAACAAAGCAATTAAATGCGTTATTTTTTCATTGCGTTTTTTTCTGTAATTACTTAATCGAAATTAACGCGATAAAGTCCCAGCACTAGTCTACGCTCTTACTACAGGTGAGAGCGAAAACCTATTCTTAGGTCTTCAAATATAATGTTGTTCTTCTGTTTTGTATTTTATTTTTTAATTTTTCGTCTTACAAAATGCTCCTGGAAGTTGCTAAAGTCCGACTTCTTGGGTTCTCCTGTTTCTTGTGTTGTGCTCTGTGCGTCGGTATTATGGGTATACCAGGAACTCCTGCAATGAGAACATTTTCTGTACAGTTTGTGCAATTAATTCAAATAAAACAATAGTCAATATTAACAGCCACTGAATGAGAAAATGAAGTGTGAGTAAACCGTGTGTGAGGGAAAGAAAAAGCTTCACACCCGAGGCAGTGCGTGTGTGAGAGGATGCTGTGCACGCTATGGATGTTGATGACTGTCTTGTTTTAAATTATGTTTATAAACATAAATGAAAAGGAAGTTATATTAATTTAATCTGTTAAATCTGCACATAATTTGTAGTAAAACATTTGTTACATAATGAATCATACTGTTATATTCAGTGAATCAAAAGTGTCAAATGTGCACAAAATACAACTGTATTCATTGACAATTAACGGATAGCAAATCAATTGAATAAGTTAAGCATATTGATTTCTGTTCATGTCTGTCCATGGTTGTCATTATCATTATGTTTCGCTGTATTTTAAATTGTGCCAAATAAAAAGAGAATGAAAGTATGCATGTATAACATGTACAAATATATTTAATTGTATCAATATACATATCCAAACTAAATTGATTATTTTTCAATGGATTTATTGGGAGAAAAAATCAGAAAAACAGCCTTACAGTTGAATAAATGTCACTTTCTCTTTTGCTTTTCAATAAATAATTTTACCACAAATCTGAATCATTCATCTCGTAAGCGTAATGACAAAAATTATATACAGTATATTAAAAATGATATCTTAATATACAGTATTTTATCGTCAGTATTGAAGAACAAAGCACGTGATTTATGTGAATTTTGGTGGTTTTAACATCTTGAATATTTTCCTTCTGATTTCTGGCAGTTTAAGGCCGTAGACCAGCGGGTTCATAACAGGTGGAATTACGATGAATTCCATCGCCAGAACAACCGCAGCGAAAGGATTCACCTCCTTCAGGTTCTGTCGGCTTAGGGCCGTGTCAACAAAAGAAGTGAGAGAGTAAATGGCGAATGAAACAACGTGTGGCAAACAACTCTGTAACACTTTTCTTCTGACCTCTGAGGTCTGTTTCCAACATGCCAGCACAATCCTCAGGTACGTGTACAGGATAAAACTGAAGGGAAGGAAGGTGATAATTATGGCTCCCACTGTAGCAGCAATACTGTTCACAGAGCGAGGATCACATGCCAGTAATACAACGTTCCAGCTCGCACAGTAGATCTTGTAAATTTTGTTTCCACATAATTGAAGTCTAACAATGGTTGAAATGGATATGGAAAGATTACAGGCTGGAACCACCCAGGCAGCACATCCGAGAATGCAAACCACCTTATAATTCATCTTTCTGCTGTAATGTAAAGGATGGCACACAGCAACAAACCTGTCGTACGCCATAACGCACAGAATAGTCAGTTCATATGAGGCATACGTGTAAATAACATAGATCTGAGTGAAGCAACCAGGGCGGGAGATGAGATGAGTGTCAGACAGCAGGTCCATGAGGAATCTGGGGAAGAAAGCAGTAGAACCGTACAAAGCATTGAAGGATAAAAAAGCAATAAATATATACATGGGCTGATGAAGAGCGCTTTCACGAGCTATTACTACAATCAAGACACCATTAGCAAAAACAATGAAGGAGTATATGAGGAGGCAAAAGACAAAAGCTAAGTAGCGATAATGTCCAATCTTCATGAACATGGTGAGGTTAAAGTAAAAAGAGATGGTCTGGTTTTCCATCATCTCCAAGTCCAAGCTCCTCTCCTTCTTCCTGAAATAGCTCAACAGTTAACCAACTACCTGAAACCAAACAACATAATGTAATTTGGTATTTTAGCCTGAGGGAGAGCTGACAATGACTAACAGCAACTGTGGGCACAGACGAGTGTTCCCACCTTTTAACATTTCCTACATTGACGTCATCATCTTGTTTCAGCCCAGGAGAGTTTGGATGCTTATTTATTTATTTTTTTTTTCTTTTCTCCTTTGTCTGCACATGCTGTCGAAGGTTAATGCAATGTTTTAACAGCAATGCATATTTTATTATTGCAATTAAATATGCTTATTTTTTTAAAGCAGTACCAATAACAATAATTGTTACTAAAATTACATTTGTTGGACAAATGATGAGTGCTTGTTTGTTGTTTACTTAAAATAAAAAATAAAAACTTAATTGGGGACTTTGTATATAATTAATCTAAATTAATCACCTAACAATAATTGACACAAGAAGAAATGTTTTTCAATTGAAATGGACTTTGATATATGACTGAATCAATGAAAACATGATAAACTAGAATGTTTGCATTTCCTGAAGAAAATGCAAATAAGGATGCAGGTGCTGGCCTGCGTCTCATCGCATTAGCCGAGCATTAGCATAAATTAGCATTTACATTAGCTAACATTATCATGAGCAAGCATTATCAAGAGCAATAGCTAGCATTAGCATAAATTAGCATATACATTAGCTTGCATTACATTTACATTAACCCAGCTTTAACAGTAGCCTAGCATTAATATTAACCTAGCATTAGCATTAGCCTAGCAATAAAATTAGCCCAGCATTAGCCTAGCAATAGCAGTAACCAAGCATTAGCATTAACCTAGGAATAGCGTTAACCTAGCATGAACATTAACCTAGCACTAGCATTAGCCTAGCAATAGCAATAACCTAGCGATAGCATTAATATAGCATTATCATTAACCTAACAATAGCATTAACATTAACCTAGCAATAGCATTAACATTAACCTAGCAATAGCATTAACATAGCATTATCATTAACCTAACAATAGCAGGCATTAGCCTTGCATTAACATTAAGCTAGCATTAGCCTAGCAATAGCATTGACATAACATTATCATTAACCTAACGATAGCAGGCATTAATCCCCCATTAGCATTAACCTAACAATAGTAGGCATTAGCCTAGCATTAGCATTAACCTAGGAATAGCGTTAACCTAGCATTAACATTAACCTACCATTAACCCAAACCCTAACTCTGAGCTTAAACAACAACAATGTTTATTATTCTCACCACTGTATGCTAACATAATTTGCAATATCTATAAAGAATATTATGATTGCATTGTTCACAAAGCAAAAACTTTTCTGAATTTTTTGTAAATGTCCTAAAAAAATTATAATTTTTTTCTATTAAAATAAAAAACAGCACTTAGTACAGTATATTCCAGAGAAGTGAAAACTGAACATAGCAAAAATAGTTATAATTTCTGTGGTATGAAGTAAATATACTAACTGATGAAGCTGATCAATTTTGTTTGAAATTGTCTTTCTGCATAGCTGTTGATAAGTTGGGTCACTGGTCGCTATCTGTAGCACCCCTCCTAGCTGTAGGGGGACAAGGGGTTTTAAAATGATAATATAAATTATTATTATTATTGTTAATAATATGACTTTAACATTTGCCAAGGTGCCATCCAGGATTGAGTTGTAGTGTCCTGGATCACTGAAAGAGTTCTTCATATCTTTTCCTTCAGGGTGTGATTTCTTGTCAAACTATATACTCTTCTATAGCAAAGCAATATTATTACATGAACCACAGACAAAGAGTCATGTTTAAACATTTATTATTCAAACAAGTTAAATCTTTTAACACAAACACACAAAGCGCGCTACACTCATCAAGGCTTGGTGCTCTTCTCTTTAGCAGAATGGTGATGTCGTTATTTATGCGATTTAAGCGTTTACCATTAGTTGACGTTCTTACGGCAGCCAGTCAGATAGATTTGGGTGGGTGTGTTCTGGGCATTGGTACGTGTGGGCTTATTTTGTGGGTGTGGATGTGTGAAAAGAAGTTTTTTGGAGGATTGAGAAAAAGAAGTGGAAATATATCTGAGAACACAGACAGGTTGTAACAGTCAAATCAAGATATGTGCAGAGAACATATTTTTCTGCTCAGTTTGACACTAAACATAACATGATGCTTGCACAATACTGAGAGATAATCATTAAGATGGCTTAAACCGTAACTTTATTATAACCTTCCTACTCTTGGAATTCTGATGTCCTAGGTATGAATATGTGAATGAAAGCCGTGAACGAAAACATTATAACTTTGCATCAGGAATGTGTCCACAGTTTTCCTAGCGGGAGTTTGAGAGACAGGGCCACAGTCTGTTGGTCCTCTTTCAAGAAGAAAGGGGGAGGGAAATTGTGGCTGTCTTATTTAGTGAAATGGGGTGGGGAAAGGCAAGAGTTAGATTACACAGTTCCTGTAATTTACTGAAAAAAAGGTGTGTTGTGGTGTCTGTCACACAGGACACCGTCTGACACTATAGCCCCACATCCTCTACCACCAAGAGTGGTGGAAAAATTCTGTTTATGAAGGAAAATGAAATGGAAGTGAGATGAGTTTCAGATGTTAAATCTGCACATAATTTGTAGTGAAACTTTTCTATAAAACATTTATCACGTCATGAATGAAACTTTGCTATTTTCACTCCAACAAAAGTGTCAAATGTGCACAATCCAAGGCCAAATACACAAATGACAATTCATGGATAGTAAATATATTAAGTAAGTGTATTTGTATATCATATGAAAATATTAAACTGAGTGTACATCTTTAAATCAATAAAACTAAATTAATTACTCTTTAAAGGATTCATTGGGAGAAAGTGTAAAAGCCATAAAAACAGCCTTAAAATGAAAGTCCTTTTCCCACAAATCTGCATCATTCAGCCCGTAAACATAATGACGAGAATTATAAAAAGTCTTAATATAGTATTTTATCATCAGTATTGAACAACAAAGCACATTGAGTTTGAATTAAGGGGCAATAAAAAGGAAAAAGTGATTCATGTGAATTTTGGTGATTTTAACGTCTTGAATATCTTCCTTCTGATTTCTGGCAGTTTAAGGCCGTAGACCAGCGGGTTCGTAACAGGAGGAATGATGATGAATTCCATCGCCAGAACAACTGCAACAAAAGGATTCACTCCCTTCCGGTTCTGTCGGCTCAGGGCGGTATCGGTGAATAAAGTGAGAGAGTAAACGGCGAATGAAACAACGTGTGGCAAACAACTCTGTAACAATTTTCTTCTGACCTCTGAGGTCTGTTTCCAACACGCCAGCACAATCCTCAGGTACGTGTACAGTATAAAACTGAAGGGAAGAAAGGTGAGAATTATGGTTGCCACTGTGGAAGCAATACTGTTCACAGAGCGAGGATCACATGCCAGTAATACAACGTTCCAGCTCGCACAGTAGATCTTATAAATTTTGTTTCCACATAATTGAAGTCTAACAATGGTCAAAAGGTTTAAGCAAAGACTACAAGCTGGGAACACCCAGGCAGTACATCCGAGAATGCAAACCACTTTATAATTCATCTTTCTGCTGTAATGTAAAGGATGGCACACAGCAACAAACCTGTCGTACGCCATTACGCACAGAATAGTCAGTTCATATAAGCCATACGTGTAAATAACATAGATCTGAGTGAAGCAAGCAAGGCGGGAGATGAGATGAGTGTCAGACAGCAGGTCCATGAGGAATCTGGGGAAGAAAGCAGTAGAACCGTACAAAGCATTGAAGGATAAAAAAGCAATAAATATATACATGGGCTGATGAAGAGCGCTTTCACGAGCTATTACTACAATCAAGACACCATTAGCAAAAACAATGAAGGAGTATATGAGGAGGCAAAAGACAAAAGCTAAGTAGCGATAATGTCCAATCTTCATGAACATGGTGAGGTTAAAGTAAAAAGAGATGGTCTGGTTTTCCATCATCTCCAAGTCCAAGCTCCTCTCCTTCTTCCTGAAACAGCTCAACAGTTAACCAACTACCTGAAACCAAACAACATAATGTAATTTAGTATTTTAGCCTGAGGGAGAGCTGACAATGACTAACAGCAACTGTGGGCACAGACGAGTGTTCCCACCTTTTAACATTTCCTACATTGACGTCATCATCTTGTTTCAGCCCAGGAGAGTTTGGATGCCTATTTTTTTAAAGCAGTAGTAGTAATAATAATTGTTACTAAAATTACATTTGTTGGACAAATGATGAGTGCTTGTTTGTTGTTTACTTAAAATAAAAAAAAAAACTTAATTGGGGACATTGTATATAATTAATCTAAATTAATCACCTAATAATAATTGACACAAGAAGCAATGTTTTTCAATTTAAATGGACTTTGATATATGACTGAATCAATGCCTATTTTTTTTAAAGCAGTAGTAGTAATAATAATTGTTGAGATAATTTGTTAATTTGAAAAAATAAATAAATACATGTCTACACTACTGGTGGGACTCGATTTAAAAAAAAATCTAATTAATTAGAGACTTTCTAATGACTTAATCTCAATGAATGTCAATTAATAAGGTAGGTATGCACTTATAGAGCTGTGGATCGCAAACTGCAAGTTTGATTTTAGCATTTGGGCTCCATGTCAGTTAGGATGGAGACTGTCCTTTTTGAATCGATCAGCACGTTTCCAAAAGAGGTTGAAGTTATCAATAAAAGTGAAAATATGGAGTTCAGTGTAGAAAGGGGGCATTACATCTACATATAGTTCTCCAACAGGTGCTATCCAGGCAGACACACGTCAGAAGTGGGGGGTGAACAGCAACCCCGTCACTACTATGTAATATACCCCCAACACTGCTTACACACCATTTACACTAATGTCCACCACATACTCATTCTCATTCCCCTCACACATAGTCTAGCACCAGGTGTTTCCATGCAGGCAGACCTGCTAATACTGTGTTGTGTTTTTCTGCAGTCAGTGCCTTCTCCTCGCTCTTTTCTCTCGTTTCTGTTTCAGGTGTGTTAATGCTGGAGCTGGCAGTTCCTGATCTATGGTTCACAGTTCAACTAGTCTTGGAAATTCTGATGTTCTATCTCTCTATCCTGTTCTGGTCTCCTCCTTCTGTCCACTAACCCCAGCCAGTCAAAGCAGATGGCCGCCACCTCTGAGCCTGGTTCTTCTGGAGTTTTATTCCTGTTAAAAGGGAGGTTGTTTCTCCCCACTGTATGGTGCATTTTCATGTGGATTTGTTGGGTTTATTTCTTAACAATTTTATATTTTCTGATGAGCACTATAAGATGACTGTTGTTGTAATTAGCACTAAATAAATAAAGTTGAATCGAATTTAACTAAATTGTCTGCGCTATCTGTGACATGCTTAACATTGAGGTGGTAGCGGAGGCTAGAAGAGTTCCGGTGATTGGAAAACTCTTTTTTTTTCACAATTTGCATACAACTGTTTTTGTCGAGCTTTCGATCTGGTATTTGTTTTTAACTAAAATTTGCGTCAACGAAAACACAGCACCAATTTCCCAGGTTCTGCTGTTTCTTGTGTTATGGTCTGTGCATTGGTATTATGAGTGTACCAGGAACTCCAGCAAAGAGAGAAAGGTGGCCTCATTCCTCACACAACAGTAGCTTTAGATGGTTGAAACTTGAGAACATGTCATGTAGATCTACTTCTTTGCATTCCCTGCTGTGTACAAAGTTACCACTCCCTCAACCTTTATGCGAATTTTCCACAAATCCAGTTGTTAAACATTCTTTCAAGATCTGGGCTCAATTCAGAAGAAGTTTCGGTCTAAATAATCTGTCAATTTACGCTCCTGTAATGCAAAACCATATGTTTGTCCCTTCCGTTGTTGATGACTCTTTTGCAGTGTGGTTCACCCATGGCCTGAGGACACTGAAGGACATGTTTGTTGAAGGACTGTTTGCCTCATTTCAACAAGTGAAAGGTATATTTCAAATTCATGATTCTCATTTTTTCAGATATCTTCAGCTTTGCAGTTTTGTGTCTGCTTCACTTAATCACTTCCCATCACGACCACCTGACACACTCCTTGAAAACATTTTAGACTTGAATGCAAACTCAAAAGGACTTACTGGTAAAATCTATGCTATTATTAATTCCTATGATTTGGAACCATTGTCTCGTGTCAAAGGAAAGTGGGAGGAGGAATTTATAACGGTATTCCCTGAAGATGTATGGCAATCTGTGATAGATAAGATATATTCTTCTTCAATTTGTTTAAGGTATAGGGTAATTCAATTTAAAATTGTTCACAGATTGCATTGGTCAAAAGTGAAACTGAGGAAATTTAAACCTGACCTAGACCCCCCACTGTGATCACTGTGAAACTGAACCAGCGACTCTATCGCACATGTTTTGGTTCTGCTCAAAATTGACACACTTTTGGGAATCCATATTTAGATTTCTTTCGGATGTATTTCAGATTAATGTTGAACCGGGCGCCACAACTGCAATATTTGGTGTTGTATCTCAATTTTCAAAATGTAATCAAAAGCAAATAGATGTGATTGCGTTTAGTACACTTATTGCCCGAAGGCTTATACTGCTTAAATGGAAAGACAAATACCCTCCATCGTTTAGAATGTGGTTTGTTGATCTTTTGTCTCATCTAACATTGGAGAAGATACGATATTCTATAAGAGGTTGTGTCAGTAAGTTTTTTTTATTCTCTGGCAACCCATCTTGGATCAAATTAAACAGGTGGATCCCTCATTTCTTCTATCAGAATGATGTCATATTCATATTTCCATTTTATTGGTAATTTATTATTTTTATTTTTAATTTTTTTTTAATTTTAAGGTGCAACAGGGTGGGAGTGTTCTGTGGGAGGGAGGAGGGGGGTTATTAGCTAAACAAAAAAAAAGACTTGTATTTTCTTCTCTTCTGTTTTGTATCATGTCTACAATAAAAACATTTTGAACAAAAAAAAAAAGAGAGAGAGAGGTTCTGCACTGCTGTGAAGGGGAAAAAAAAGTAACGCGATAAAGTCCCAGCAGTAGTCTACGCCCTAACTACAGGTCTACTGTTTGAAAACCTACTTATTAGGTTTTCAAACATAATATTATTCTTCTTCTGTACCTGTTATATAGACATGGAAAAAAAAACTAGTATAAAAAATCTAAAGCTCCATAAATACCCTCCTGACAACAAAATTATGGTGAAAAAAACATTTTAGATAAGACCTGATCCAAATATCTTATTACATGTTGATTTTAGAAGTTTACTCTCCTTTTTATTTTCTTCTTCTCTGTTTTTCTTACAAAATGCTCTTGAAAGTGGCTGAAATATAGGTTTTCTTTATTTTTCTCCTTCCTTTATATGAATCCAGTGTAGTAAAAAAACGGCTTTAGAATTCCGTCAGTGCTGTAACATGGTTTATTTCAGGTGGAACATGTTGGTGATCTTTGTGTAGAAAACAAAAGGCAAAACCTCACACTTTGTGTGACCTTCAAAGAATTCAGTTTAAGGAATATGTGTGTTTACAATAAGGTAAAAGTAAACGTGTATTTTTATTGACTCAGTGGGTAAAAGCTGGTTAATAGATTTTTAAGATTTATGCTTTACGTGTAATATTAACACAATTTATTCATCTTTAATATTGATCATGAACCAATTATCATGGTAGGATAACATGAGTAATCACGACCATCAACAGTATATTTTATTGAAGCACCTTTTACAATCCCATAAAAATGGTTTTAAGATTTAAAATCAAGAGAAAATCAGTTTTATATGTTTGTAGCTTAAAATGCTCATATTTACACACACACACACACACACACACACACACACACACACACACACACACACACACACACACACACACACACACACACACACACACACACACACACATTAAAAGTGAACAAACTAATTCAAGTATGACAACCAACTGTTTATTTGAAGTTATGTTTATAAAGGTAAATGATTAATGATTAATTTCAGATGTTTCTGCACATAATTTCCAGTAAAACATTTATTACATCGTGAATCAAACTTTGTGATATTTACTCCATCAAAAGTGTGTCAAATGTGCACAATCCAAGGCCAAACACACACATACAACTGTATTCAATGAAATTTCATGGACAGTAACTATATTGAGTAAGTATGCTTATGTAACATGTAAAAAATGTTTAACTGTGTCGACATAAATATTTTGTTAAATCCTTTTCCCACAAATCTGCATCATTCAGCTCGGAAACGTAATAACTACAACGATACAGCAATGAGTCTTAATACAGTATTTTATAAAAAAGCACATTTAGTTTGCATCAAGAGGCAATAAAAAGTAGAAGTAAAAAGAACATAGAAGTGATTCATGTGAATTTTGGTGGTTTTAACTTCTTCAATATTTTCCTTCTGATTTCTGGCAGTTTAAGGCCGTAGACCAGCGGGTTCGTAACAGGAGGAATGATGATGAATTCCATCGCCAGAACAACTGCAACAAAAGGATTCACTCCCTTCAGGTTTTGTCGGCTCAGGGCGGTGTCGGTGAATAAAGTGAGAGAGTAAACGGCGAATGAAACAACGTGTGGCAAACAACTCTGTAACACTTTTCTTCTGACCTTTGAGGTCTGTTTCCAACACGCCAGCACAATCCTCAGGTACGTGTACAGGATAAAACTGAAGGGAAGAAAGGTGAAAATTATGGTTCCCATTGTGGAAGCAATACTGTTTACAGAGCTTTGATCACATGCCAGTAATACAACGTTCCAGCTCGCACAGTAGATCTTGTAAATTTTGTTTCCACATAACTGAAGTCTAACAACATTAGACATGTATATGGAAAGACTACAGGCTGGGAACACCCAGGCAGTACATCCGAGAATGCAAACCACTTTAGAATTAATCTTTCTGCTGTAATGTAAAGGATGGCACACAGCAACAAACCTGTCGTACGCCATAACGCACAGAATAGTCAGTTCATATAAGCCATACGTGTAAATAACATAGATCTGAGTGAAGCAAGCAAGGCGGGAGATGAGATGAGTGTCAGACAGCAGGTCCATGAGGAATCTGGGGAAGAAAGCAGTAGAACCGTACAAAGCATTGAAGGATAAAAAAGCAATAAATATATACATGGGCTGATGAAGAGCGCTTTCACGAGCTATTACTACAATCACGACACCATTAGCAAAAACAATGAAGGAGTATATGAGGAGGCAAAAGACAAAAGCTAAGTAGCGATAATGTCCAATCTTCATGAACATGGTGAGGTTAAAGTAAAAAGAGATGGTCTGGTTTTCCATCATCTCCAAGTCCAAGCTCCTCTCCTTCTTCCTGAAATAGCTCAACAGTTAGCCAACTACCTGAAACCAAACAACATAATGTAATTTAGTATTTTAGCCTGAGGGAGAGCTGACAATGACTAACAGCAACTGTGGGCACAGACGAGTGTTCCCACCTTTTAACATTTCCTACATTGACGTCATCATCTTGTTTCAGCCCAGGAGAGTTTGGATGCCTATTTTTTTAAAGCAGTAGTAGTAATAATAATTGTTACTAAAATTACATTTGTTGGACAAATGATGAGTGCTTGTTTGTTGTTTACTTAAAATAAAAATAAAAACTTAATTAGGGACTTTGTATATAATTAATCTAAATTAATCACCTAATAATAATTGACACAAGAAGCAATGTTTTTCAATTTAAATGGACTTTGATATATGACTGAATCAATGCCTATTTTTTTTAAAGCAGTAGTAGTAATAATAATTGTTGAGATAATTTGTTAATTTGAAAAAATAAATAAATACATGTCTACACTACTGGTGGGACTCGATTTAAAAAAAAATCTAATTAATTAGAGACTTTCTAATGACTTAATCTCAATGAATGTCAATTAATAAGGTAGGTATGCACTTGTAGAGCTGTGGATCGCAAACTGCAAGTTTGATTTTAGCATTTGGGCTCCATGTCAGTTAGGATGGAGACCGTCCTTTTTGAATCGATCAGCACGTTTCCAAAAGAGGTTGAAGTTATCAATAAAAGTGAAAATATGGAGTTCAGTGTAGGAAGGGGGCATTACATCTACATATAGTTCTCCAACAGGTGCTATCCAGGCAGACACACGTCAGAAGTGGGGGGTGAACAGCAACCCCGTCACTACTATGTAATATACCCCAACACTGCTTACACACCATTTACACTAATGTCCACCACATACTCATTCTCATTCCCCTCACACATAGTCTAGCACTAGGTGTTTCCATGCAGGCAGACCTGCTAATACTGTGTTGTGTTTTTCTGCAGTCAGTGCCTTCTCCTCGCTCTTTTCTCTCGTTTCTGTTTCAGGTGTGTTAATGCTGGAGCTGGCAGTTCCTGATCTATGGTTCACAGTTCAACTAGTCTTGGAAATTCTGATGTTCTATCTCTCTATCCTGTTCTGGTCTCCTCCTTCTGTCCACTAACCCCAGCCAGTCAAAGCAGATGGCCGCCACCTCTGAGCCTGGTTCTACTGGAGTTTTATTCCTGTTAAAAGGGAGATTGTTTTTCCCCACTGTATGGTGCATTTTCATGTGGATTTGTTGGGTTTATTTTTTAACAATTTTATATTTTCTGACGAGCACTATAAGATGACTGTTGTTGTAATTAGCACTAAATAAATAAAGTTGAATCGAATTTAACTAAATTGTCTGCGCTATCTGTGACATGCTTAACATTGAGGTGGTAGCGGAGGCTAGAAGAGTTCCGGTGATTGGAAAACTCTTTTTTTTTCACAATTTGCATACAACTGTTTTTGTCGAGCTTTCGATCTGGTATTTGTTTTTAACTAAAATTTGCGTCAACAAAAACACAGCACCAATTTCCCAGGTTCTGCTGTTTCTTGTGTTGTGGTCTGTGCATTGGTATTATGAGTGTACCAGGAACTCCAGCAAAGAGAGAAAGGTGGCCTCATTCCTCACACAACAGTAGTTTTAGATGGTTGAAACTTGAGAACATGTCATGTAGATCTACTTCTTTGCATTCCCTGCTGTGTACAAAGTTACCACTCCCTCAACCTTTATGCGAATTTTCCACAAATCCAGTTGTTAAACATTCTTTCAAGATCTGGGCTCAATTCAGAAGAAGTTTCGGTTTAAATAATCTGTCAATTTACGCTCCTGTAATGCAAAACCATATGTTTGTCCCTTCCATTGTTGATGACTCTTTTGCAGTGTGGTTCACCCATGGCCTGAGGACACTGAAGGACATGTTTGTTGAAGGACTGTTTGCCTCATTTCAACAAGTGAAAGGGACATTTCATGATTCTCAATTTTTCAGATATCTTCAGCTTTGCAGTTTTGTGTCTGCTTCACTTAATCACTTCCCATCACGACCACCTGACACACTCCTTGAAAACATTTTAGACTTGAATGCAAACTCAAAAGGACTTACTGGTAAAATCTATGCTATTATTAATTCCTATGATTTGGAACCATTGTCTCGTGTCAAAGGAAAGTGGGAGGAGGAATTTATAACGGTAATCCCTGAAGATGTATGGCAATCTGTGATAGATAAGATATATTCTTCTTCAATTTGTTTAAGGCATAGGGTAATTCAATTTAAAATTGTTCACAGATTGCATTGGTCAAAAGTGAAACTGAGGAAATTTAAACCTGACCTAGACCCCCCACTGTGATCACTGTGAAACTGAACCAGCGACTCTATCGCACATGTTTTGGTTTTGCTCAAAATTGACACACTTATGGGAATCCATATTTAGATTTCTTTCGGATGTATTTCAGATTAATGTTGAACCGGGCGCCACAACTGCAATATTTGGTCTTGTATCTCAATTTTCAAAATGTAATCAAAAGCAAATAGATGTGATTGCGTTTAGTACACTTATTGCCCGAAGGCTTATACTGCTTAAATGGAAAGACAAATACCCTCCATTTTTTAGAATGTGGTTTGTTGATCTTTTGTCTCATCTAACATTGGAGAAGATACGATATTCTATAAGAGGTTGTGTCAGTAAGTTTTTTTTATTCTCTGGCAACCCATCTTGGATCAAATTAAACAGGTGGATCCCTCATTTCTTCTATCAGAATGATGTCATAATCATATTTCCATTTTATTGGTAATTTATTTTTTATTTTTTTATTTTTTTTTAATTTTAAGGTGCAACAGGGTGGGAGTGTTCTGTGGGAGGGAGGAGGGGAGTTATTAGCTAAACAAAAAAAAAGACTTGTATTTTCTTCTCTTCTGTTTTGTATCATGTCTACAATAAAAACATTTTGAACAAAAAAAAAAGAGAGAGAGGTTCTGCACTGCTGTGAAGGGGAAAAAAAAAGCGATTAAAAGTTATTTTTAATCCCGAAATTAATTAATCACACGTAACGCGATAAAGTCCCAACAGTGGTCTACGCCCTAACTACAGGTCTACTGTTTGAAAACCTACTTATTAGGTTTTCAAACATAATATTATTCTTCTTCTGTACCTGTTATATAGACATGGTAAAAAAAAACTAGTATAAAAAATCTAAAGCTCCATAAATACCCTCCTGACAACAAAATTATGGTGAAAAAAACATTTTAGATAAGACCTGATCCAAATATCTTATTACATGTTGATTTTAGAAGTTTACTCTCCTTTTTATTTTCTTCTTCTCTGTTTTTCTTACAAAATGCTCTTGAAAGTGGCTGAAATATAGGTTTTCTTTGTTTTTCTACTTTCTTTATATGAATCCAGTGTAGTAAAAAAACGGCTTTAGAATTCCGTCAGTGCTGTAACATGGTTTATTTCAGGTGGAACATGTTGGTGATCTTTGTTTAGAAAACAAAAGGCAAAACCTCACACTTTGTGTGACCTTCAAAGAATTCAGTTTAAGGAATATTTGTGTTTACAATAAGGTAAAAGTAAACGTGTATTTTTATTGACTCAGTGGGTAAAAGCTGGTTAATAGATTTTTAAGATTTATGCTTTACGTGTAATATTAACACAATTTATTCATCTTTAATATTGATCATGAACCAATTATCATGGTAGGAGAACATGAGTAATCACGACCATCAACAGTATATTTTATTGAAGCACCTTTGACAATCCCATAAAAATGGTTTTAAGATTTAAAATCAAGAGAAAATCAGTTTTATATGTATGTAGCTTAAAATGCTCACATTTACACACACACACACACACACACACACACACATTAAAAGTGAACAAACTAATTCAAGTATGACAGCCAACTGTTTATTTGAAGTTATGTTTATAAAGGTAAATGATTAATGATTAATTTCAGATGTTTCTGCACATAATTTCCGGTAAAACATTTATTACATCGTGAATCAAACTTTGTGATATTTACTCCATCAAAAGTGTGTCAAATGTGCACAATCCAAGGCCAAACACACACATACAACTGTATTCAATGAAATTTCATGGACAGTAACTATATTGAGTAAGTATGCTTATGTAACATGTAAAAAATATTTAACTGTGTCAACATAAATATTTTGTTAAATCCTTTTCCCACAAATCTGCATCATTCAGCTCGTAAACGTAATAACTACAATGATACAGCAATGAGTCTTAATACAGTATTTTATAAAAAAGCACATTTAGTTTGCATCAAGGGGCAATAAAAAGGAGAAGTAAAAAGAACATAGAAGTGATTCATGTGAATTTTGGTGGTTTTAACTTCTTCAATATTTTCCTTCTGATTTCTGGCAGTTTAAGGCCGTAGACCAGCGGGTTCGTAACAGGAGGAATGATGATGAATTCCATCGCCAGAACAACTGCAACAAAAGGATTCACTCCCTTCAGGTTTTGTCGGCTCAGGGCGGTGTCGGTAAATAAAGTGACGGAGTAAATGGCAAATGAAACAACGTGTGGCAAACAACTCTGTAACAATTTTCTTCTGACCTTTGAGGTCTGTTTCCAACACGCCAGCACAATCCTCAGGTACGTGTACAGTATAAAACTGAAGGGAAGAAAGGTGAGAATTATGGCTCCCATTGTGGAAGCAATACTGTTTACAGAGCTTTGATCACATGCCAGTAATACAACGTTCCAGCTCGCACAGTAGATCTTATAAATTTTGTTTCCACATAACTGAAGTCTAACAACATTAGACATGTATATGGAAAGACTACAGGCTGGGAACACCCAGGCAGTACATCCGAGAATGCAAACCACTTTATAATTCATCTTTCTGCTGTAATGTAAAGGATGGCACACAGCAACAAACCTGTCGTACGCCATTACGCACAGAATAGTCAGTTCATATGAGCCATACGTGTAAATAACATAGATCTGAGTGAAGCAACCAGGGCGGGAGATGAGATGAGTGTCAGACAGCAGGTCCATGAGGAATCTGGGGAAGAAAGCAGTAGAACCGTACAAAGCATTGAAGGATAAAAAAGCAATAAATATATACATGGGCTGATGAAGAGCGCTTTCACGAGCTATTACTACAATCAAGACACCATTAGCAAAAACAATGAAGGAGTATATGAGGAGGCAAAAGACAAAAGCTAAGTAGCGATAATGTCCAATCTTCATGAACATGGTGAGGTTAAAGTAAAAAGAGATGGTCTGGTTTTCCATCATCTCCAAGTCCAAGCTCCTCTTTTTCTTCCTGTAATAGCTCAACAGTTAACCAACTACCTGAAACCAAACAACATAACATCATTCAATATTTTTGGTCTGAGGGAGAGCCGACACAGCAACTGTGGGCACAGACGAGAGTTCCCGCCTTTTAACATTTCCTACATTGACGTCATCATCTTGTTTCAGCCCAGGAGAGTTTGGATGCTTATTTTTTTTAAAGCAGTAGTAATAATAATAATAAGTTTTATTATCATTTGTTAATTTGAAAAAAAACCAATATATGCCTACACTACTGGTGGGACTCGATTAAAAAAAAAATCTAATTAATTAGAGACTTTCTAATGACTTAATCTCAATGAATGTCAATTAATGAGGTAGGTATGCACTTGTAGAGCTGTGGATCACAAACTGCAAGTTTGATTTTAGCATTTGGGCTCCATGTCAGTTAGGATGGAGACCGTCCTTTTTGAATCGATCAGCACGTTTCCAAAAGAGGTTGAAGTTATCAATAAAAGTGAAAATATGGAGTTCAGTGTAGGAAGGGGATCAAAGATAAACAAAGACTTCCCACACATCTTTAAAACAAGAAGGTTAAACTCGTTCATGGCCGCACCGATTTACGTTTTAGTAACAGTTGCTGGCAACGTGGGTAACATTTGGTTAAGTTTGTCTAAGATGGTACGCTGTAGCACCTGGAATACAGTGTGTGATGGCATTAAATCATTTTATGTTAATAAATCACCAATAAAGAGTGAAGTTGGAGTGGCCCTGTTACACTTTCTGGGAGTTTATGACGGTGAACGGGTTGCGGCTGGCCGCGGAGGAGCCTCCGTCTTTGAGGTAGGTTGGCATGGAAGCGGCTCTGCAGCAGCCAAAACCGGCGCAGTAGTAGAGCGGTGTTTGTCCGCTGTGGACGAGGTTGGAAGGCTGTACAAAAAAAAAATGCTTGTGGAGAGTAAATGAAAGAGCAATGCCTTTTTCCATTGTTTTCTGTCTTTCACGCACAACAACTTCAGCCAATGACGGTTGGCGCGGCGTTGGAACAGGATAGTCGTGAACCCGGGTTGTCCCAGAGAACTGTATTGTTGTCACGTAGAGTAGTTCTATGGAAGAAAGACAAAATCGCTATTGACTGTTGAATGGCCGCATCCGTGTACTTTTTCATTTGTTTGAAATGTGACAAATCTTCAGTTGATTGGTAATTTCCTTGATGTTGTTTAGTTTATAAATGTCCTTCTCAAACAGTGACTGAGGAGCGGCATCTCCACGGTCCGTAGTTGTGGCCATCTTGGTTTGCCAAACTATCAGAGCAAATAGTGTCTCTGGATGACATCACTCTGTCACCCAGTACCACAGTAAAGAACTTACTGGATTCTAACGTCGATCGCTGCTGCCGCATCTTTTTCGTCAGAGAATTTTAACACTGTAGTGCTTTAATTGCCCCCACGCTTAGGAAATGCACTGTTCTGAAGCCCCCCACGGCTGTTGAAATAAAGGCCGACTGCCAACATCCCTGTCTTCGGCTCGGCTCACCACCTCTTGTCGCTCCCCATGGCTGTCGAGAAAGACGCTGGCCTCAATAACCTAGTTGTTGGCTTGGCGTCGACACCACCCATGTCCACCCACGTGGTCACCTGGTGTTGGCTGTCGTCCTCCGCTAGCTTAACAGTTAGTCCCCACGCAGCTGTGCTAACTAGCTTCTCCATCTGCTGCACCTCGGCACAGATGAAGAAAATGGAGGAAAAGGCCCCACGCACTGGAGGGGCTGGAAGCTCAGAAGCCTGACTATAAAGGTGCAGGAAGAAGATCTCCTAGCTAGACACGCACCAGATCTGCTCCAAGTGCCTAGGGTTGGAACACGCCCAGCAGGCTCTGGATGCTCCCGGAGACTGCTAGCACTGCATCGGCTTCACTGGCGTGCCAGGAGGGCCTGTCGGAGGAGATACCCATCCCTCCCCCGCTCAGCGACGAGCACCCCTTATAGGTCCAGCTGGGGCTCACAGTCTGACATTGCGTTTGTCCCTCTGCCCGGAGAAGACATTCTCAACCTGTGGAGGACAATAATGATGTTTTCTCAAAGTTCCTCATCTCAGAGGACGAGGAGGACAACAACATCTTTGACACCTCGGCTCGGGCTGCGGAGCCCACAGCCTATGCCGCCTCTACGGAGGGAGGAAGCATTTCATGTTGCTCCTCACAGCCTACCGGGCGGAGCTGTGTGACGACTTTGGGACGTCTCCGGACCCGGCCTGCTGGGAAGCAATGTCGGTACTCACCGACCTATGCCTCCGGGTCCAGCGCGTGTGGTTCAGGCCACCGGAAAAGCAATGGGAGCCATGGTCCTCAAGGAACAGGCCCGCTGGCTCAACCTGGTGAACCTGTCGGGAGCAGAAAAGGGAGATATTTTTGACATTCTCGTCATCCCAGAAGGAATCTTTGGCTCAGTGCTGGCCTCCATCCAGAGGTTCTGCGAGGCCAAGAAAAAGAATGACAAGCTCTCCGCCTTTGCCTTCCAAGGAAGGCCCCGATCTTGTCTCCAACTGCTCGCTGCAAGGCTTTCCTGGTCCTCAAGGTGCTCAGCTTGTGCTCCGTCCGCACACCCCACCCAAGCAAGAAAAAGAAGAGAGAAACCTGACGCGGTCCCTCTCTCTTCACCGGTGATGCGGCTGGACGTTCCCCGTTCTCCAGCCCCACCTGTTCTGTTTCGGTGTGTGCTCCCTGGGGTGCGGGGGAGTACCCCCGGCTCTTCGCCACGACGGCACATCCCGATGGCTGCCAGGAGGGAAGGACTGTTTTCCACAGAGATTCCGGCTGTTGCCCCCCAAGATGTGAAAATAGTAGCCACAAGTATGCACCCACACTCGCATGCTTTTCTATTAAAAATAAAATGTGCCAAGCTGACGCACCGAGGCCAAGGGCCAAAAAACCAACAAAAAAACAGATCACTATAAGCAGTGTAGCGGCGACGCCTGCTCTCATCTCTCGGCGGGGTGGCTATACCCCCAGTGCAGGTATCGGCAGTATCTCCACCACCGCGTTGTCCCCAGGGTGTATGCACATCACATCCCCTAAGGGCGCCACCCCACCACGGTGCGGGGCCCCCATGACGGGCGGGCCGCTGCAGGCTGCCTCTCTCTCCTCCTGAGCGGAGAGGTGGGCCGAGCTTGCGGTGTAATGAAAGATTACAAGGAAATACAGACTGCAGTTCCCGTCTCCCCCTCCCTGGTTTACCGGCGACCTACACTCACAGGCCCAGGGAGAAACAGCCAATGTCCTGCTGGAAGAAATCCTATCACTGCTGGACAGTGGGGTCCGGGATTCGCCCTATCCTGAATTTAGTTGCTCTCAACAGATATCTCAGAAAATACAAGTTCAGGATGCTTACACATGTCTCCCTGTTACGCATGGTGCGCCAAAACGATTGGTTCACATCAGTCGACCTAAAAGTATGCTACGAGTACCGGGTCCTCCCTTTCAGCCTGTCTCTCAGCCTGTGGGTGCGCAGTCCGGTGCACAGAAAGAGCGGTGACCCCACAAAGACAGTGGGGCTGCCGCTTGGCCACGTATCTGGACGACTGGCTGCTTTTGGCACAGTCAGAGGCGGTTGCCAGAGTGCACATTCGCATCTTGTTGTGTCACCTGGTCGATTTGGGTTTTATCATAAACATAGAAAAAAGCATTCCTGGGCCTATCGGTACCTTTCACATCGTGCCTTGCGCTTTTCCTACCGGAATTCAGGACGTATCTTTGTCTGCTCAGGCTTATGGCATCAGCCATCCTGGTGGCCCACCTCGGCCGTCTCAACATGTGGGAATTCCAGCTGTGGGTGGCAACGTGTGGGCTGGATTCAGTGCGTCATGGCACATGGAGAGTGTTTGTTATGCAGGAGTGCCCCAGAACATTGCGTCACAAAAGCATTTGGGCAACGTCACGTCCAGGAAGGTGGTCACCTCAAATGCCAGCTTAACAAGTTGGGACGCGGTGTACGAAGTGCGATTGGTGAGAGGACGCTGGAATGCGGATCTACAGCATTGCCACATCAATTACTTGGAGCTCTCAGCGGTGTTCCTTGTGCTTAAGCACTTTTTTCCGTTCCTCACAGTCCATCATGTCCTGGTGAGGATGGACAATATGACCACAGTGGCATATATCAAACGCCAGGGCATTTGGTACTCCCGTCAGTTGCACCTGCTTAACCACCCAGGCAGCTCATCCACAAATGCAAACCATTATTTTATAAAGCATTAGCAATAAAATGTATTACTATTATTTGTTTAATCATATTGAGTGCACAACTTGTTAACTTTTGCTTTTAGTAGACATTTAGTCAGTTTAATGACTAAACCTTAGCTCTCTCAAAATCAGATTTTTCTTTAAAACATAAACTAACCAAAAACATTTGGTAGCCTTTATCAGTGGTTCTAAAACTTGCGGGGTGCGCCCCCTGGGTGGGGGCGAGATGTCATGACACAACTCAGTCACACTCCAAAGCGTGTATTGACGAAGCTTGTCCACTGCGCAATGCGTAGATATCCTTCGCAAACGCCTCAGAGGGCATAGAAATACTACGCATCATTTGTCCTGTGTTTTCTATGTGGCATACATCAGGTTATGCAACCATATGTCAGTACATAACAAATGATTATTATTATTATTTGTTCATTTGTTTATTCATGTTGAGTGCACAACTTGTTTACCTTTGTTTTTAGTAGATTTTTGGTCTGCCTGAATTATTTTGGAGTTTCAACCTAGCGCAGTTCTAATGACTAAATTTAAGTTCATGCTAAATTAGATTTTTCTTTAAAACATACACTAGCCAAAAACATTAGGTTGCCTTTGTCAGTGGGGGGAAACTGGGGGGCGTAACAAAAATAAATATTTAAGGGGCTTCAAATAGCTCACTGAGCTCTTTGAGGCATAGCGTCACATGAAGCCTGTTGGTCCTTTGACCCTGTTCCTGCTGCTCTTATGCTCTTATTGACCTCGACAGCAGATACAGATCTAAAACTTAAATTGTAAGGCTTTTCAAATGTCATATAACAAAGTTGAAATTGAAGATAATTTACTCACAAATGTACAAGGTTGAAATTGCCGCTCGACAGTTTCTTTCTTTCTTTTTTTTTTTTTCTCGAAAGTTTTCACTCGAAATTTCACTCTCCACCGTAAACTATTGTTTTCTTGATGAAATGTTCAGCTAAACTCTAGAAAAGTTTTGCACATTGCATTATGGGACTGGGAATCTCGTAGACGTATACAAAGAAAAGTAGAAGTAGAAGTGTTCGCATTCGATCATAATCTTCTGTTTCAGTTTGTCAACAAACACATTTTATTCTTTTTATGCACTGTACGTACAGTATATGCATTGTAACTTCAATCTTCCACATTTGTTTGTGAGTGCATGATTACTTTCAGCAAAAAAGTGCAATCTTCTCAAATGATACAGAGACTGTTGCCTGGGGATAAGCCACACCCACTTCTTTACTTTTTGTAAAAACACCTGTATTAAACAATAAATAATACAAAGATATTATTAAAACCATGATGAGAACATGCAACTTATGACATTAAAGTCCAAAGACGAGTCGATTCTAATAATGTGATCACATAATAAAAAGTTTTTGGAGCATTATGAAATGTTTCCGTTTGCTGAAATTATGTGAACAATATAATTTTTTTTAAAACAAATATCTATAATGTATGTGTTTCTTTTAATTGAACAAATCTAATCTAAATACTTATTACCTGTAATTTTCAGAGCTTTTTTTAAATGCCCGAAAAATAAACCACTTGCAAAATCTTGTTTTGAGAAACATTCATTGGTTCGCTGAGAACAAATACTAACATAACATAACGCCTTTGATTATTGAAAAAAGAAGAGGCCGAAAAAAGAAAGAGCAATCATTTTAGTAAGAACAATTCTCGCTGATCACTAGAGAGGAAAAACATAAGTGATTGAAATGTGTCAAATTCAAGGTCCGGGGGCCAAATCTGGCCCTTTAGAGCATCCAATGTGGGCTGTGAGAGAAAATAAAAAAGACAGAGAAAACATGAATTGTGTAAAATAGCAAATAATTTAGTTGTGGATACATCAGTCTGTCCAAAATTCACAAATTCAATGAAACTCCAGAATGTTCTGCAGTTTTTATCACAAGACCGCAGTGATTTTTAAGCACAGATTTTGTAAAGAAACCTACATTTTTCTGAAATCTGACAATTTCTCACAAACAAGCCCACAAAATTTCCCTAAAAATGACCAAATATTGGTCACAAAATGAATGCATTTAGAAGTGAAGATCTTACAGGGACTGCTATCTTTCATTTATTGCTTGGATGTATAAATTATTTACATGTGGAAATGAAAATAAGGGCACAATAATATTAAAAACCTCTGTTTAAAACATCTCCATCGAGTATGTTTCACTGATGCTTTGATGAACATCAACATCATTTTCAATTGGAAATGAACAAACCATCAAAAACAATAAGAGGTTGACATTCTGTGGTGTATTATTGGAAGAAACTACTGCTTGGTAGCTTTCAGTCTATCAGCTCAGGTCTTTCTTCTGTCTTCTACACAAGCGAAAAACACTGTTACGAACCTGAGTCAGCTTCAGTCCGTATATGATTGGATTTAAAATGGGTGGCACCAACAGAAACTGAATGGCCATGAAGTTTTTCACACTCTGCAGCCCACTCGCTGAACCGTAGCGGGCGTACATGAGGTCAAACATCAGAGCACATGTGACGTTGAGCAAACACAATAAATGAGGTACACACGTCTGCGTGAACTTCGTCCTGCCCTCTTTGGACTTTAAAGCCGATTTGATCACCTTCACATAGGAACACACAATGAAAAGATTGTGGCTCAGATAGAAAAATATCAAAATAAAGCCAACGATGTTGTTGTTTGTGATGGAACTGCACGAAAGCTTGATGACTGACCAGTTTTCACAGTAAAGTTTTTGTATGTGGTTGTCACACAGCTCCAGCGTGGAGGACATTATCAGTACAGCACTCTGGCAGAACAATGGCACCAATCTGGAGAGGAAAACCAACACAGCAATCCTTTTCTTGGTCATAACGGAGTGATAGTCTAGTGGTCGGCAGATGGCCAAGTATCGGTCGTACGCCATCAGTACCAGAACTGAAAAATCGGTTGTTGCGTAAGAGTAAATGACAAAGGCCTGCAGCAGACAGCCACTGTAGGATATCGTCGGAGATTTGGAGAAGAAGTCAAAAAGAAACTTGGGGTAGAAAGCTGCTGTGCCGTAGAGGCTGTTAGTGCATAGATTACAGAGGAAAATGTACATGGGTTGATGAAGCTTCTCCTCCACGACAATCGTAACAATGAGCGTGAGATTCACAAACAGGATTACAACGTAACTCAGCAGAGTGAGAAAGAACAGAACGAACCTTTGTTCCTTCGTCACATCGTCCAGCCCTAACAACTGAAACTCAAACACACTTCTATTGATCATCATTCACACATAAAGACTGATTAAGAACTGATCAACCCAATGGATAGTGCAGCACCTTCTTACCCAGCACCAACTCTCCTCCACTGCAGGAGACGCCTCAATGTGGCACTACTTTTATTTTTCTGTCACAAACTCTCTCTGTCCAATCACAGCTTTACTCTTCTCTAGGGTTTAATTAGCTGCTCCAAATGGTAAGAAAAATGCTCATTTTTTAATATTATTTCCCTTTTTATATTTTAACTTTATTCATCCAGGTAAGATTGATTAATATAAATGCATTTTGAGGAAATATTAGGAAAAAAGAGGAGTTTATTCAAACAAAATCAAACATTACATGATGACACGTTAAAACAGACATGCTTTATGATAGGAGCATGTGACTTAAAAAAATGTCCCTGATCATGACTTTAAAGACTAAATATGATAAGATGTTGATTTTAATATTTGTTTGTTTTTGGACTTTCAATAGAATGTTTGTATGGTGCAAAGTTGACACACACCAGGAAAGATTTTTAATACAAATATTTGTTCATTTAGGGCTCAAGATTTTAAGGATTCAAGGATACTTTATTTGTCATTATTTACATAAAGAAATAGCATCTCCAAGTTCCCCGTTAAGCCCTTAAATAATAGACAAAAAGAATCATAGTAAAAAAGAGTCATTTTTTTAAAACAAATTGCATTTGAGAAAAAAAAAACTTTAGAAATTTTTTTTTATATATATACAGTGGGGCAAAAAAGTATTTAGTCAGCCACCAATTGTTCAAGTTCTCCCACTTAAAATGATGACAGAGGTCTGTAATTTTCATCATAGGTACACTTCAACCGTGAGAGACAGAATGTTAAAAAAAAATCCAGGAATTCACGTTGTAGGATTTTTAAAGAATTTATTTGTAAATTATGGTGGAAAATAAGTATTTGGTCAATAACAAAAATTCAACTCAATACTTTGTAATATAACCTTTGTTGGCAATAACAGAGGTCAAACGATTACTATAGGTCTTTACCAGGTTTGCACACACAGTAGCTGGTATTTTGGCCCATTCCTCCATGCAGATCTTCTCGAGAGCAGTGATGTTTTGGGGCTGTCGCCGAGCAACACGGACTTTCAACTCCCTCCACAGATTTTCTATGGGGTTGAGGTCTGGAGACTGGCTAGGCCACTCCAGGACTTTCAAATGCTTCTTACGGAGCCACTCCTTCGTTGCCCGGGCGGTGTGTTTGGGATCATTGTCATGCTGGAAGACCCAGCCACGTTTCATCTTCAAAGCTCTCACTGATGGAAGGAGGTTTTGGCTCAAAATCTCACGATACATGGCCCCATTCATTCTTTCCTTAACACGGATCAGTCGTCCTGTCCCCTTAGCAGAAAAACAGCCCCAAAGCATGATGTTTCCACCCCCATGCTTCACAGTAGGTATGGTGTTCTTGGGATGCAACTCAGTATTCTTCTTCTTCCAAACACGACGAGTTGAGTTTATACCAAAAAGTTCTATTTTGGTTTCATCTGACCACATGACATTCTCCCAATCCTCTGCTGTATCATCCATGTGCTCTCTGGCAAACTTCAGACGGGCCTGGACATGCACTGGCTTAAGCAGGGGGACACGTCTGGCACTGCAGGATTTGATTCCCTGTCGGCGTAGTGTGTTACTGATGGTAACCTTTGTTACTTTGGTCCCAGCTCTCTGCAGGTCATTCACCAGGTCCCCCCGTGTGGTTCTGGGATTTTTGCTCACTGTTCTCATGATCATTTTGACCCCACGGGATGAGATCTTGCGTGGAGCCCCAGATCGAGGGAGATTATCAGTGGTCTTGTATGTGTTCCATTTTCTGATAATTGCTCCCATAGTTGATTTTTTCACACCAAGCTGCTTGCCTATTGTAGATTCACTCTTCCCAGTCTGGTGCAGGTCTACAATTCTTTTCCTGGTGTCCTTCGACAGCTCTTTGGTCTTGGCCATAGTGGAGTTTGGAGTCTGACTGTTTGAGGTTGTGGACAGGTGTCTTTTATACAGATAACCAGTTCAAACAGGTGCCATTAATACAGGTAACGAGTGGAGGACAGAAGAGCTTCTTAAAGAAGAAGTTACAGGTCTGTGAGAGCCAGAGATCTTTCTTGTTTGAAGTGACCAAATACTTATTTTCCACCATAATTTACAAATAAATTCTTTAAAAATCCTACAATGTGAATTCCTGGATTTTTTTTTTCACATTCTGTCTCTCACAGTTGAAGTGTACCTATGATGAAAATTACAGACCTCTGTCATCATTTTAAGTGGGAGAACTTGCACAATTGGTGGCTGACTAAATACTTTTTTGCCCCACTATATATATATATATATATATATATATATATATATATATATATATAAATGACACTAAAAAAATACAAATACACAATAAAATACAAAACAACAGAACTTCAGCATTCCCAGATTTATTTTAATTTACCCGTCTAATTCGGTACCTCAAACCTTTAACCCATTTATTTTTGTTTTTATTGACATGTTGTTTATATGTCGGCACGCTCCTCTGAAATCTCCTCTCTGCCTTGAGTAGAAAGAATTTGTATATATCAAACTCTAAGGTTTACCCAAGTTAAAGCTGCAGTATGTACAGTTTTTTTTGGCAAACAACAATTGTTGTTTGTAGGGAGCAAAGTTGACACAAACCAGGAAGGCTTTTTTATACAAATATTTGTTCATTTAAGGATTCAAGAATACTTTATTTGTCATTATGTACTTAACGAAATAGCATCCCCAAGTACCCTGCTAAGCCCTGAAATAATAAATAGAATCAAAAAGAGTATTAGTAAAAAATAGAAAAACAAATGAAAATAGAGGGAAAAAAACACCATTAATATTTTAAAAATATATATACAAAAACAATACAAATACACAATAATACACAAAACAACAGAACCTCAGCAGCATTCACAGATTTATTTTTCTGTACCTCGAACCTCTTTTCAAATTAAGTTTATTTTTGTTTGAATTAACATGTTTGCATGTCGGCAGGCTCCTCTGAAATCTCCTCTCTGCCTTGAGAAAGAATTTGTACATTTCAAACTCTAATAAGGTTTACCCAAGTTAAAGCTGCGGTATGTACAGTGCATTCACGTACTTCTCTCTAAAACATCAGAAAACTCTCCATTAACACAAGATAAAGTACATTTGTCACTCGTCTCTATTGAGAAAAAAGTTGCTAAGAGCTCCACAGTTGTTGCGTTCACAAGGATGGCAGTGAATTGGAAACAGATGGGGGTGGAGGGGGAGCGGCTCACGATTCTACATACTGCAGCTTTAAATAAGAATTATTTCCATTTCCAATGAGTACAGGAGCACTGTGAATTATTACGATGATCCTTCAAGGATAATTATCTTTTTGTAAATATCTTACTGATTCAATAAAATATTCCTAAGAAACCAGCGTTCACAATCAGATATGTTTATCGCAGTTTGGATGCTTCATTCACTCAAGGCCAAGGAAATAGGACTAAGATAAGTCTTTGTGCTTATTTATGTCAACTTTTAGCCTCAAACGTGGGTCTGCCCGAGTATGTTTGAGCTTTTAATGTATCAGTAACTGGGACTATCCATCTTATTTCTAGTCAGAAATCTCTCTAAACGCTTACATTCACCTGACAAATAAACATCTTATTTTCAGATATTTAAAATAATTATGGACTTTTCAGTGGCTTTTTAATACATACAGGAGTTTATTTTTTCCAAGAATTTTGTTAAACTAATTTGTTAAGAGTTGAAATGTTGTGTTTTGATAGCGTTGTAGACACATTTTTGTGTGTCAAATGTATTTAAAAGACACTAAAACTAAGGAGATAATGTTCTTTAACATTAACACGTTTTTATCACAAGACCGCAGTGATTTTTAGGCGCAGATTCTGGAAAAAATCCTAAATTTTTCTGAAGTCTGACAATTTCACACAAACAAGCCCGGAAAATTCCCCTAAAAATGACCAAATATTGGTCACAAAATGAATATATTTAGAAGTGAAGATCTTAAAGGGACTGCTATCTTTCATTTATTATATGTGGAAATGCAAATAAGGGCACAATAATGTCACAAACCTCTGCTCTAAAACATCTCCATTGAGTATGTTTCACTGTTGCTTTGATGAACATCAACATTATTTTCAATCAGAAATGAACAAACCATCAAAAACAATAAGAGGTTGACATTCTGTGGTGTATTATAGGAAGAAACTACAGCTCAGGTCTTTCTTCTGTTTTCTACACAAGCAAAAAAAAACACTGTTACAAACCTAAGTCAGCTTCAGTCCGTATATGTGAGCATGAGGAGAACATGCAACTTATAGCAGAAAAGAGTTGGTTCCAATAATGTCATCACAATCTATGAAATTAAAAAATCCCTTTCACAGTTTTTGTAGCATTAGAAAATGTTTCCTAATTTCCATTTGCCTGAAATTATGTGAATGACATTTCTATAAAATAAATATGTAAAAGTGTTTACTGTAGTGTTTCTTTTAATTGAACAACTCTCACCTAAATACTACAAAATACACATTTTTAGAGCAATATTTCATGATTTCACCTAAAAATTCCCTTAAAAACTGCAGCCCACTTGATTTTAAACTGATCTATATTAGGCCCATGGTGGAAAAATGAGTTTGACACCTCTGCTCTAAATATATATATATATAAAAAATCCTCTTTAAGTATGTTTCACTGTTGCTTTGATGAGCAATTTATGGTATATCAATATCATTTTTAATCAGAAATGAAAAAACCAGCAAAAACAATAAGAGGTTGACATTCTGTGGTGTATTATTGGAAGAAACTACAGCTTGGTAGCTTTCAGTCTATCAGCTCAGGTCTTTCTTCTGTCTTCTACACAAGCGAAAAACACTGTTACGAACCTGAGTCAGCTTCAGTCCGTATATGATTGGATTTAAAATGGGTGGCACCAACAGAAACTGAATGGCCATGAAGTTTTTCACACTCTGCAGCCCACTCGCTGAACCGTAGCGGGTGTACATGAGGTCAAACATCAGAGCACATGTGACGTTGAGCAAACACAATAAATGAGGTACACACGTCTGCGTGAACTTCGTCCTGCCCTCTTTGGACTTTAAAGCCGATTTGATCACCTTCACATAGGAACACAAAATGAAAAGATTGTGGCTCAGATAGAAAAATATCACAATAAAGCCAACGATGTTGTTGTTTGTGATGGAACTGCACGAAAGCTTGACGACTGACCAGTTTTCACAGTAAAGTTTTTGTATGTGGTTGTCACACAGCTCCAGCGTGGAGGTCATTATCAGTAGAACACTCAGGCAGAACAATGGCACCAGTTTAGAGAGGAAAACCAACACAGCAATCCTTTTCTTGGTCATAACGGAGTGATAGTCTAGTGGTCGGCAGATGGCCAAGTATCGGTCGTACGCCATCAGTACCAGAACTGAAAAATCGGTTGTTGCGTAAGAGTAAATGACAAAGGCCTGCAGCAGACAGCCACTGTAGGATATCGTCGGAGATTTGGAGAAGAAGTCAAAAAGAAACTTGGGGTAGAAAGCTGCTGTGCCGTAGAGGCTGTTAGTGCATAGATTACAGAGGAAAATGTACATGGGTTGATGAAGCTTCTCCTCCACGACAATCGTTACAATGAGCGTGAGATTCACAAACAGGATTACAACATAACTCAGCAGAGTGAGAAAGAACAGAACGAACCTTTGTTCCTTCGTCACATCGTCCAGCCCTAACAACTGAAACTCAAACACACTTCCATTAATCATCATTCACAGATAAAGACTGATTAAGAACTGATCAACCCAATGGATAGTGCAGCACCTTCTTACCCAGCACCAACTCTCCTCCACTACAGGAGACGCCTCAATGTGGCGCTACTTTTATTTTTCTGTCACAAACTCTCTCTGTCCAATCACAGCTTTACTCTTCTCTAGGGTTTAATTAGCTGCTCCAAATGGTAAAAAAAATGCTCATTTTTTAATATTATTTCCCTTTTTATATTTTAACTTTATTCATCCAGGTAAGATCGATTAATATAAATGCATTCTGAGGAAATATTAGGAAAAAAGAGGAGTTTATTCAAACATAATCAAACATTACATGATGACACGTTAAAACAGACATGCTTTATTATAGGAGCATGTGACTTAAAAAAATGTCCCTGATCATGACTTTAAAGACTAAATATGATAAGATGTTGATTTTATTATTTGGTTGTTTTTGGACTTTCAATAGAATGTGCAAATATTGTTTGTATGGTGCAAAGTTGACACACACCAGGAAAGATTTTAAAGATTCAAGGATACTTTATTTGTCATTATTTACATAACGAAATAGCATCTCCAAGTTCCCCGTTAAGCCCTTAAATAATAGTCAAAAAGGATAGTAGTAAAAAATAGTAAAATAATTGAAAAACAAATTAAAATAGTGAAAAATAACACCATTATGAAAAAAATATATACTAAAATACTACAAATACACAATTATATACAAAACAACAAAATCTCAGCAGCATTCACAGATTTATTTTTCTGTACCTGCTTATTTCTGTACCTTAAACCTCTTTTCAAATTACATTTATTTTTGTTTTAATTGACATGTTTACATGTCGGCACGCTCCTCTGATATCTCCTCTCTGCCTTGAATAGAAAGAATTTGTATATATCAAACTCTAAGGTTTACCCAAGTTAAAGCTGCAGTATGTGCAGTTTTTTTGCCATCATTTGGTCAAAAATCTATAATGACCTTTGACTCAGCTCCGGCTGACGGCTCCTTCCAACGCTGTTGCTCTGGCTCACGTTGGTCTCCAGTGGGCCTTTCACTCCGGTGTTAGCCCCGCTGCACACTCCTTGCCACAAGGCTGGTGCATTGACTTCAGCACACCTCGCTGTCTTCTTGGTCCCACTGTCCTCGGCGCCTACGGGCCCGTGTGCACGTTGGTCCTCCCTTTGGGTTTTCACGAAAGTGTGTAGCCCGGCTCCAGCTCCAGATACTATGGTATCCGAGCTTCGGACAAAAGTGAAAGCTGCTGTCTCGAAAAAATCCAATGCTGTCCTTGACGTCTCAGACGGTCCAACACACTTTGGCCTGCATCCCTGCTACCACCTGTGCTAGCAACCTTGTGGTAGCGCTAGCTAAGCCACCTGCTCTCTTGACTGTGTCACGCGGTGATGGAGGCTAAAGCACCTCTCACCGAGGGAGCGGGATGCTCTGGGGCTCGCCTCTGTCCATGTGGGGGGAAAATCTCAACTAAAGACAGGCACAAGTCTGCCTCAACTGCCTGGGTCTGGAACATGTCCGCATGGCAGTCGAAAGTCGAGGCTCGTGCAAGCACTGTGCGGGGTTTACCGCACAGAGCCTCCCCAGGAGGCTGGCACGCCTGTCTGAGCAGGACTCCTCCCCCGCTCACGGTGTCCTTCTGGAGGTGGGTGAAGTAGAGACTCAGCTGATGGAAACTGTGGCTGCTCAGGGTTAATGAGGATGTCCTCATGATTGACTGTGGGGAGTTTGATGAAGACTTCTCTGACCCTCTTGGCTCGGGTGTGGACAAGGAGGATGGACCTCACAGGAGGAATTGGAGGGCTCTATGCCCGTCTCCTATCCTCCCAGTCTGGACATGGTGGAAGTGTGTAAATGCGCTGTGGCTCGGCTGGCCATCCCGTGGCTCACCGTAGTGGCTGAAACCACCAGGTCCCGTTACGAAGGGAAGAAGCTCCACTTATTGAAGGGCGCTGTGAGACAAATCCTTCCTGTCTTTCCTGAGCTGCTCGTGGAAGTAGGTTGTCCCTGGAAGGACTGCCCATTCACCGGGAAGAACCCCGTGTCAGGTACCTCATCCCTCGACTGTGAGGCAATGGAGAGCCTCGGACTGCTTCGAATGCCGTGGGTGGAGCCTCTCGTTGCGGCTTATCTGCTCCTGCGACAGCCCACTGTGTCCCCTCAGAGACTCGTGTTACCGTCTGTCTCCTGTCGAACCTGTCCGCTAAGACGAATGCAGCCGCTGCCCTCTCAGTCAGGGCGCTGAATGTCCACCCTCTCCTCACTGCCTATCAGGCTGAACTCTTTGAGGAATTTGCACTGTCTCAGGACAGTGGAGGAAATATCCACGGTTGCCGAGGTGTGTCTCCGCACCCAACGCTGCTCCGTGCAGGCTATGGGAAAGGTGATGAGCAACATGGTTGCCTGTTGGCTCGACCTCACTAAACTGTCTGACGCAGAAAAGAGCAACATCCTGGATGCCCTCGTTGTTCCCCAAGGGATTGTCGGAAAAAGAGAGACGATGAGGCTCTCCGCCTCTGTCTCCCAGTAAACCCCCTCTCACGTCTCCATCGGCGCGATGAAGGGCTTTTCCTCCGGGTCCGCTGGTTAAAACGGCGAGACCTTCCGTTCCCCGGCCGGCCCCGCCACAGCCTCGATGAGGCCCGCCTACTTGGCCCGGTATCCCTGCAGCTCCGGTGGCTGCTGCTGCTCTAGCACAGCCTGCTCAGTGCACACTGACAAAGAGGAAGAAAAGGGCTGCATGATAGCTTTCTTCCCCTCTGATGATGAAACTGATGATCCCTCGTTTTCCAGCTTCGTCCCCTTTGCTTTCACCCGTACATTCTCGGGCTGTTCACGCCTCGTCATCCCCTCTGCCAAGGCTTGGCCCTCTGCTGTTCGGGAGAGACAGACTGGTTCCGCAGGACGCTCGGCTATTGCCCCCTCCTGCATGTCCACAAGCACACACTCGCACGCATGTTCAAAACAGAGTGATGAGTTCATTGCTCACACCCCTAAGCTAAAGGCCAGGGACTCTTTATGTGAAAGCAATGTCTGCCACTATAACCAGGGTGTAGAAGGATCCCGTTATTCCCAATTGCAGGGAGGCTCCGACCCCCTCCTGGTCAGTCATAGCGGTTAAAAAGTCGTCACCCTTTCCCCTGGAACGAGCAGTGTGTGCTCACTCTGGGGGGTATTACCCTGTTCCACCGGCAGGGGGCGCCTCCAGTGTGCAGGAGATTCCTATGTTGTTGGTCGGGCGGCCGCCGGCAGAGGGCTCCACCGCGCGTGGATGGGCCCTCTGGTGACGTACGGCCCGCTGCCGCCGCAAGGGGGCTCGATCGTTGTACTGTTAGGCCGCCTTGAACTGCACGAGCGGCCTTCGAGAGAGGGTGCAATCGTTCCGTGTATGGCTCCTCTCTCAGTGGGTGCACCAGAGCACTCAACATCTCTCTTCCTGTGGCTAGAGAGATAGAGAGCGCTCGCAGCTCCGGCTTGGGTGTTACTGACGATATCGAAGGGTTACAGGCTACAGTTTGCATCTGTCCCTCTCCGTTTCACCTGCGTAAATCACGTTCGGGCCCACAGAGAGTCAGCCTGTGTTACTGGAGGAGGTCACATCCCTGCTGCGCAGGGGAGCGGTTGCAGTAGTCTCTCCCAGGAGGGGTTCTACTCCAGATAGTTTCTGGTCTTCAAACGAGGGGGGTCCGGGATCCATCCCATCCTGGCCCTGAACAAGTGCCTCAGGAAATACACCTTCAGGATACTCACGCATTCTTCCCTACTGCGTCTGGTGCGACAAGGCAATTGGTTCTTGTCTGTCGACCTCAAAGACGTGTATTTCCACGTTCCAATATATCCCCCTCACAGAAAGTACCTATGGTTTGCTTTTTCCTGTTCGGCCTCTCTTTGAGCCCGAGGGTGCTTGTGTGTTGCGCGGATGCTGCGATCGCTTTGCTGAGGAGGCGAGGCATTCGCTTGGCTACGTATCTGGATGATTGGCTGCTTTTGGCACAATCAGAGGTGAAGGCAAGGGCGCACATGCGCATTCTGTTGGATCACCTGTCAAATCTGGGATTTGTGGTGAATGCGGAAAAGGGCGTGTCGTCCCCTGCACAGGAAATACATTTCCTAGGTTTGTCCCTACGCTCAGTGCTGTTCCCCGCGCGTCTGTCACCGGAGCGGGTGAAGACATTTGGCGCGTGTCTCAGATTGTTTCGGGCGGACAAATCTGTTCAGTTCAGATTGTGCCTTTGTTTACTCAGGTTGATGGTTTTGGCCATCCTTGTGATTCGCCTTGGTCGCCTTCACATGAGGAATTTTCAACTGTGGGTGGCCTCACATGGGCTCAATCCTGTGCGTCATGGCGCACGGAGGTTACGCCAGAGTGCGCCATGGCTCTGCGCCACTGGCATGTCCCGGGCTTCCTGACAAACCGGGTGCTTATGGGCATTGTTACGTCCAGAAAGGTGGTCCCCACGGAAGCCAGCCTGATGGGCTGGGGTGGGATCCACAAGGGCTTGGCTGTGAAGGGTCGCTGGGATGTGATCCTCCAGTGCGCTCGCATAAATTACTTGGAACTGGTAGCGGTGTTCCTCTCGTTGATCCATCTCTCAGGGGCCACTATGTCCTGGTGAGGACGGACAATACCACGGCGGTGGCATACATCAACCGTCAGGGCGGGTTACACTCGAGTCGGTTGCTGTCACTGGCACGCAAACTGATCCTGTGGAGTGCGACGCACTTCCCGGGGATCATGAACATGGGTGCCGTACTGTTATCCAGGGGGCGCCGCTTTACGGGGAATGGATGCTGCAGACACAGGTGTTCCGGCAGCTGTGGGCCCATTACGGGCGGGTCGTGGTGGGCCTGTTCACAGGGGAAGAAAACACGCAGTGTGCAATGTTCTTCTCCCTGCGCAGCACGGAGGCTCTCCTCGGCGTAGTTGCGCTAGCGCATGTTTGGCCGCGCATGTTTCTTTACGCATTTCCCCCGATGGCACTGATTTACCAGCTGTTGTGTGCACGTCCCTGGCAGCTCCCGCTGCACAAGGACCTGCTGTCACAGGGGAGGGGCACAGATTTCCACACATGTGCAGACCGTCTGGCGCTGTGGGCTTAGCCCCTGAGTGGCTCGGCCCCTGAGTGGCTCAATCTGTCAGCCGTGATGTTATCACAGAGTGTGATTTCAACCATACAGAGTGCTCGAGCACCCTCACTTTATGACTCTAGGTGGAGGCTATTTGAGGGGTGGTGCCTCCAGATGAACCACATCCCTTTTCAGTGCTCGTTGGGAGTGATTTTGTCATTTCTACAGGACCTGATTGACAAAAACAAAGCCTATTCCACTGTGAGAGTGTATTTGGCAGTGATCGCCACCTGTCATGTTGGCTTTGGGAATAAGTTGGCCAGTCAGCACCCGCTGATCTGCCGGTTTATGAAGGGAGCACATAGGCTCCTCCCCGTGTCCACACCATTGATACCACCGTGGGATCTGGCGGTAGTTTTGGAGGGACTTAAACCTCCTCCTTTCAAACCACTGGAGGAGGTGGGCCTGAAGTTTGCCTCTCTTAAGGCTGTCTTGTTACTGGCTCTGGCTTCAGCCAAGAGGGTCAGTGACATCAATGAGCTCTTGGTTCATCTGTCGTGCGCTCAGCTTTTCCCAGGTGAAGCGAGGATCATCCTGAGACCCAAGCAATGCCTGTCACACTGGGTGGTGGAGGCTATTGCATTGGCTTACTCATGTCAGGGTTTGCAGCCGCCTGTGGGTCTGCGTGCACACTCGACTCGGGGTCTTGCCACATCTTGGGCTTTGTTCAGGTGAGTGTCTGTTCAGGATATCTGTGCAGCGGCGAGTTGGACCTCGCCCCTCACATTTGTCTGCTTTTACAAGCTGGACGTTTCTGCCTGGAGGCTGGTACCGCTCGATAAGCATGTCTGCACTGTGGGAGTTTCCATATCCCATAGTAAGATATCTCTCAAAATTATGAAATAGAACTTTAGATTATGTATATATCTCCGGTTCTACAAGTATTATGAGTGGCATGTCTCACCAGACAACCCTTCTTGCTCGAACAAGGAGAAGATGTGCTTATTTTTAATAGCGCGCGTGTGTCTGTGTCCTCCTTTTATAGGAGGTGGATGACCCCCTAGCGGACGAACACGCTTCACCGGCCAATCAGGAGTGGCAGATTGAAATAAATGCTTCTGAGGAATGCAGACAGAGGTTGCATCCCATAGTGAGACATCTCACTCATATTACTCATAGAACCAGGGTTATATACATAACCTAAAGATTGATACGTGCATTCAGTGCATTCATGTACTTGTCTCTAAAACATGAGAAAACTCTCCAATAACACAAGATAAAGTACATTTGTCACTCATCTCTATTGAGAAAAATGTTGCTAAGAGCTCCACAGTTGTAGCGTTCACAAGGATGGCAGTGAATTGGAAACAGAGGAGGGTTGAGGGGGAGCTTCTCACGATTCTACATACTGCAGCTTTAAATAATAATTATTTCCATTTCCAATGAGTACAGGAGCACTGTGAATTATTACGATGATCCTTCAAAGAGAATTATCTTTTTGTAAATATATTCCAGATTCATTAAAATATTCCTGAGACACCAGTGTTCTCAATCACATATGTTTATCGCAGTTTGGATGCTTCATTCACTCAAGGCCAAGGAAATAGGACTAAGATAAGTCTTTGTGCTTATTTATGTCAACTTTTGGCCTCAAACGTGGGTCTGCCCGAGTATGTTTGAGCTTTTAATGTATCAGTAACTGGGACTATCCATCTTCTTTCTAGTCAAAAATATCTCTAAACACTTACATTCACCTGACAAATAAACATCTTATTAACAGATATTTGAGATAATTATTGACTTATCAGTGGCTTTTTAATACATACAAGAGTTTATTTTTTCCAAGAATTTTGTTAAACTAATTTGTTAAGAGTTGAAATGTTGTGTTTTGATAGCGTTGTAGACACCTTTTTGTGTGTCAAATGTATTGAAAAAATACTAAAACTAAAGCAATAATGTTCTTTAACATTAACACGTTTTTATCACAAGACCGCAGTGATTTTTTAAGTACAGATTTTGGAAAAAATCCTACATTTTTCTGAAATATGACAATTTCTCACAAACAAGCTGGAAAATTCCCCTAAAAATGTCCAAATATTGGTCACAAAATGCATACATTTTGAAGTGAAGCTCTTACAGGGACTGCTATCTTTCATTTATTATATGTGGAAATGCAAATAAGGGCACAATAATGTCACAAACCTCTGCTCTAAAACATCTCAACATCATTTTCAATTGGAAATGAACAAACCATCAAAAACAATAAGAGGTTGACATTCTGTGGTGTATTATAGGAAGAAACTACAGCTCAGGTCTTTCTTCTGTTTTCTACACAAGCAAAAATAAACACTGTTACAAACCTAAGTCAGCTTCAGTCCGTATATGTAAGCATGAGGAGAACATGCAACTTATAGCAGAAAAGAGTTGGTTCCAATAATGTCATCACAATCTATGAAATTAAAAAATCCCTTTCACAGTTTTTGTAGCATTAGAAAATGTTTCCTAATTTTCATTTGCCTGAAATTATGTGAATGACATAATATATGAAAGTGTTTACTGTAGTGTTTCTTTTAATTGAACAACTCTCACCTAAATACTACAAAATACACATTTTCAGAGCAATATTTCATGATTTCACCAAAAAATTCCCTTAAAAACTGCAGCCCACTCAAGTGGGAGGTTGACATTCTGTGGTGTATTATTGGAAGAAACTACAGCTTGGTAGCTTTCAGTCTATCAGCTCAGGTCTTTCTTCTGTCTTCTACACAAGCGAAAAACACTGTTACGAACCTGAGTCAGCTTCAGTCCGTATATGATTGGATTTAAAATGGGTGGCACCAACAGAAACTGAATGGCCATGAAGTTTTTCACACTCTGCAGCCCACTCGCTGAACCGTAGCGGGCGTACATGAGGTCAAACATCATAGCACATGTGACGTTGAGCAAACACAATAAATGAGGTACACACGTCTGCGTGAACTTCGTCCTGCCCTCTTTGGACTTTAAAGCCGATTTGATCACCTTCACATAGGAACACACAATGAAAAGATTGTGGCTCAGATAGAAAAATATCACAATAAAGCCAACGATGTTGTTGTTTGTGATGGAACTGCACGAAAGCTTGACGACTGACCAGTTTTCACAGTAAAGTTTTTGTATGTGGTTGTCACACAGCTCCAGCGTGGAGGTCATTATCAGTGGAACACTCAGGCAGAACAATGGCACCAATCTGGAGAGGAAAACCAACACAGCAATCCTTTTCTTGGTCATAACGGAGTGATAGTCTAGTGGTCGGCAGATGGCCAAGTATCGGTCGTACGCCATCAGTACCAGAACTGAAAAATCGGTTGCTACGTAAGAGTAAATGACAAAGGCCTGCAGCAGACAGCCGCTGTAGGATATCGTCGGAGATTTGGAGAAGAAGTCAAAAAGAAACTTGGGGTAGAAAGCTGCTGTGCCGTAGAGGCTGTTAGTGCATAGATTACAGAGGAAAATGTACATGGGTTGATGAAGCTTCTCCTCCACGACAATCGTAACAATGAGCGTGAGATTCACAAACAGGATTACAACATAACTCAGCAGAGTGAGAAAGAACAGAACGAACCTTTGTTCCTTCGTCACATCGTCCAGCCCTAACAACTGAAACTCAAACACACTTCCATTAATCATCATTCACAGATAAAGACTGATTAAGAACTGATCAACCCAATGGATAGTGCAGCACCTTCTTACCCAGCACCAACTCTCCTCCACTACAGGAGACGCCTCACCGTGGCGCTACTTTTATTTTTCTGTCACAAACTCTCTCTGTCCAATCACAGCTTTACTCTTCTCTAGGGTTTAATTAGCTGCTCCAAATGGTAAAAAAAATGCTCATTTTTTAATATTATTTCCCTTTTTATATTTTAACTTTTTTCATCCAGGTAAGATTGATTAATATAAATGCATTTTGAGGAAATATTAGGAAAAAAGAGGAGTTTAATCAAACAAATAACAAACGTTAAACGAGACATGGTTTAATATAGGAGCAGGTGACGTAAAAAAATGTCATTGATCATGACTTTAAAGACTAAATATGATAAGATGTTGATTTTAATGTTCGTTTTGTGGACTCTCAATAGAATCGGTTTGAAGTGCAAATGTTGTTTGTAGGGAGTAAAGTTGACACAAACCAGGAAAGCTTTTTTATACAAATATTTGTTCATTTAGGGATTCAAGAAATAAAGGATTCAACAATACTTTATTTGTCATTATGTACATAACGAAATAGCATCTTCAAGTTCCCCATTAAGCCCTTAAAGAACAAATAGAGTCAAAAAGAATATTATTAAAAAAATAGAAAAACAAATGAAAATAGAGAAAAATTATACACAAAAATAGTACAAATAAACAATAATATACAAAACAACAGAACTTCAGCAGCATTCACAGTTATATTTTCCTGTACCCGCTTATTTCTGTACCTCAAACCTCTTTTCAAATTACATTTATTTTTGTTATTATTGACATGTTTGCATGTCGGCAGGCTCCTCTGAAATCTCCTCTCTGATTTGCACAAATTCTTTCTACTCAAGGCAAACTCTAAGGTTTACCCAAGTTAAAGCTGCAGTATGTAGTTTTTTGGCATCATTTGGTCAAAAATCTATAATGACTTTTGACCAGCTGCTGCTTTGGACTACACTAACTAGAGATTGATATTTGCATTCATGTACTTGTCTCTAAAACATCAGAAAACTCTCCAATAACACAAGATAAAGTACATTTGTCACTAGTCTCTATTGAGAAAAAAGCAGCTAAGAGCTCCACAGTTGTACGTGTTCACAAAGATGGCATTGAATTGGAAACAGTTCATTAAAATATTCCTAAGAAACCAGCGTTCACAATCAGATATGTTTATAGCAGTTTGGATGCTTCATTTATTCAAGGCCAAGGAAATAGGACTAAGATAAGTCTTTGTTAGGGATGTAACGATTAATCGTAAGGCAGTTAAAAATCGATTCATGGGTATCACGATTCACATCGATACTGTGAAAATTGAATCGCAGTACTTTTTTTAAACCATCCAGAAGTTTTGACGGCGGGCGGAATCTGCTAATACTTTCTTTCTGGCCGCCTTCTACTTTTAAACATGTTCATAAATGATTCCTTACCCCTTTAGCACTGAAAAAATATCTGTAATATTACGTGAATATCTGTAAAAGTCACGTTTTTCTACTAGCTCTGTCTGCTAGCATCGCATCTCCTCTTCACTGCAAGATATCTGCGTGCCAACCGACCACTGAGTTACCAGCGCCCTCTGCTGGTCCAAACAAATATCGGACCTAAATACAGTGAAATGACTGTTTTTGTTTTTGTTTTTTTTAGTCCAATTGTTAAGGCACAAAATACATTTTCAGTTGCACTTTTAAAAAGAAAAAGAACTATTATGCAGTTTTGTATTGTTTACTATAGAACCAGAATTTAAATTATTAGGCTTCTTCATTTGTATTATTCCTTTATTTATTTCATTCAAGATTTATTTTTAGTTAAATTGCATTGTTTTGAATAGTTTAATGAGATTCTTTTGACAATGAAAAATAAAAGGAAAACAGTATAGTTTTTTTCCCCCCAAAAAATAAAGGAATATTTTTCAGTCATCATTTTTCTACAGTCCCGTTTTGTAAAATAAATCGTGAGAGAATCGTATCGTGAATCGAATTGTATCAGGAGTTGAGTGAATCCTTACATCCCTAGTCTTTGTAGTTATTTATGTCAACTTTTAGCCTCAAACGTGTCATATCTTTATATGTGGGCATCATCATTTTGGAGATTTCAGCCAATCAGTGTTCATATATGTTGTTGTCATAACATCAGGACTATTTTTCGTTTTTCTGCTTCCTAGTGTTGTAGTACTCGAGACCAGTCTTGGTTTCGAGACCAACTTTTATTGGTCTTGGTCTTGCCTCGGTCTCTGACTGCTCAGATTCTGATTTTCCATCAAGACCAGTTCTGATTTTTGCTCTTCTTCAACTTTATTGTGATAATAAGGAGAACTTAATTTAAAAAAAAGATAAATATGTTTGATACATGTGTTACTCCACCCAGTGATGATTGCAACCTTCCCGATGTTGTGACTGAGTGATACACACCACTACACACAAGTGGGAGGTGTGGTGGCGAGAGGTGGCGAGCTTGAATTTGTAGTTGTTTTTGTATTTTGTTGCTGAACTTGTTCAGGTTGGGAATTTGATGGTATTTGCAGTTGATCCTTTTCTGACTAATTCATGTTGACATTTCTATTAATATATTGGCTCACTGATTATTGTTCTTTCTCCTTGGAAATATTTATATATTATATATTATATATTTTGTGTTGCCTTAAGGCTCAAACATACTTGGACAGACACCGGTAAAACAAAATCCGCTAGGCCAATTAAATGCAAAGCTCAGATTTTATGACTGCGAGGACTTCTCCGCGTCTTAGTGTCACACAAAACACTGCTCGGCATTGTATCGACCCGCATTGAATATAACAGCAACCTGCTTTTCACCGCCTGGTGAAACAGAGCAGGAGAGATGAACACGAGCTCAGAGGAGAAACTGGCAGATGAGCTACAACAGTAGCTACACCTTTAAAACACGTCCCAGGAGTACAAGGACTACAGAGAAGCGCTAAGAATCATGGGATATGTAGGATTTTAATGGAAACTACTACGCTGCAGTGCGCCCAAGTATGTAAGCTCTGAGGACAGCGGAATGTCCGCGCTGAGTTCGTTGTGCGCTGGGTCTGCCCGAGTATGTTTGAGCTTTTAATGTATCAGTAACTGGGACTATCCATCTTATTTCTAGTCAGAAATCTCTCTAAACGCTTACATTCACCTGACAAATAAACATCTTATTTTCAGATATTTAAAATAATTATGGACTTATCAGTGGCTTTTTAATACATACAAGAGTTTATTTTTTCCAAGAATTTTGTTAAACTAATTTAAGACTTGAAATGTTGTGCTTTGATGGCGTTGTAGACACATTTTTTTGTTTGTCAAATGTATTTAAAAGACACTAAAACTAAGGAGATAATGTTCTTTAACATTAACACGTTTTGATCACAAGACCGCAGTGATTTTTTAAGTGCAGATTTTGGAAAAAATCCTACATTTTTCACAAACAAGCCCACAAAATTCCCCTAAAAATGACCAAATATTGGTCACAAAATGAATACATTTAGAAGTGAAGATCTTAAAGGGACTGCTATCTTTCATTTATTGCTTGGATGTATAAATTATTTACATGTGGAAATGCAAATAAGGGCACAATAATGTCACAAACCTCTGCTCTAAAACATCTCCATTGAGTATGTTTCACTGTTGCTTTGATGAACATCAACATCATTTTCAATCAGAAATGAACAAACCATCAAAAACAATAAGAGGTTGACATTCTGTGGTGTATTATAGGAAGAAACTACAGCTCAGGTCTTTCTTCTGTTTTCTACACAAGCAAAAATAAACACTGTTACAAACCTAAGTCAGCTTCAGTCCGTATATGTGAGCATGAGGAGAACATGCAACTTATAGCAGAAAAGAGCTGGTTCCAATAATGTCATCACAATCTATGAAATTAAAAAATCCCTTTCACAGTTTTTGTAGCCTCTCACCTAAATACTACAAAATACACATTTTTAGAGCAATATTTCATGATTTCACCTAAAAATTCCCTTAAAAACTGCAGCCCACTTGATTTTAAACTGATCTATATTAGGCCCATGGTGGAAAAATGAGTTTGACACCTCTGCTCTAAATATATATATATAAAAAATCCTCTTTAAGTTTGTTTCACTGTTGCTTTAATGAGCAATTTATAGTATATCAATATCATTTTTAATCAGAAATGAAAAAACCAGCAAAAACAATAAGAGGTTGATATTCTGTGGTGTATTATTGGAAGAAACTACAGCTTGGTAGCTTTCAGTCTATCAGCTCAGGTCTTTCTTCTGTCTTCTACACAAGCGAAAAACACTGTTACGAACCTGAGTCAGCTTCAGTCCGTATATGATTGGATTTAAAATGGGTGGCACCAACAGAAACTGAATGGCCATGAAGTTTTTCACACTCTGCAGCCCACTCGCTGAACCGTAGCGGGCGTACATGACGTCAAACATCATAGCACATGTGACGTTGAGCAAACACAATAAATGAGGTACACACGTCTGCGTGAACTTCGTCCTGCCCTCTTTGGACTTTAAAGCCGATTTGATCACCTTCACATAGGAACACACAATGAAAAGATTGTGGCTCAGATAGAAAAATATCACAATAAAGCCAACGATGTTGTTGTTTGTGATGGAACTGCACGAAAGCTTGATGACTGACCAATTTTCACAGTAAAGTTTTTGTATGTGGTTGTCACACAGCTCCAGCGTGGAGGTCATTATCACTACAGCACTCTGGCAGAACAATGGCACCAATCTGGAGAGGAAAACCAACACAGCAATCCTTTTCTTGGTCATAACGGAGTGATAGTCTAGTGGTCGGCAGATGGCCAAGTATCGGTCGTACGCCATCAGTACCAGAACTGAAAAATCGGTTGTTGCATAAGAGTAAATGACAAAGACCTGCAGCAGACAGCCACTGTAGGATATCGTCGGAGATTTGGAGAAGAAGTCAAAAAGAAACTTGGGGTAGAAAGCAGCTGTGCCGTAGAGGCTGTTAGTGCATAGATTACAGAGGAAAATGTACATGGGTTGATGAAGCTTCTCCTCCACGACAATCGTAACAATGAGCGTGAGATTCACAAACAGGATTACAACATAACTCAGCAGAGTGAGAAAGAACAGAACGAACCTTTGTTCCTTCGTCACATCGTCCAGCCCTAACAACTGAAACTCAAACACACTTCCATTAATCATCATTCACAGATAAAGACTGATTAAGAACTGATCAACCCAATGGATAGTGCAGCACCTTCTTACCCAGCACCAACTCTCCTCCACTGCAGGAGACGCCTCAATGTGGCGCTACTTTTATTTTTCTGTCACAAACTCTCTCTGTCCAATCACAGCTTTACTCTTCTCTAGGGTTTAATTAGCTGCTCCAAATGGTAAAAAAAATGCTCATTTTTTAATATTATTTCCCTTTTTATATTTTTACTTTATTCATCCAGGTAAGATCGATTAATATAAATGCATTTTGAGGAAATATTAGGAAAAAAGAGGAGTTTAATCAAACAAATAACAAACGTTAAACGAGACATGGTTTAATATAGGAGCAGGTGACGTAAAAAAATGTCATTGATCATGACTTTAAAGACTAAATATGATAAGATGTTGATTTTAATGTTCGTTTTGTGGACTCTCAATAGAATCGGTTTGAAGTGCAAATGTTGTTTGTAGGGAGTAAAGTTGACACAAACCAGGAAAGCTTTTTTATACAAATATTTGTTCATTTAGGGATTCAAGAAATAAAGGATTCAACAATACTTTATTTGTCATTATGTACATAACGAAATAGCATCTTCAAGTTCCCCATTAAGCCCTTAAAGAACAAATAGAGTCAAAAAGAATATTATTAAAAAAATAGAAAAACAAATGAAAATAGAGAAAAAATATACACAAAAATAGTACAAATACACAATAATATACAAAACAACAGAACTTCAGCAGCATTCACAGTTATAATTTCCTGTACCCGCTTATTTCTGTACCTCGAACCTCTTTTCAAATTACATTTATTTTTGTTTTTTTTGACACGTTTGCATGTCGGCAGGCTCCTCTGAAATCTCCTCTCTGATATGCACAAATTCTTTCTACTCAAGGCAAACTCTAAGGTTTACCCAAGTTAAAGCTGCAGTATGTAGTTTTTTGGCATCATTTGGTCAAAAATCTATAATGACTTTTGACCAGCTGATGCTTTGGACTACACTAACGAGAGATTGATATTTGCATTCATGTACTTGTCTCTAAAACATCAGAAAACTCTCCAATAACACAAGATAAAGTACATTTGTCACTAGTCTCTATTGAGAAAAAAGCAGCTAAGAGCTCCACAGTTGTACGTGTTCACAAAGATGGCATTGAATTGGAAACAGTTCATTAAAATATTCCTAAGACACCAGCGTTCACAATCAGATATGTTTATAGCAGTTTGGATGCTTCATTTATTCAAGGCCAAGGAAATAGGACTAAGATAAGTCTTTGTTAGGGATGTAACGATTAATCGTAAGGCAGTTAAAAATCAATTCATGGGTATCACGATTCACATCGATACTGTGAAAATTGAATCGCAGTACTTTTTTTAAACCATACAGAAGTTTTGACGGCGGGCGGAATCTGCTAATACTTTCTTTCTGGCCGCCTTCTACTTTTAAACATGTTCATAAATGATTCCTTACCCCTTTAGCACCAAAGAAATATCTGTAATATTACGTGAATATCTGTAAAAGTCACGTTTTTCTATTAGCTGTCTGCTAGCATAGCATCTCCTCTTCACTGCAAGATATCTGCGTGCCAACCGACCACTGAGTTACCAGCGCCCTCTGCTGGTCCAAACAAATATCGGACCTAAATACAGTGAAATGACTGTTTTTTTTTTTGTTTTTGTTTTTTTTTAGTCCAATTGTTAAGGCACAAAATACATTTTCAGTTTCACTTTTAAAAAGAAAAAGAACTATTATGCAGTTTTGTATTGTTTACTATAGAACCAGAATTCAAATTATTAGGCTTCTTCATGTGTATTATTCCTTTATTTATTTCATTCAAGATTTATTTTTAGTTAAATTGCATTGTTTTGAATAGTTTAACAAGAGATTCTTTTGACAATGAAAAATAAAAGGAAAACAGTATAGTTTTTTTCCCCAAAAAAATAAAGGAATATTTTTCAGTCATCATTTTTCTACAGTCCCGTTTTGTAAAATAAATCGTGAGAGAATCGTATCGTGAATCGAATTGTATCGGGAGTTGAGTGAATCCTTACATCCCTAGTCTTTGTAGTTATTTATGTCAACTTTTAGCCTCAAACGTGTCATATCTTTATATGTGGGCATCATCATTTTGGAGATTTCAGCCAATCAGTGTTCATATATGTTGTTGTCATAACATCAGGACTATTTTTCGTTTTTCTGCTTCCTAGTGTTGTAGTACTCGAGACCAGTCTTGGTTTCGAGACCAACTTTTATTGGTCTTGGTCTTGCCTCGGTCTCTGACTGCTCAGATTCTGATTTTCCATCAAGACCAGTTCTGATTTTTGCTCTTCTTCAACTTTATTGTGATAATAAGGAGAACTTAATTTAAAAAAAAGATAAATATGTTTGATACATGTGTTACTCCACCCAGTGATGATTGCAACCTTCCCGATGTTGTGACTGAGTGATACACACCACTACACACAAGTGGGAGGTGTGGTGGCGAGAGGTGGCGAGCTTGAATTTGTAGTTGTTTTTGTATTTTGTTGCTGAACTTGTTCAGGTTGGGAATTTGATGGTATTTGCAGTTGATCCGTTTCTGACTAATTCATGTTGACATTTCTATTAATATATTGGCTCACTGATTATTGTTCTTTCTCCTTGGAAATATTTATATATTATATATTATATATTTTGTGTTGCCTTAAGGCTCAAACATACTTGGACAGACACCGGTAAAAACAAAGTCCGCTTGGCCAATTAAATGCAAAGCTCAGATTTTATGACTGCGAGGACTTCTCCGCGTCTTAGTGTCACACAAAACACTGCTCGGCATTGTATCGACCCGCATTGAATATAACAGCAACCTGCTTTTCACCGCCTGGTGAAACAGAGCAGGAGAGATGAACACGAGCTCAGAGGAGAAACTGGCAGATGAGCTACAACAGTAGCAACACCTTTAAAACACGTCCCAGGAGTACAAGGACTACAGAGAAGCGCTAAGAATCATGGGATATGTAGGATTTTAATGGAAACTACTACGCTGCAGTGCGCCCAAGTATGTAAGCTCTGAGGACAGCGGAATGTCCGCGCTGAGTTCGTTGTGCGCTGGGTCTGCCCGAGTATGTTTGAGCTTTTAATGTATCAGTAACTGGGACTTTCCATCTTATTTCTAGTCAGAAATCTCTCTAAACGCTTACATTCACCTGACAAATAAACATCTTATTTTCAGATATTTAAAATAATTATGGACTTATCAGTGGCTTTTTAATACATACAAGAGTTTATTTTTTCCAAGAATTTTGTTAAACTAATTTAAGACTTGAAATGTTGTGCTTTGATGGCGTTGTAGACACATTTTTTTGTTTGTCAAATGTATTTAAAAGACACTAAAACTAAGGAGATAATGTTCTTTAACATTAACACGTTTTTATCACAAGACCGCAGTGATTTTTTAAGTGCAGATTTTGGAAAAAATCCTACATTTTTCTGAAATGTGACAATTTCTCACAAACAAGCTGGAAAATTCCCCTAAAAATGACCAAATATTGGTCACAAAATGAATACATTTAGAAGTGAAGATCTTAAAGGGACTGCTATCTTTCATTTATTGCTTGGATGTATAAATTATTTACATGTGGAAATGCAAATAAGGGCACAATAATGTCACAAACCTCTGCTCTAAAACATCTCCATTGAGTATGTTTCACTGTTGCTTTGATGAACATCAACATCATTTTCAATCGGAAATGAACAAACCATCAAAAACAATAAGAGGTTGACATTCTGTGATGTATTATAGGAAGAAACTACAGCTCAGGTCTTTCTTCTGTTTTCTACACAAGCAAAAATAAACACTGTTACAAAACTAAGTCAGCTTCAGTCCGTATATGTGAGCATGAGGAGAACATGCAACTTATAGCAGAAAAGAGTTGGTTCCAATAATGTCATCACAATCTATGAAATTAAAAAATCCCTTTCACAGTTTTTGTAGACTCTCACCTAAATACTACAAAATACACATTTTTAGAGCAATATTTCATGATTTCACCTAAAAATTTCCTTAAAAACTGCAGCCCACTTGATTTTAAACTGATCTATATTAGGCCCATGGTGGAAAAATGAGTTTGACACCTCTGCTCTAAATATATATATAAAAAAATCCTCTTTAAGTTTGTTTCACTGTTGCTTTGATGAGCAATTTATAGTATATCAATATCATTTTTAATCAGAAATGAAAAAACCAGCAAAAACAATAAGAGGTTGACATTCTGTGGTGTATTATTGGAAGAAACTACAGCTTGGTAGCTTTCAGTCTATCAGCTCAGGTCTTTCTTCTGTCTTCTACACAAGCGAAAAACACTGTTACGAACCTGAGTCAGCTTCAGTCCGTATATGATTGGATTTAAAATGGGTGGCACCACCAGAAACTGAATGGCCATGAAGTTTTTCACACTCTGCAGCCCACTCGCTGAACCGTAGCGGGTGTACATGACGTCAAACATCAGAGCACATGTGACGTTGAGCAAACACAATAAATGAGGTACACACGTCTGCGTGAACTTCGTCCTGCCCTCTTTGGACTTTAAAGCCGATTTGATCACCTTCACATAGGAACACACAATGAATAGACTGTGGCTCAGATAGAAAAATATCAAAATAAAGCCAACGATGTTGTTGTTTGTGATGGAACTGCACGAAAGCTTGACGACTGACCAGTTTTCACAGTAAAGTTTTTGTATGTGGTTGTCACACAGCTCCAGCATGGAGGTCATTATCAGTAGAATACTCTGGCAGAACAATGGCACCAATCTGGAGAGGAAAACCAACACAGCAATCCTTTTCTTGGTCATAACGGAGTGATAGTCTAGTGGTCGGCAGATGGCCAAGTATCGGTCGTACGCCATCAGTACCAGAACTGAAAAATCGGTTGTTGCGTAAGAGTAAATGACAAAGGCCTGCAGCAGACAGCCGCTGTAGGATATCGTCGGAGATTTGGAGAAGAAGTCAAAAAGAAACTTGGGGTAGAAAGCTGCTGTGCCGTAGAGGCTGTTAGTGCATAGATTACAGAGGAAAATGTACATGGGTTGATGAAGCTTCTCCTCCACGACAATCGTTACAATGAGCGTGAGATTCACAAACAGGATTACAACATAACTCAGCAGAGTGAGAAAGAACAGAACGAACCTTTGTTCCTTCGTCACATCGTCCAGCCCTAACAACTGAAACTCAAACACACTTCTATTGATCATCATTCACACATAAAGACTGATTAAGAACTGATCAACCCAATGGATAGTGCAGCACCATCTTACCCAGCACCAACTCTCCTCCACTGCAGGAGACGCCTCACCGTGGCACTACTTTTATTTTTCTGTCACAAACTCTCTCTGTCCAATCACAGCTTTACTCTTCTCTAGGGTTTAATTAGCTGCTCCAAATGGTAAAAAAAATGCTCATTTTTTAATATTATTTCCCTTTTTATAGTTTAACTTTTTTCATCCAGGTAAGATTGATTAATATAAATGCATTTTGAGGAAATATTAGGAAAAAAGAGGAGTTTATTCAAACAAATAACAAACATATGTATGTTTGAGCTTTTAATGTATCAGTAACTGGGACTCTCCATCTTATTTTTATTCAGAAATATCTTTAAACACTTACATTCACCTGACAAATAAACATCTTATTTTCAGATATTTAAAATAATTATGGACTTATCAGTGGTTTTTTATTACATACAAGAGTTTATTTTGTTAAACTAATTTGTTAAGAGTTGAAATGTTGTGCTTTGATAGCGTTGTATACACCTTTTTTGTGTGTCAAATGTATTTAAGGATACTAAAACTAAGGAGATAATGTTCTTTAACATTAAAACTGATTTCTTTTGGTCTCGGTCTTGACTTGGTCTTGACTCCCAAAAGTCTTGGTGTTGTCTTGGTCTTGGTGCGTTCTGGTCTCGGGCAAGTCTTGGTCTCGGACACTGTGGCCTTGAGCTCGTCACTGAGAGTTAATGGTGAAAGAGCATTTTAATGTAACATTTTAGTGCTTATCAGTAGCTACTTGGACGTAATGTCAATATTTTTAATGGTGGACAGATTTTGATGTTACATGTACCAGTAAAGGAGAAATGGGAAGTGAGAAATGTCAGTAGGGGCAGTATTTTGATTCCACTATCATCCATTTTAAACTACAGACCTACACATGTCTTCAGCTGAACAAGGAAGACACCTTAAAACAGGAAAGTCTACGTTGCCACGGGAACCATCGGATTCCTTTAATCTCATTAAACCAGTTTGAGTTACGTGAATGGAGAACTTCCTTGAGTAATCACTAGTTTGTCAAACATGTTGACCTTTAGTTGCAACCTCTCATTCCTCCTGAGAAAACTTTCTGTCTTTCAGTTGAGCTGTCTTTAACATTTGGGTTGAGGATCCCGTTAAGTTTCCAAAATGTGTAGAAATAAAGTTGTTAAGCTGATTTTCCACCAATCAGACAATGAAAAGTAAGATTTTTCCATATTTTTGTCACTCAGCTTCTATCATCAGTGTCCATCTCCCAGAGCTGTGAACGTTTACACAGGTACATCCCACTACGGAACATCCACCATAAATTAATGTCCTGGGGATTAAACAGTGGGAATGGACTGATGACCCTGAGGCCCAATCATTGTGTTTACTCGTGTTTAATTTGGACCGAGGGGATTTGCATCAGGTAGTGTTTGTCTCTGGATTTCAACTGGACATTATGTTATTAATCACTGGTGCGTAAACAGGACGGTCCCTTTGGAAATGACTTCAACAGGTCGTTTAACTTTGATCAAACTAATGATTGGCATTACATTGTATAGCCAGGAGATTGTTGGGTGAATTTAGTCATACATATACATGCAGAAAATAAAAAAATAGAGTTTTTATTTTTGGAAGAACATGAGGTGAGCCTTCACTCTTCATCACCTCTTCTTTAATATCTGCAGTTTGTGAGCAAGAAAATCTGAGTTTCTAGCATTAAAAATCATCCCGTCTTTGCTAATCTTTGCCATTTAGCACACGGCATTTTAACATTTTCTCTTGCCCAACATGTTTAATTAAAGGTCTTGAAGGTCTTGTACACAGTCTGAACTGTAAAAATGTGCTGGCCTTGCAAACAATTAACATTTCTTCTTGAACATCTTCTGGCCTCAATCCGGTAGCAGTGTCAGGCTTTGGTAGATAAAGTCTCAGCTCCTGCTGCTCTCGTCCCTCTTTTGGCTATAAGCTAAGCTAAGTATCGTTTGAACATCTTCAGTCATTGTCTGTAGGCCTAGACCTTCCACTTTTCCTTCAGCGAAGAGCTGCTGCTGATATTATCTCACTGTGTATCTGGTGATGAAACTCTGTGGCTGTTCTAGGCCGTAGGACAGCCACTACATGCTGAAATTAGCATGTAGTGCATTTACATTAGACAGCATGGAAAGATTAAGTACTCAAGAAATACCCAGATGTATACTACATGGGGACATTTTTGCAGTATGCACAGTGGGCACACTATGCACAGTGGGCACACTCTGCACAGTGGGCACTATGGTCATAGTCAACCGCCCCATGATGCATTGTGAGCGGAATGTAAAATCATCTTGGGACCGGCTTCAAACTAAAAAACAAACATCCCCTTTTCAAAACAAAAGCATCTCTTCTTGTCTTCCATTTTGTTTTGTTTTTTTTTTTAGCACTTTTACTCTTGTTCTGAAGGTAACCAGAAGTTTTGTCAGTAGTGCAATTGCGGGTCTCCGAAAATCTCAGAAATGTCGGCATGAAATGTGTTTCCGCGAGTTTTTTGGATCTAATGAGCACATGTTTATATTCTACTTGGTCACTTTCTCACTTAAAATACTTTCAGAACAGAGATATTTAGTCTCAGTGTGATTCAGGTTTTTGTCGTTGTAGGTTCCAAATGCATCTTGGGAAAGTTGGAAGTATACTGTACTTCAGTGGGAACAGTCATCATCCTAATCATACTCATTGTATATAGTAGACAGTATATACTCATTGAATTTGTAATGTATAGCACGGATTGTGTCATTTCAAACAGTTTTAGTTTTCAGGCCTTTATCATCCAAAATCAGGTCTTCAGTTATTAGGAGTTTTGCTAAAGTTGTTCTGTCAAATGACCACAGACTTAAAGAGGCATGCTCTAGCACTGCACTTGGAGAACCGTGCTGAATTTTGCATTCCTAAGAGAGCAACCAAACCAAATTTCTGCTGGCAATACAGTGGAATGTCCTGCATTAGCTGAGAGTCACCTTAAAAATATTAATTAATTAATTTATCTGTTTGTTTGTTTACTTTAAACTCCATCAGCATCATAGGTGTGTTACTTTTGACAGCAGATTTTGATTAGTTTTAGTCATAGTCTTTTGACTAAAATGCAACTTAGTTTTAATCAAAATCTAGTCATCAGGACTATTTCAGTTATAGTCTAGTTTTAGTCAACAAAATGAATATTTGAGTTTGTTACAGATATAGTCGATTATAAGAGTTTATGCTTGTTTTTTTTTTCTTCTTCTTCTTCTTTTTTTTAAAGATTCAATTACCATTTATTAACTTGATGTGGGCACGGGCGGTTCCAGGCAAGGGCTAGGTGGCGCTGAAGTTACCCCTAGGATACCCATAGAAACCCCCAAAAAATGTTGTGATTTATTTAGATTTTTTTATGTTATATAATTTACCTATCATTTTAAAATGAATAAATATTAGAGTAAAAACATAAATCCAACACAAGTTGATTCGGCCAATGAGCAGAACATCAAAAGTGCCTCAAAATGTTGATATTATGCTGCTAGTGATTAATAAAAGGGTCTTTGTAGCATTTTTATCCACTGGACTTTGACCCATTTTTGTAATAAAAATATAGAGTTATGACTATTGGTCCATATCAACCAGGCCTAATGTAACCAAAGCAGTAATGTTTTATCTTGTAAAGGATATGATTGTTAAAACTGTGTGAAATGAGGCATTCAAAAGACTGTTTAAAGTAGGATTTTATCAACATGAGTGTGTTACCTCAATAACAAATGGAAAATATAGCCACAAGCGGCGATAAACGGCCCTCGCCTTCGCCGCGGCGCCTTCATCGCGTCGCCCTCACCGTGCCACCTTCACCACCACTACGAAATGACAAGGGTCCCTGGTCACTGACGGGCACGTGGCGTTCGCCCCTTCCCTTGTATTGTGGCCACTCTGAGAGCAAGAGGCCCTTCGCCAGCTCGTGAGGCTTGGGCCTAATCACTAGACTAATCTGCTGCCTTGTTATGTAGCAAGTGTTGCTAATGCTACACCACTTTAGTTAAACAAAGTAAAAAAGACTGTGTGTGAATGAATGAACATGTCAGCCTTTTTGTTTGATGTTAATTGTACTTGGAACCAGTTTGATAAATTATTTCCATTTTTTTTTTTAAATGTGAAAATTACCCTGACTTAAATGATCTTTTATCCCTTTTTTCCATTGAGGGTGATGGTTTTATGGCGTTGAATTGGTTTGTTTTAATGGCAAATAACTTAAAAATAGTCTAAATGATCTGAATGAAAAAAAATTGTGATAAAATTGTGATTTCATAAAGAAAAAAATTTGATATGATATGTATATAGCCTATTGTGAGATCAATGGTGATTTAGTTGCAAATTCTGACTCCTTGTGGTTATATCTCCATGCCATGTTCGTTCATATTAGGGCTGTGTTGTTGCGATGTGCTGTTAACTGGCAGCAAATGTGCACATTTCCTTCATGTGTAATTTTTTTATTATTCTTTATTAATCATAGTCTAGATATTGTCACTTTAAAAAATGTAGATGATGAAAACTATGACTAAAATCTTTAATCAACAAAACTAACACTAATTTGCTCATTGTTAACATGTCTATAGGCTTTAATTCCAAAACTAAGTGCTCTGCCAACTGGCCATCTGTTTAAATTCTAAAGATAGTCAAGGTTCAAACTCAGCAGTCAAAGCAAAACAGGAATTCCAAGACCCTCAAGGTTAACTTTATTATTCCCTATGGAATGTCCTTCAGCCAGAGCTGCAAACTGAACCTACACAAAACAATGTGTGCCACACTTTATTTAACAAAGGCCCTTTTTGTTCTACACTTTCATGTATTAGTATGCAAAGACTGCTGTAATGAAAGACTAAAAATACAGTTTTTTTGAGCAATAACTTATCCTATTCTCAAATGTTATGCTCTATTTATAAGACATCAAAAGGAACTAATTACCATTTTGATTAAAAGCTGATTTTTATTTTTATTTTTTACGGTATAAAACACTTTCATGAAGGTTTGGTCAATAGTGACTTTAAGAAAACCGTCGCTTATGAGCGTTCCTGAAAACAGCCCCAGCATAAAAACAATAATTGTATTTTTTTTTTTTTTATTTGTCTGCACATGCTGTCAAAGGTCAACACTACAAGAAGTGCAATCATTATGAGACAGCAATGCATGTTTTGTTATTGCAATAAAATACATTGATTTATTTTATTGCTTAATTGTGACCATCACCAGCCCTCCCTAAGGGAGGGTAAGAAATCTTTTATTATAGGGAGGATATAAAAAGGGAGAGCAGTGTTACGCCTAAGTGGAGGGGGAGGGGAAAGGGAGCAGGGAGGAGAGACTCAAGGTAGGAAATAGAAAGGGTGGGGAAGAATAGATTGTTTTACAGTGAGGGTGAGATGTGAAGTTGTGAACATATTGTGCTTATTATGTTGTGTAATCAAGCCATTATAGTGACAAGTGTGAAGCTTAGCTATAATGGTGGTGGCTGTGGACAGGGGGAATGAGTGAGTGTTAGTACCTAAAGCAGGTATTTGGGATTAACGTGTCTAAAGTTAAGCCCAGTATGAGTTTTATCCCACATCCCAAGGCGTGCCAGTGCATCGTATACCAGTATATGTGCAAAAACTGTTACCACAAACCCAGGAAGATGCAACCAGGCCAGCAGAAAGAGTGGGGGCCAGGGGGCCCCAGGCCACCCCCCCACGGCCGAGCAAACCCCCCAGACGCCCCCAAGATCCCAGGCCAAGAGGCAGCCACCGCCCCCCACACACACATCTGAAGAAACCCCAAGCAGCCGAGCACCCAGCGCATCCCGTCACCGACCCAAACCCCCAACCCCAAGGCCCCCCGCCAGCAACCCGCCCCCCCCCACCCACCCACATCCAAGCACCCAACCCCCGAGGGGAGGGCCCAGAGAGCCCCCCGCCCGAGACCCCAGCAGAGGAGCCAAGGCCCACGCCCAGCAGACGGACAGAGCCGCGTCGAACGGGCAGCCAGCGGGCGCCCGCCGGTGGGCCCAGAGCCAGCAGGGACCGGACCCCAGGCCTGAAAGACCCGGAACGGAAGCAGCACCGAGAGCAGCGCCACCAGGGACGGCGACCACACTCGTAGTCACCGAGGGCACCAAGGAGATGCTGCAAGTTGCCCTGCCGGCCCCCAGGCGCACCGACCAAGCACTCCAAAGCGTGCCAGATCGCCTTTCCTTGATACCGCCCGTGTGATGAGCCCAAGACAGCTCCCCCACCCCCCCCACCAAAGGGCCCAGCCACACCGCAGAGCCCGGCTCACAGGGTGCCGCCCAAGCCGGGGCCACCCGCAGGCATGGTAGGGCGCGGCCCGCACCACCCGCACCGGAAGACCCCCGCCAGGATCGGCCAGGCACCATTGCAGGACAGGGAACCCCCAAGGGCGAGCCCCCGGGCCAAACCCCCGTGGGGGGCACCACCCCAGCCCACAAACAGGCCACAACCCAGCAAGACCGCACAGCCCCAGACGGTGCAAGAACAGCAGCCCAGGCCCCGCCCCCCACCGGAAAGCGCAAGCCACGGGGCAATGCCCTCCCCCCGGCGCAAGAGCAGCCGCCACCGCGGGAGAGAGGCACCCCAACGGCACACAACCGATGCGGAGAAGCAGCCCCCAGCCAAAGGCGCAGAACCTACCCACCCGCCAGCCCGCAGATAGCATTACAGACCTACCAAGCGGCCGATACCGACCTCAACCACCGGAACAGCTAGAGCCACCCCCGAGCAAAGACATCATCCCGGAGTGCCAAGCAACCCCGACGCAGACGCCAGCACCCCCACACGCCGCGGCAGGCCGCCCCGAACCCACACGCCGCGAGGCGCACCCCCAAGGCAACCAGGAGACAAGACAAGCACCAAGCCCCACCCGTAGAGAAGGGGTACCCCCACGCCCCACCAGGCCGGCACCGCCCGGAGAGACCCCGCAAAGAGATCCCCCAGCAACACCCCTCCACGCCCCCCAGAGACCCACCGCCCCGACTGCACCCTCCCGATCCCCACACGGCGGCCCAGCCATCAACAGAGGGGCCGGACCCCCACCCGACAGGCCCAAGTGTGTGACATTACCCACCACCCTGTTATGGTGCCTCTCCATTCCCCAATGGAGAGGCACTTCCCTATCCCCTGAGTGAATGTATGTGTTTAGTGAATGTATGAAGTGCTATTAAAAAAGGGTGGCTGGAGGGGCTCCCCATCCAGCCTATGTGTATATATGTGTATGTGGTGCAATAGCTCCGGCGGGTGGTGTGTTGAGGTGTAATTAAAATTGGAGGGATTAGTAGGGCAGCCAGAGGTGGGAGTGCCGCCCCCGTGCCACTACTTAGTAGCACAGGCGGCGGCCCCCTCCACCCCCAGCCCCACCATCCAGCCCCCCAAGGGTTGGGTATGTGAGTGTGGTGTAACAAGTGGGTGAGCCAGACCAGAAGGGAGTGTGTGATGTGAAGTGTCCATGTAGGAGGCCTGTCTGGTAGGAGCCCAGCCCGTCCGCATGGCGGGCCACCGGAGAGGGTAGATGGCGCAGACGGGCACGCGGCACCCCCCGAACCATGCCGGCCATACGAAGCACGGCGGCACAGCCCGGAGGACAGCGGACCCCAGCCACCAGCCCCACCCCGCCCAAGGCGGCGCGGTACCTCGCTGAACAATAATTGTATTAATGTTCAATTAGAAACAGCCAATGATAATCCAATCATTTGCAAACATCCTTAATAAGACTTTACTTTGTCAATGTGGGTTAAAATATAACATATTAAAGTGTAAAGTGCATTCCTATAATATTTTAGATAAATTACTGAAACACCAATGAATCCTAAATGGAGGTTCCGAACATGTTTGTTTATTTTTTACATTGTCCTCATATTATATTATATTCTTCTCATCACACTGTCACAGTGCACATACTGCTCAAATCACAAATGTGTGTTGTTGTTGTTCTTTTTCTTAAAAAAAAAAAAAAAAAATCTCTTCAGTAATCAATTGGTTTTGCTGTTTTTAATTTATTTAAAAGGTAAAACGTTAGTGTTTGATTATGGAGGTGAAATTATGCGGCCCTCTGTCAAAGAAAATCACAAAATGTTTCCAGCATTTAAAAAAAAAATGACAGAAAGATACAGAAATGGAGAACAATAATACACAAAATTACTCCAAAAACACAAAATGAGAAAAGTATATACTGAATGACAACAAAGACTCACAAAAATATGACTCCAGAAACACGTAACATGAAAGAAAAATACACAAAATGACAACAAAAATGCACAAAATGAATTAAAAAAAAAAAGCAAATAACGAGGGAAGATTATACAAATGATAACATTATACATAAAATGAGAGGAAAATATTTAAAACGACTGCAAAAATAAAACACACAAAACAAAACAAAAATGTATTAATGTTCAAACAGGTAATTATTCTAAACAACGTGGCCCTCAGATCATCCCAATCGCGTTTTTGTGGCTCCTGCTGTGATAAATGTTGCCCAACTGTGACGTATGGAGTCCTGGAAAAAGCAGACACTGCAATTAGTCATTGTGGCCGCTAGAGGCCAGAATAACACCCGTATTTGTGAACACTAAAAAAAACAAACGCTTTACTGTGAAATACTGTTATATTTAATACTTTTTACTAATACAATGTTAGGATAAGAAAAATAACTGGATTTCACCATTTAGATTATTGTGATGATATTCTTACCACTGCTTGGTTTGATTAAAATAAACAAACAAAAACTTTTATGACTAAAAAAGTTAAAAGTGTGAGTAATTTATAGTACAATAAATCAATTTTGTGCTTAGGTAATTCGTCTAAATTGTTACGTACTTTTTACTGTTTTGAAAATCTCTGTTTATAAAAATGTTCTTTTAATTTTTTTTTATAATTTTGTGTTGTCATTGATTATGTTCATGTGAATTTGTTGTTGTTTTTTCCTCTTTTTTTCTTAAGAATTTTATATTTTGTGTTAAATAAATAAAGTGGAATTGAATTAATTTGGGGTTAGGTTTCCAAAAAAAAGGCCTACGGCTTTTATGATTTTAGTGCAACATCTGTATCAGAATGACAATGAACGCTTATGTTCTCCATCGTTTACACTGTAAAGATCACATGTCAAACTCAAGGCCCGGGGGCCAAATTCGGCCCTTTAATACATCTGCAGAAAAAAGTCAAAATGACATAGAAAAACACGAGTTACTGTATAAACTACCAAATAACCCAGTTGTCGTCATCTCAAATTCACCAATTTAATGATTGTATTTTTCCTTTGTTTACCTTATATCATTTTTCTAATTTCTAATTACAAATTGTGGAAAGAACTCTCACTTGAGGTCAAACTGGTCCGTATTTGGCCCCTGAACTAAAAGGAGAGTGACACCACTGATATAGATGGAGCTCATGCAGCTGGTAAATCTCTCCACCAGTGAGTCCCACCGCCTGTGGTGATGTGACATTTAGATTAAACCACTCCTGCATCATCAAAGGAATATCAAAGGAATGTCAATATATCCACATTGATTTGCAACATGTGGTAGCTACAGGAAAGGTACAGTTTGACTAAACTGAGTGTTGCAACTGCTGCTTTAGTAAAAAAAAAAAAAAAAAAAAACACATTTGTATTTTTTTTTATTTTCTATAAAGAGGTTAACGAGGGACTCAGGTTCGTAATTTTATTCTGAATATGTTCAGGATTGAAAATCCTTGAAATTTGTTTTTAGTCTCATAGAGGCCAGGTTTCATTCTGTCTGTAGATGGTGCTGCTGAATCATTCATTAATAATGTGGATTAAAACATTTTTAAGTTATGCCAATTTAAAATGCTACTTTTTGGTCTTTACGTTGTAATGGCATTTAGTTTCTTTGCAGTTTTGGGAGTCATTGATGTGTACTTAAAGTGTTGCTTTGACTATTTGTTGTTGTTTTGTGTGTTTTTGTGCATGTTTGTATTTGTTTGGCGTGTTTTTAGACTAAATCTGTGTATTTCTGTTGTCATTTAGTGCTTTTGGAGTCATTTATGTATAATTTTGGAGTCGCTTTGACTATTTTCTGTTGTTTTGTATAGTTTTTTGTTATTTTTGTGTAAATTTGTATTTGTCCTGTGTGTTCTTAGAATACATTTGTGTATTTTTGTTGCTTTTTATTGTGATTTTCAATATTTTTAGGAGTTTTGGGGCCATCAGTTGGCATGTCTGACCTGAGCTTTGTGTGTGCTGCACTTAATACACACACACACATCACCTAAACAAGAGATAGGCAACTTTTAAGACAGTGGGGGCCACAAAAATGTGATTATCTCATCCGAGGGCCACATTATGAAGATTTAGAATGACCAATCTGTGTATCAATACTGGAAAAAACAAAAACATTTGTCTGTTTTTGTTGCAGGTTTGCTTTTATGCAGTCATTTTGGGTCATTTATGTGTAATTTTTGAGTCACTTTGACTACTTTCTGTTGTTTTGTATATATATATTTTTTGTTGTGTATGTTTATATTCGTCCTCTGTTATTTTTGAGTAAATCTGTTTATTTTGTTGTCATTTATAATTTTGAAGTCGCTTTGACAATTTTGTTGTTTTGTAGTTTTTTTTTTAGTAAATTTGTGTTCGTGTGTGTTTTTAGAGTAAATCTGTGTATTTTTCTCAATTTGGAGTCATTTATGTAAAATTTTCAGCCGCTTTGACTACTTTCTGTTGTTTTGCATATTTTATTGTATAATTGTATTTATCCCGTGTGTTTTTAGAGTGAATCTGTGTATTTTTCTTGCCCTTTTGCACATTTTATTGTGATTTTCTATGTTTTTAGGAGTTTTTTCAGCCACCAGTTGACATGTCTGACCACCTCAGCGTTCTTAATTAGTGAAACTCTGATTGTTCAGTCATCGATTATAAAACTGTGTGCGAGTACAAACCACAGGGCTCGAAACGTTACAAACTTTATCGCTTTTATTCAAACTGTACACATGTAACAGGTTTGTCTCATTTAAAAAAGTAAAAAGACACCAATGAGTACCCTCCATAAATACAATATGCTTTTTAAAAATCAGGGTCTGTGTTTAACCTGCTAAGCTTTGCATATGATCAGATCTTTTTTTCTCCTTTCTTTTTTCTTAAAAGTACACGAACACTCGTAATCCTTCTGAAAAAACGATACAACACAAACAAGTCAGTCTGGTTTCATTTGACACGGGCAGATCTCTGAACAGTAACAGAATTGTTGTGGGTGATGAGTGCAGCGATTGAAGCGTTGGTCTGGTTCCTAACTCAATCCTACCAACAAATTGTAACCCGAGTTTGAGGTATGTAGTACATTCACATCGGAAAACAAAAATAGCAATCGGTATATACAAGCTGGTTTAGAGTATACTAAATGAGTTGGTACAAAATATGCATTTATTTTAGTGTTAACATACATGAATTAGAGACGCAGCTTCGAGGATTAAAATAACAAGAATGCCAAGTCTATAAAGTTGTCTCGTTGCTGCTGTTGCTGTGCTCCCCATTCAGTATTCATGTGTGATGTATGCAGAGAAAATGTGCTACATGGCAAGAAACAGGCGTCTCCCGATCATATGCTGCCTAGCAGCTGACTGAGTCAGGATGAAAACATGTTTTTCTGCTTTCCCACAACGTCTCCCGCTGATCTCAGTATCTACTCTAGCGGTGTCAAACTCATCTTTAGTTCAGGGGCCAAATATGGAGAAGTTGGAACTCAAGTATGCAAGAAAACGAGTAAATTAAACATTAGTGGGCCATAGTTTGCACTTCTGCGTACACGTAAAATACTAAATATGTAAGAAAATGACCATATCCAAGCAATAAGTAATCTTTACCCAACATTTCCTAGAATTTTTGACCAATTTCTACTTATTAAGGGAAACATTATGTAATCATTTGAGGAAAATTGAATTATTTTAGTAATACTTCAAGTTTTTTCAACAGTTTAACATTTAAAAAATGACTGCAATCATGCAATATAAGCACTGGGAATATTGTTGTTTCAATTATACAATGATTGATGTTTTCTCTGTCGTTCTTAAGTTCTCCTGCGGGCCGAATTGGATGCTCCAAAATGGCCGGATTTGGCCCCCGGGCCATGAGTTTGACACGTGATCTACTTAATCTGAGGTGAACTGGGATGTTCTTCTTCTTCAGCTCAAATGGCCACAGTACTGAAGGCATCAGTGGCTTTATCGAAACATCGCTCCAATATATACCCTGTCGCTCACTGCTTTTTCGAATAATTGGCACATCACCATTAGTGTTTTTTTTTCTCGCTTTTAAAAAAGTAAAACTTTTCTCGCAAATTTGAAAAGAACATTCCAAAAACTAGATTATTTCTGTGCTATTTAAAATGTATATAGATCTACAAAAAAATTGTCGTGGTATGCACTAGATTAACTTGGCCGTCGATAAAAACAACATTCCCACATGGTGGTGGTGAACTTTGACCCTCATCCTGTTGCTGCTGCTTTCCCAACCAACAAAAGTCCAGTTTCCACACGCAGAGTTAATCGCGTTTTTTAAGATCTGTCTCAGACTGAAATCACAACGCGATAATAACCCTTCAAAAAACCACATCGGAAGTTGGGCAAAGCAAACACCTTAATTAAACATTGTGCCATTGCCTTTAATCGAGGATAAAAATCCAATGCGTATTAAACTGAGGTTGTTTGAAACTGTGCTTTGGGTGTGTGTTAAAATCTTTAAAAAATCTTTTTGATTTGGGGGGGGGAATCCGACAGTGGAGGAGAGACCACACACGGAGACAAACAAAGAGCTGCTGTCTCCCATTACAGACTGGAGGTTTTATAGTGTGTGTGGTCCCTGTGAAAAAAAAAAAAGTTTGGATCCAGGTTCGAATCCCAAACCCAACGCATATGTATCTCAGTCATTTCTAACACTTAAAGGACAGCTGTGCAAACCAATACATAACTTCATTCCCCTTCGGAGTGAACATTCAATACTGGAGCCGATCATCAAGAGTCTTGAAGTATCAAACATAGTAAAAAAGGATAGAAAAAAATGTCATTTGTGGGGCAAATACTGGTGGACCTGAATGGGTTATTTATTCTTATTGAAGAGATTGTACTCTGCAAAAGTGTGTGGATTAAAGCTAATCAAGTCTGTAGCTAGCTAGCTATAAGTATCAGAGTACCTCAGGAAGTCCTTGTTTGATCTTCACAGTCAGGGGGGTGGGGATGGAGGGGTGAGGGGGGAAAGGTGTGGCTGGTTGACCTTTGGCTGCAGAGTGGACATGTGTCCAACAATGCTGCTGCTTGGCACATCATCAGTCTTTTTTTTCTGACACTTCAGTCTTTTTTCTGTTTGCAGCGTTCTGACTCTCCACTGATGAAAAAGCATGGAGAGCTCGGACAGAATGTACATTCAAACTGTAATACAAAGATATAGTAACGGCTAATATGAAGAAAAGTAACTTCATCATCATCAAAAGGTGGAAAAATCCAGAAATTCAAAGGGATTGTAGGCAGTCTGATGATGGCAATAAAAATAGATATAAACAAATAAAAATGTATCCAACTTCAATGGAATATTGATATGAGTAGTTCAGGTGTGTCCAAAAACCTCAACATAAAAATCCAATCCAACGTAAATCCAAACGTATTCATATGAAAAGCTCTTAGACCTATTTTATTCAAAAACTTCACCACGTGTTGTTTACACCGTGGTTTCTCCATGGTTACCGTTGCTAAGGCGCTTGTAGAACCTCCTCCACGACTGGAGGGTCTTCCCGGACCAGACCCAGAACCCAGAGGTGATCCCAACGATCATGGTCATCAGGTATTTGATCATGAAGACGGTGAAGTCGGGGGTCATGGGGGCGAAGTTGTGGGCCGGGCAGGGTACAGCGAACCGCTTGCAGGTCTGCATGTGCCAGGTTCTCTCCCAGTGCTCCCTGAAGGCCTGCTCGTAGAAGTAGCACGCGATCACGATGGTGGCCGGAACCGTGTACAGGACGCTGAACACGCCGATCCGAACCATCAGCTTCTCCAGCTTCTCTGTCTTGGTGCCGTCGTGCTTCATGATGGTGCGGATCCGGAACAGGGACACGAACCCGGCCAGGAGGAAGGAGGTCCCAATGAAAAGGTAAACAAACAGCGGTGCCAGGACGAAACCGCGAAGGGCGTCCACGTTGAAGATCCCCACGAAGCACACGCCAGTCAGGACGTCTCCGTCCACCTGGCCCATGGCCAGGATGGTGATGGTTTTAATGGCCGGGACCGCCCAGGCAGCCAAATGGAAATACTGGGAATTGGCTTCGATGGCTTCGTGACCCCATTTCATACCAGCAGAGAGGAACCACGTCAGGGACAGAATCACCCACCAGATGGAGCTGGCCATTCCAAAAAAGTACAGCACCATGAAGAGAATGGTGCAGCCCTCCTTCTTGGTCCCCTGAGCCACAGTCCTGTAGCCGTCAGGCGTGAACCGGTCCACGCACACGACCCGGTCCTCCAGGAAAAAACCCGCAGCGTAGGCCACCGCGACCATGAAGTAACACCCGGAGAGGAAGATGATGGGTCGCTCTGGGTACCTGAACCGCCTCATGTCCACCAAGTATGTGAGCACGGTGAACAGGGTGCTCACACAGCACAGGATGGACCAGATACCAACCCACAGGCGGCCGAATTTCACCTCGTCCTCCCGAAAATACATGATCCCCGTGGGTCTGGTGGGCTCACACGGAGCACCGCAGTCCTTGACGCCCATGAATTTGTAGCCCAGATAGGAGGGCACCTCCAGCTGCAGCGGACAGGAGAACTGGTGGTAGCCGCCGTGCTGGGGCGGCCGTTGGTTCGGTCGGCCTATGTTGGGGGGGAGGGTCACTGGTTCGGGAGCGTAAGGGGAGGACGACGATGCAGGGCTGCTGGGTTCCGATGTGTTCTGACCCACACAGATCTCCCCAGCACCGTGCACCGGGAAGGCCTCGCAGCGGAGCCGCTCCGGCCACTGGAACCCGAATTTATTCATCAGGGCTTCGCAGCCCTGCCGTGCCCGCTCGCACAGGGACCTGCACGGGGGGATGGCCTGCTCCAGCACCGTGCACACGGGCGCGTACATGGAGCACAGGAAGAACTTCAGATCGGCCGAGCACTGGACCTTGACCAGCGGGTAGAACTGGTGCACCTCCAGCCCCGCGTCCTCTTGGTTCGTGTGGCCCAGCAGGTTCGGCATGATGGTCTGGTTGTAGGCGATGTCGGTGCACAGCGGGATGGAGATGGGCTGGCAGAAGCCGTGTTCCGGGACCGAGATCCCGCTCTCGCTGTTGTAGTGCTGAGCAGAAACGGGTGAACAGAGAAACAGCAGTAGCCACATGATCCGCAGCAACACGGAGTCAGTGGTAAACCTGGCCGCCGCCATAGTTGAGAAGGTGGGGGTGGGTGGGGGGGGGAGGAAAAACTTTGATCCAAGTAGGACGACTTGAAAACGGGAAAAAACCGAATAAAGCGTCCAATACAGATCCAGATACAATCCTTGTGTGTAAACACTTGAAGTAAGACGAGTAGATGTCGACTTTACGTTCGTATTTATGACGAGAAATCCCAGAAAAACGTCCGTCGTGTCATGACTTCTTAATAGTCTTTGTAAGTGACTCCAAACAGTCCATTCTTGCCTCCCAGCCTGCTGGAGGAAGAAAAAAAAAATCACACAAAAGTCCAGTTTTCTACAAGGAACGTCCACCCATCTCGTCGATTACACTCCGTTTCTGGTTATTTTGGCATTTAAAAAAATGTGAGCAGTTAAAACAAAAGGAGGTTCAAATTTCCATAGCTTTCCCAGCTCCGCATCGCTCAGAGCGCAGTTCTTCACATGCTGGGCGGGTTGGATCCAGAGCTGCTCTCACTCTGCGTGGAGAGAGGGAGGGAGACGGTTTCCAGGCACCCCGCTCCATTCACAGACCCCCTCCGGCACGGAGAGGGCACCTGGAAACCGACCGCAGAGTCTCAGCCAATCACGGCCTTTGTTTTCCTACAGGACTCCTTCTTGATTGGCTTCCATTCCCCCATCGTCGCCAAATATGTTACAGTAATTACATTACACCGGAGATTCTACGGAAATAATCAAAGTCCCTGGTTAGAATTCATAAACATGCAAATAAGGCAAAGTTTAAAACAAGAACTTAAACTTGGTAAATTAACTTGTCTGATTTTATGAAGTCTTTCATTGATTGCAGAGTTGGGCAACTTTTCCTTTTTTTTGTGTTCTTTTTTGTCATATTGTCTAATTTACTGCCATTTGGTATGTTTATTTTGTTTATTTAATTTTGTATATATTAAACCTTTTGTGTGTTTTTGTTGTCGTTTTGTAAGTCAAACAGTAATTTTCTGTGTTTTAGGTTATTTTTGGAGTCATTTGGATTTTTTGTCATCATTTTGTGTATTGTCCTTGTTATCTAAAAGGTCTTACGTCATGTTAGTTTATTGCTATTTGGTTTGTTTTTAAGTAATTTTGTATAGTTTTTGGCCTCACAGCATGTTTTTCATTTGGTCATTTTTCTTGTCATTTGTATATTGTTCTGTCATTTGTGTGTTTTTTGTTGCCGTTTTGTAATTTTTTGATATTTTTTTTTTTGTTTTTGGAGTGGTTTTATATATTTTTTGGAGTGTTTGGGTTGTTTTTCAGTCAGATTCTGTGTTTTAATTACCGCTTTGTGTGGTTTTTGAGTAGTTTTGTACTTTTTTTTGCACTCACTATGTTTTTTCTGGTGTTATTTGGGTATTTTTTTTTCGTTTTGTTTGTGTATCTTTCTGTTGTGTGGTTTTGTTGCTATTTTGTATGTTTTGAGTCATTGTTGTGTATTGTATGTACAATTCCTACTGGATTCCATCTTGATTGGCCTCCATTCCCCCACCGTCGCCAAATATGTTACAGTAATTACACTACACAGGAGATTCTACTGAAATAATCAATGTTCCAGGTTCGAATTTGTAATGTGCAAAGTTTTTTATCAACAGCTTAAACTTGGTAAATGAACTAGTGTCACATGTTTTGAAGTCTTTCATTGACTGCAGAGTTGGGCAACTTTTCCTTTTGTTTTGTGTGTTTTTGGAGTTGATTTATTTATATGTTTATTTTGTTCTTTTTGTTTATTTTTGTGTATTTATTAGTTCTTTTGTCTGTTTTTTTACCATTTTGTAGGTCATGGAGTAATTTTCTATGTTTTAGGTTATTTTTGCAGTCATTTTGTGTATAGTCCTTGTCGTTTAATAGGTCTTGGGTCATGTTTGTATACTTTTCTGTCGTGTGTGTGTTTTTATTGCCGTTTTGTTTGTTTTGAGTACATTTGTATTGTTTATGGCCTCACATTATGTTGTCCTAGTGTCATTTGTGTATTTTTGTATGTTTTGAGTCATTATAGTGTATTTTTCAGTCTTTTTGTTGGTTTTTGTTGCCATTTAGTTTGTGTAAGAATCATTTTTGAATGTTTTTGGAGTTTTATGCATTTTTAAACTCATCTCAGTATTTTTTTTTGTCATTTGTTTATGTTTGCAGTCCTTTTGTGTATCTTACTTGTTGTTTTGTATTATATTTGTGTGTTTGATTTCATGCAGTTTTGTATTGTTTTTGGACCCACTATATATTTTTCTTGTCATTTGTGTATTTTTCTGTCATTTGCGTGTTTTTGTTGCCATTTACATGTTCTGAGTCATTTCCGTGTGTTTTTCTGTCATTTTGTTCATAGTCATTCATTTGTTTTGGAATCATTTTGAATATTTTTGGTTTACATTCTTACTTGTCATTTTCTGTGTAGTAATTTTTGCACATTTTCCTGTCATCCTGTTGTGGGTTTTTCTTGTCATTTTGAGAGTTTTTGACCTAGTTTTTGGTTAGCCAGAGTCTGAATTGAAAATAACTTACATATTACATCCAAAAAATGGTTCCCTTTTTTATTACTTTAGTCTAGTTTAAAAGAATTGTAATCAACATGTTTTATAAAATATCAAAAATAAACGTATAACTTAATGATAAGCCTTCTGTAAACTCAGTTGTTAAAATCCTCAGATTAACAGTCCATGGTTTACTACTTTTTGTTCTTGGCATTCAACACCCCCAGCACTCATAATTGTAGCTTCTTCCATAGCTATAACTTGTCCTGAAATGCTGTTTTAAAACTAAATTCTCCCCAAGCATGACTACACACAACCACTGAGTGTGTGTAGGACATGTAAACACTGAACCACTTTAAGTAAACCATAAAAAAAACACTTTCCACTGTCTACCGTTATAACCAAACCATTCAACCATAGCTTGTACCTTTCGCTGGCGAAGAGTTTCTTTGCAAAAGCCTTTAAACTGAACTGATTGCGGGAAGAATGAACCACAGCATGAAAAGCAGCAGTAATTTGGATTGGCAGCATGATCGATTTGCTCAATAGCAAAAGAGTGGGAGTGTGGGAGGTGTAGGCGGATCCCAGTGGCCGCTGCTGCTTTTGGTGTGTTTCCACCATGAGTATAGGATAAAAGAGGGGTGGGGGTAGGCTGCAGTGGGGGAAGGGACAGGAAGAAGAGAGAAGGTCGAAGAGGGCAGGGGGAGAAGGAAGGGGAGACAGAACAGAAAGAGAAGTTGAACCAAAAAGAGGGGTGGAGGGGGGGACTGAGGTTTAGTTTTCAGCTAAACACAACCAAGCTGAGTGTGGTCACATTTCAGAGTGACCGCACAAAGCTGTGCATTCACAAAGTAGTAGTGATAAAACACTCTTCTTTTTCTGTGTCCGCATCGTACGAAAAAGTTGTGCATTTTATTGAGGGAAGAAAAATCCTCCACTTTGGGCTTATTCAGAGTTTGCTTTATTCAAAACAAAGAAAAAATCCTAGCAACCACCACAGTCTGGGCTTTGCACGTGGTTTCAAATCCATGCTTTTTGCTACATGCACTTAAAAAACATTTGGAATGGAAGTCCATCTATGGAAATTGTAACAGCATGGCTAGTTATTTGAGCAGCATCCACTTTCTAAACATAAAAAATCATGGAAATGTGCTCCAACTTTAAAACCAAGTTTTTTTAGGCTAATTTTGAAAGAAAAATTGGATTTCCAGTGTTGACAGTGCACCGTTAATGGTTTTCTGCTTGAACAAAAGCCCAGAGAGCCTTACACAGTTGTATGATAATAATAATTAAAGACTTGAGCCATTCAAAATATTGATCTTGGATGTTGGGAGTAGAGTCGAGATTTCTCGTGGGAGCTTTTGTCCATTTCCTTCTTGAGCTGAAGGTTTAAGCTGTCAGACTGGGGTCTTGTTCTTTTGTCTGAATGAATGACTAAAGGCACGCTGTTTAAAAGCTGTGACACGATTGAACAAATAACTTATAATGAGAGTAATATTTAATGAAGTGTAAGCTCGCTGAGATTAATTAAACCCATTTTAAAGTTGAACGTAAAGTTGAAGGCTGTAGGATTTCTACGGAAGAGGATTAGGGCTACTGGAAACTAAAAATCACAATTGTAGAACACTTTTTTACACAGCCCGGTGTCACAGTCTGAGTTTACCTCCGTACTGAGATTATTTTACAATCTCAGTACGTGACTGCTACATACTGAGATCCGTGTATCCGTGCTGGATTAGCCATGCACAGATTGCTCTACTGATTTTAAAAAATGCTTAAAACATCACATCAGTCGACCATCGATAAAAAAAATCAACCAATGATAAAAAAAATATGATTGTCATGATCAGATTTATATGAATACAACAGCTTATTATTAGGTTAACTGTTATGTATTGCAATGTATATTATAATCATGTTTTTTTTAGAATAAACTATTCCTATTTGTATAGAGATTGCTGCATGAGACACTATTACTTACTCAAGTTGTTGACTGAGATTGTCACTCAGATTGCCATACTGAGCTCGCCATGGGAAATTAGTGAAAGGTAGAATACATTCTTAAAAAGTATATTCCCCCAAAAAAGGAGCATTCCACAATTGCTTTGAACATTAGCTTTGAAGATGAATTTTCAATTTCAGCACAGCGGAAGTAGCAAAACTCACAGCGGAACTAGCAAAAATTAATTTTACGGTAGTGGGCATGCTCATAATCGATCTCAGTATGAGGTAAACTCAGACCGTAACACCGGTAAGGGACATGGATGAGATTAATATTAACTTGGGGCCCGAGTTAATAAGTCGGGGCTCGAGGTAGTTAAGTCAGTGGGGGGCACGAGATAGTAACTCAGGGCACAAGATAATCAGTGGTTTAAAGTAGAACGCCTGTATTACGGCTAAGCTGTCAGAAGCCGACGGGAGCTTCATGGTGCGTTCAAGTACACCTCAAATCACACCAACAGTATTGTACAGGCGTACTGTACCAAAAATGCTTCATGGTGCTTTCAAGTACACCTCAGTTGCAAGCATAAATCACATCAACAGTACTGTAGAGACGTATTGTACCAAAAATTAATCGAAAATTAAATTGTTTTCAGAAAACTCCACCACATTCTTGTTCTACAGCCTCCAATGTACCTCTGTGTGCTACAGAGAACGTAGTTGAGGGCCTGTGTGTTTTGTGTAATGACTGTATGAGAAAATGTTAGAGAATCCAGTTGGAAATTGACACATCTATTTTAAGAACAAGAGATTTAAATATGGTGGATTATAACAAAAAAATGCTAAAATAGTTTGCATCCGCAATCCCAAAATCTTAACAATATAGGTAAAAAAACACAAGACAATAAATCACAATGAAAACACATTACAGATCAGTACACCATATACTGTATATACCCATTATATTATCATTACTCATTGATAAACCCCACTTACCGCTTATTTATATATTTTCTGTACTGTTATCTTGGCCAATATCTACTATTTTTTATATTTACTTAAAAATAGGTTGTAGTGAACGTTAATGCTAAAGGAAAAGAATAATGACATAAGGATGTTGCTGTGGGGAAAAAAGGATGAAAATATGAGTTTAATTACGTATTTTGTGTATTTTAATGAGCAAATGTTTTCAACATTTACTTAATCTTTAGTTTCCAAAAATAAATCCTTTGCATAACAAGAAAAAAAACATCTTAGGAATTTTGAAGGAAACTATTTTCCAGTGATGAGGAAAATTCTTTAGGCTTATCTGAGGCTTTTGAGAAGGAAAAAAAAAAAAAAAAAAAAGCCAAAGAGCAGCTGTGGAAATCCTTGATTTCATGCCACATGCCACTAATCAGACCACTGACCTAGAGGATAAGTGATGATTCGATTTAGTCAGGCAGACATCTGAGGGGCTGAGATGGTGAAGACTTTTAAAGCTCGACTATGCTTAGAAAAAAAACCCAAAAAAGGTCTGCTGTTGAACATAATGTTTGTGTCTGAGGGCCTGTTGCTGCGTCTTGCTGCGTGTGGTGTAAAACACAGCGGTTTGTGGCTTCAGCAGGTCAGCGTGGACACACTCCATCATGTTTAACTGTAGCTTGTTTGTTTGTGTGTGTATGTTTGTGGACGGAGCTCGCAGTGGTCAAGCAGATGTAGGGATCCCATCCCAGCAGGTTTCCAGACAGCCACTCACTGTTTGGACTTTCCTCGGCTGCAGCTGGACATTTGCGCAGGGGGAAAAAAACTTTCTTTGGCCAAAAAAAACGTACATTTCCAGTAGAGTTGTGCGACATACTCACAATTTAATGATTTTGGACGACGCTCGCTTTCGTTGTGACCACCGTGCAAAGTATTGCTACCATGTGAAAACCAATACTGAGCAACTATTTAGACGTTGAGCCGGGGTGGAAAAACACTGCTTAGCTGTGTGTGTTTGTAGAGGGTTTTTCAGGTTTGATGAGAGCTTACAGGACATGTTGGTTTACCAAAGACGGTCTTGCCAGCCAACATGGCAAGTGTTTCTGTGGGGTCTACGTGTCACGTCCCGTATTAAATCAATTATTGCGTCTGGTACAGGAAAAGTCAGAGACAAATGTTGATTTACATAGATTAGATATTAGCATTAGATAACAGGAATTAAAGCGTGGGTGTTGTGTAGTTTGGGGTTTTGGTTGCCAGTTTGTAAGAATTTGAGTAGTTTTCTATGTTTTAGGAGTCGTTTTCTAGATTTTCGACTCATTTGGGTATTTTGCAGTCATTTTGTGTGTATTCCTTGTCATTTAATAGGTCTTGAGTCATGTTTGAGTATTTTTCCAGTCATTTTGTCTGGTTTTTAATACCGTTCTGTTTGTTTTTGAGTAATTTTGTATTGTTTTTGGACCCCTTTATGTTTTTCTGCTGTCATTTTGATATCTTTCTTGTCATTTGTGTATTTTTCTGTCATTTGCTTGTTTTTGCAGTTATTTTGTGTTTATTACCTGTCGTTTTGTGTGTGGTCACTTTCTGTCATTCTCTTGTGGGTTTTTGAATTCCTTTTGAGAGTTTCTGGGCTAATTTTGTGAATTATTTCAGTGATTTTTCACTGATCTATCTGTATTTTAGAATGACTGCATAGTCACTTTAAAAAGCATTAACAGATTATTTGACAACTAAAAACACATTTATAGTCAATATAGATTATACGTCAAATATTGTAACAACAAGCTCCAAAAAGGCAAGGCTGACTGCAAGGTTGATTTATAAAGATTATCATTAGATAGCAGGATTTAAAGCATGGGTGTTATGTAGTTTGAGGTTAATTCCGGAAAAACAGCATTTGTTATCTCTATTCAAATAATAGCTGTGCTTCTTTTATGCTAACATGGCTTTATTTGAATAGTCAAAGTGTGTGGTGCTCATGCATTTCTCTGTAATATTAAATTCTGGACAAGAAATGTTGCAGTTAATGCATGTTTTTTTCAACCTTGGGGTTTGCCTGAAATGTCTAGTAATTTATTTAAAAAAAAATATTACAGACTAAATCTTTTTTATTATTAAATTCCTATTATTGTTCATTTATTTAAAAAAAAAAAACACACACACACAACACACAATCTTAAACAACTTTATTATATACAGTACTTTAACTTTCTCAAATAATAATCATTTCAAATGAAAATGTACTATAAAAATATCGAAGATGGTACAATTCGTCCCTAATTCTGTATTTGTAACACTGTAACAAACGTGATCAAAAACTAATTTTACTAAAAAAAGTCTTTGGTGTCCTGACGATTATATTATAGTGACAAACTCGAAAGAATAGTGTTTTTCGAACAACACAGAAAAGCCTGAGGATCTTAATCTATAATCTTACATTTAAAAATTGGTAAACTTTGGCATTTTTAGTTCAGTGACACATACATTGTAGCTTCAGGTTTCAGCAAACAGCTGTTGTGGGTGAAAAAGTTGAGAGGAAAACACACAGAGAGGGTCCTGTTAGCACATAGCTGTTAAAACAGGTGAGCATTTAGCGGTTAAACAACCAAATATTTCCCCAGGGAACTGATAGAGACTAAATTAGAGCTAAAATGAGAGTGGAAATTAGATTTACAGCAATCCAATGAGTAGAAAAGCCAATTTCAGATGATTGAAAACAATGATGTAAATCAGCCCCATATCTCTCATCAATCCACATGTTCTTTTTTTTTGCTTTTTCACTGACTGAGTAGAAAACACAAATAAAGAGCAGTTATAACCTCGAGATCAGTGTAAGCATGAATCATGTAAGACTCTAGGGATGAAGAGGTGACTGTATTTATCAACATGTGTAAACAGATGTTAGAGTGGAATCTATTGCAAAATCCCAACAGACAAATTCCAACCCATTAGAAAAGTGGACGAAATCCAAGTTTTTTGTTTTTTTGTTTCTTTTTTTTTTTACAGCTGCCTTATTTGTTTGTTTGTCTGTCTGTTAGCAAGATTACGTTAAAAGTACAAACTTGATTTTAACCAAATTTTAACCCAGGATAGACCTTACACCAGTGGTTCCCAACCTTTTTTGGGTGGTCACCCCATTTTGATATCACAAATTTCTGGTGATGTCAGGGACTTTTTTTTCTTTTCTAGAGTTAGTTTTTGATTTTGTTTATTAAAGTGTGTTACAAATAGAGAGTAGCCAGGATTAGTGCACAAAGTGACAAGATATTTTATACTGTATTTTATTTAAGCTAGATTTATGTTAAAATTATTTTAAGTATGTAGTACAGTTATTTGATATGTATTGTGTTAATTTAAAAAAGAATATATAATATAATATTTATAATTCTAATCAGTAATTGTTTTTTTGTTTTTACCAATTCCTAGACATTTCAGGTGACCCCACATGACCCTAAGGTTGAAAAACACTGCCTTCCACCATGGGGGATTTTATTAAATTCTTTTGAGGGTCTGGATTAATTTACTGATTCTGGATCAGTTTCAAAATTTTATAAGTCTGCAGCTATCATCATTGATGATAATTCACAACTTTTTTTGTAATTGACTGATTTTTAAGAAATTTGCTCTATTACCCGACTGAGTTAAATACAGATCGGATTCATATTGCTCATTTCATCGCAATTTTTTGAAGCATAAGGGGTGCCCATTCATTTGGACCTAGTGTATTTTTATTCATGTGGATATACAGTAAATGTCTTCCAAGCCTTTAAAGGGGACGTATTATGCTGTTTTTCCACCCATCTCCATTTGTTCTAAGAACCCCAAAAACATAGAATTTGAGGTTTATTTTCCCAAATCCGCATTTTATCTGGAGTTTTAGCCTCTGAAAAGTCACATTTTTGACCAATTCTGAAACCGGGCTGTTTCCACACAACAGTTGATCACTAGCGACTTTCTTTTGCTATCTACACACTCTTGTTATTGTTTTCACACAAAAAACTGCACATTACAGTAAAACATGTGGCTATTTAAGCGGCTATTGTGATTGTGAGTCAGAATAACACTGTTTTGTGAAGTGTTTGTGCAGTGCAGCAAAAGCAGCTGTTTCAGTTGCTTCAAATACTTTACCGAAGCTGCTACTTTGCTTTATTATCATCATTTCATGTAGAGTTTACAGGAATAGTTCATTCATGGTAATAGTTCACTCTTTTGTGCAGGCGCAGCGGTCGCATTGTGTCACAAACACAGGGTTGCCAGATTTGTGGTTCGTGTTTGGGCTGTTTTTATTGGAACGGGCGGGTTCTATGATGATCTGATCTGGCAACACTTTACTTGTGATGTCATAAATGTAGAACATTTGAAACGGAGCAATTTTCTCTGTATTATAAGACTTGCACAGACCACAAACAACTGGATGGGTTTATATTTCATATTTTGTGTGCTGGTGGATACTCAAGTTACCTCATATGTGATCAATTTTTCATAATATGTCCCCTTTAAAGTGTGAATGATCATGGTTCCATAGTCAGGATCACTGATCTGGATAACTGTCAATAGCTGTGTTTCCATTACAGTTTTTTTCAAATGAAGAGCGATATTTCTTTGATAAAGTATCATTGCGCTTTGAACGAGTTTCCATTGAAGGTTGTTTTGGAGCCTAGTAACTCCCATAAAATCTCATCCCGCGAGACTTCGCTGCACATTCCATTGATGTTTGATGTCTAATATGGCAGTAATAATTTTGAAATATAATGATAAGAAATGTCTCGGCCTTCTTCTGTCCACATGTACCAAGCCATGTTTTCTCGGAGAGTAGTGGTCATGTGACCAGGTACGTCACGTCGTGTGATGTATAAATGTAGAAAAAGTGTTTCCATTGAAATGTCTGAAAAGCGTAAAATCTTTTTAGCGATATTTGAGAGTTTTGTTTGAAATTCACGTGTTTTCATTAACAGTGTTACCAGATTTTGCCCATTTTCAAGTGTTATGGTAAGCTAGCTCATATCTGGCAAAGAGGAGAATTTTGTGCTTGGCAGTGGTTTGCCCTCTCTGAGTGCTTTTGTTTTTTTTCTATTTATCAATTTCCTAACTGGAACTGGAACTTAACTGTACAAAATGTTAATTATTCAAAACCTAAATCTATTTCTCTACATTTATACATATATTTTTTACCTAAAGATTGAGATTTTCTCTTGCCGTCGTTGTTGGAGTGACACTCTAAGAAAGTGTGGTAAATGGGACACGAATGGTTAATTATGAAATCTTACTTAACATTTTAGACAGGCAACAACAAACTGGTGGAAACACATCTTTAAAGCAAAAAAACAATAAAACAAATTGCGGTCTGACCTTTTTAATTGCATTTGTGTTGCATTTCTTCTTCTGCATTTTTTTCTTTATGTGTTCTAGGCCAGCATACACACACACACATACATACATAAATATATATAGCATGACAGAGGTATGTATGGGACACTGGAGCGAGTCAGGGGAGGGGTAGGTCAGGGGAGAGAGAGAGGGAGGAATGTGGGCAGCTGGTTTGTGTCCGTCACTGCAACACAGAGAGCCTACAGTACTGCACTGACTGCACACACACACACACGTACATATACACACACACACTGGGTTGAAAGAATGACTTCTTTTGGACCAAAAGCATGTGTTTAGTCCAGGACGTAGAGCCCTTAAAAACCACTGACAACAAAAGCCGCCAGAGAACGTAGGTAAAGTCACACATACATATGCTAATTAATTATTCTTTTGAGTTCAAAGCCTTGTGAACGCAAACTCTCATTTTTAATTAAGCCAACAATAATGAGCTGCTATTCAATTGTGGATATGTTGGAATTCAAAGCATTTCAATGGAATCAGCATTTTTTTTTATCTCCTTTCGTTTCTATTACAATGTGTAGCATATTTAATATTCATGCCATGTGTGCACCTAAGCAGGCATGCTAATTACTAGCTAACATTTGCTAATCATCATAATAAGGCCCATGGTGGTGTAAGATAAGCCATAGTTGGTAATTATTTAACCTGAGAGGGATTTATTATATGCTGGCAATCTTTAGGCAGTAATTGGTAAATTATTGCACTGAAAACAATAAATCATAAATCATAAAATAGACAATGACGGCTAAAAATTGTTGCAGGAATTAACAGCTGAAAAGGTATGAAGATGTTGGTAAATCAAATAACAGGTGTAAAGAGTACTGATATACACTACTGCAGTAGAAGTGCTGTTACTTGATTGAAGTTGTCGTGTACAAGTACAAGTGTAAAAATAGCTCAAACTCAAAGTAAAAGTTATTACTTTCACCCCCCCCCCAATGTATATTGTTGGTAATAAACCTTGCCATGGTTCCCTTACATATAGTGAACATCTCATGTAAAAACTTAAAAAGGAAAAGACACAATCTTTCAAAATTGGAACTTAATTTATTGCATCTGTATTAAATTAAAGGTTTGTCAAAATATATATATAACACCAATACATTCAAAATGAAAAAAAATTCTCAGGCTCTATGTATAGCTGGGGGATATATCGAGATTAAAGATATATTGAGTTTTCTATTTTTGGGATATAAAGAAATTGCATTATTGCCTATATCAATATAGCGATATATACATTTTTTAGCTTATTTTGTTTTAAAATACTTGTTTTAGGAGTTGCTGCTTTTGCTACTTCTCATAACAGCATAAAAAGCACAGTTAGATGGATTGCTGAGTGCATCCTAACCCAGATCTTCCCCTAAACAAGCCACACTACAGAACTCACTCACACGTGCTGTCCCTTATAGGAGAAAAAGCCAAAAGTGGCGTATATCGTGCAACTGTTTATTAGTAAATGTGTTTATGTAGCATTTGGATCATCAAATTTAACCCAGAATTGTCTTTCTGGTCATACTTAAATTTTATAAAATAATCCAGATTGATATTGTATATCGCTATTATTGAAAAAAAATATTGAGATATGACTTTTTGTTCCCTAATGGTAGAAACACCAACCTGAATTGAAGGAAGTGGCTGGGCTTTGATCAGAAATGGCACAACTAAGAACATAATGTTTAATGTCCAAATTTATTTGTTCAAGCTTTTAACCTGCTATTTTTGGGCTGCAATGCTTTTACGTTGTCCTGGCCCTTTTTTACAATGTGTGTACTGTTTTTGATTCTAAACTGTGTATTTTAGTGTATTCTTATTTTAAACTGTGTTGTGAAGCACTATGTGGCTTTTTTGTCCACGAAAGGTACTATACAAATAAATATTACTTACTTACTTACTTACTTCAAAGAGACCAAGAAATGGAAATTAAAAAAAAAATCACAAAAAAGAATATATTACTCAATAATGGTTGGGTGGAGAAATGTAACAAATCACTTTACTTCTTTTAAAACTTACTTAAGTACAAGTTAAATAACTGATTTAAAAATAAACTCGAAAGAGTACAAGTACTCATTACAGCAACTCAATTACAGTAACGTGAGTGCCTCACTTTCACCTCTGCCAAATAAAGTATGAATGAGTGTGAGTGAGGACGACCAAGGAGCCGAGGCCCTGAGTTAGCACGACATGGGTTCAACATGATCTGTTTGCGTTATGTGACATGATTTGTTGACACGCAGTGAACAAGTAGCAGCAGATGAGTGTCGAGTTAGCAAACGTCTTAAATGATTAGGAGTCATTATATATTAGGTTGAAGGGTGGAAAAGTGTCCGTCTCTGCTCAGAGCGCTGATACTGATACTGATATCATGACATGCCAGACGACAGCGGGGTAAACAGTTTGTGTGACGAGCGCATAGATCATCTTATTGACCCACAACACTTACAACATGTAATGATTGGTGTGTTACTGTGTCCAATGACAGGAGGATATGGTACTCTCTGCCAATGTTTCATGCTGATGTCTGAGAAGACCAAAGACTCACGAGCAAATTTTCACCAGTGTTTATTATTCTTAAACAAAAATTGTTTTCGGAAGTATGTTGGTCAGTTTGTTTGTGTGTTTGTGTGTTTGTGTGTTTGTGTACACAATAACTTGATAAGTTATGAACGGATTTTGATGAAATTTTCAGGAAATGTTGATAATGGGTCAAGGAACAGCTGATTAAATAAATTTTGGTGATGTTCTGGCTACCAAAAGAAAATATACAGATACTGTATGTATATATAGCATTCATTTTCCCATCCACACTGTGGAACTCTTGTTAAACATTTTTTTAGAACACTGATGATGTCATCAACAGTGATGTCATCAGTGTATGTTCGTGTACACAAACAGACACACACACACACAACATACTTCCGAAAACCATTTTCGTTTTGGAACAGTGTCTCCGTGGAGACGTACGGCTCCCGATTGGCCGTTTTCGAAAGTCTGCACTAAAAAAACGCAGGTTCATTTGTTTGTTGGTCTGTTAGTAGGAATACGTCAAAAGTACTTAATTGATTTTGGGATTTTTTTTTAAATTTATTTTATCAAAGATGGACTTTATGCAATGGAAGATTCCATTGAATTTTGGAGTGGATCCGGATCAATATACTACTTCTGGATCAGTTTCAAAAATCGAAAACTCACTATCTCTCATTGGTGGTGGAATTTCAAGAATTCATATCTCGGTTCATAATTCCCCCAATCTTTATGAAATTTGACTCAGGCTGAGTTTGTTCTTTATTCACCTCACCAAATTTAATTTGGATCGGATTTAGATTGCAAATTTAATTGCGATTTTTCCCCAAAAAAATGAATGTGACCATACATTTGGACCTATTGTATCGTTATTAATGGGGATAGAAATTTCTTACAAAATAAATAAATAAACAAATCCCATTTTAGAAAGGCAATTTAATGAATATGGTAAATAATACTGGGGTTTGTTAAGCATATATCTTCTAAGTACATTTCAAAGATTTTAGGTCAAATTTGCAAAAACAGTAGAGGATCCCTTTAAAGAATGAATGATCATTGTATCACGATCAGGATCAATAATCCAGTTTGCACTCTCTGACCAGCAATGTTTATTTTAACAAAACATTTTCACATAGTTTCCTTAGGTTATACATTTTTTAAGTGCTGATAACAAGACAAGACTATGACTAAAAAATAACATGTGATATTAGTGATATTCCATTGACTAATAAAAACTAAACTTTAATTTTGTCACATGTGACAAAATCTAATCAGAACTCATGTAATCTTACACATTGATCACGTCAAATATGTGTTTGTATATACAAACATTGATACCATTCAGTATCAGGAAGATAAATAGTAATCGAATGTTTAAAAAATGCACAAACTCTTATGCTTCATATTTTAGTCGTAACAGATTTAGTCAACTAGAATCCTAATGTCCTTTAGTTGACTAAAACTAGCATACATACTGTATAACTGAAAGTGTCCTGATGACTAAATTTGGATTAAAAATAAGTTGCGTTTTAGTCAAAATGACAGAAACAGAATTAAAACTTGCTTTCAAAATGAACACTGCCGACCAGTTTGATCACCCGTGACTCAACATTCCAACAGAGAACATCAGAAACGTGCACACAAAAAGCTTTTAAAAGTGCTCATCGTCACAGCAACATTTAGGCGCCTCCTACAGCTTCCCATTGTCCACCATTGTCTCTTTGGTCTTGTTGATGTTGAGGAGGGGGTTTGTTTGTCATCACACCCACTTACTAAATCAGTCTTTGACAACTGGGCCAGTTTAAGTCACTCATCAGCAATGTAGAGGTGAGGTTGCCATTGTCACCATTTGTGGGTTGTTGTTTTTTTGAGTCAGGAAGTTGACAATCAGAAAGAATTTCAGTGGCTGTGTTCACTGAAGTATACTTCTAAGTTTCCCAAGATGCATTTTGAACCTACGACTAAAACCTGAAACACACTGAGGCTAAATATACCTGTTAATTCTCCACCTTTGGAAGTTCTGAAAACATCTTAAGTGAGAAAGTGACCAAGTAGAATATCAGCATGTGCTCATTTGATCCATAAAACTTGCAGAAACACATTTCATGCCAACATTTCAGAGATTTGTGGTGACCCGGCCATTGTGCTTCTGACAAAACTTCCAGTTAACTTCAAAACAAGAGCCCTATTTACAAAAGCGTTAAAAACTAATGGAAGACAAGAAGAGATGCTTTTGTTTTGAAAAGCTGATGTTTGACTTTTAGCTCGAAACTGGTCCCAGTAGGATTTTACATTCGGCTCACAATGCATCATGGGGCACTTGAGTGTGCCCACTGTACATACTTCAAAAATGTCCCGATATGGCATACATCCAGGTATTTCTCGCGTACTCAATATTTTGCTTATTGCATGTATGCAGAGAGGGTTTTTTATTACTAGTTTTATACTTTACTCTCAAATAGGGAACTCAGTTCAAAACCTGCCTTTTCCCCTCACCTCTCCTTATGTTGTTATCCCATTTCTCATCTAAACAAGGGGCGCTGCCCTTGTGGCGAACCGCAGTTCTCCTGCTCCTGTGCTCCCATGTGTTATGTGTGATTGTCTTTTCATGTTTTCTTGGACGGGAAGAAACTGAAATGAAATTTTGTTGCTCTGTTGCTCTGTAACATGTGCAATGACAAATTGATTCCGATTCTGATTATTTTCTGTTTAAAAATTGAGTTATTATCAGACTAAGCCATTTATTCAGGTTCCATGAAGCTGCATTTAAACGCATTAATTGATTTTATCATTTCATACACATTGTTCACGTCATCTAGAATAGTTTAATCCCAAAAAGAAGAAAAGAAAAGTGTACAATAACAAATTTTTAAGCCTAATTTTTATCATCATGTGGTCAGTATCATCTGGTGCATTACTACTTGTGCATGTGGACTTTATCCTTAAGCCCTTCAGGTTATTTTGCAGGGGAGTGAACATACTGTATCCCATGATTGATCTTTATAACCGATGATTATCATCATCATTGTGCAGACAGTCTGGGAGAAGCCACAGTACGGCCAGTCTCCACCTCTGGCCAGCTATGTTTGACTGGTTTATCTAGTTTGCATAGCACAGAAGAGATATGATCTGCATTCCCAGAAGCAAGAGGAGGGGAATTTACATAGCAGTGGTCTGCGGAGTGTCCAACAGCAGTAAAACTTCTCAAAAGCAAAAGGTTCCTCACAGGTTTTTATTAACAAATGAAACGTTGACCATTTGCAGAGTTGCTCCATAGTTTTATCTTGATCGAGTTGTGAATGATAAATAAAAGGAATGAAAATGTTGAAATCTGTGTGAGAGGATTAAAACGACAACAGGGGAAACACACAGGTCCACGCTAGATGGCGTGTGACGGCCTCACAGCAGCTCGACATACTTTACTGACAGCTGTAGTCAAAATGGCTTTGGATTGAGTTAAACAGCATCTCACAGTCTTTGACTTACCCTCCCCCACAGAACACACACACGGGGCTTGGAGGTGACGTGCTAATTGATGCAAAGTAATGGAGGAGTTGGGTTCACAATGGTGGCCCTCCCGCTTCACACAAGGGCTTTTTTTAAACTTTCATCACATTCTCCATCTTTGAAATGGTTCACATTTGGTTTTGGAATGATTTCTTTGAAAGGTAACTACCAAAAAAAAGAAGGGAGGATAGTAAGAGAAAGGAGGTGGGGGTTGGTATAGAGGAAGGAGGAGGAAGGGAATTTGGAGAGGGAATGGGATTAGGAATGGTGGGGGGTGGGGGGGGACCTCCTGTGGGTTTGGGGCCCCCAACACCCAGCTGTGTTCATCACCTTGCACTGCAGGACTCACACACACATGCACTACTGTGATCATCACTCTGTGGGAGTTTGACCCGAGCCAGATGGTCAACGCTCTCTCTTTTTATGACTCTCTTTTGCTGTCATGTCCACACTGAGCTCGCATTTTTCACACCGCTTTAAAAAACGGACGCCAACACGAGCTGCTCAAACACTCTCTCCTGAGAGGTTACTTTTCCAAACACTGGCCTTGCGTTGTATTGTGAACAAGACAAACAAAGCCAAGTCGTTGGTCTATCCATAACACGCTTTTTCTGACAACTACAATGTTTAGATTTCTTTGTGTGGTTCCGTTTTTGCTTTTGCAACAGACTCAAGCATCCTCCCAGATCTGGGAGGCCTTAAGTGTGGTATGTGTGTGTATTCAGGGTTTGCATTTAAACTATCACAGATCATTATATAGATTGCATCAAACGTGAGGCCCAGGGGCTAAATACGGCCCTTTAAAGCATTCAATTTGGCCCGCAGGAAAAGTAACAGTAGTTGGGTTGTCATTACCTTTGGAAATGCGCGCAATTTAAATAGTGCAATAAAAACTGGTAATGGAAACACCTGAATTTTTAAAAAACACTGAAATATTGCTAAAAAGTTTTTACACTTTCATGAGGAGGAATTTCAGATGTTTTGATATTGAAATGTATTGCAAAAGTGCAATGGAAACACTTTTTCTGCAAGAGCAGAGCGTGACATACCTGGTCACATGACCACTTCTCTCCGAGAAAACATGGCGCAGAAGAAGAGACCGAGACATTTTATAGCATTAAGACAGCAAACTAAATAAAGGAATGCTGAGTGTTATAAGGAGGTTTGGAGCATCTGTCTTTCTGCAGTAAAGTCTTGCGGGATGAGAATTCATGGGAGTAACGAGTCTCCAAAACAACGTTCAATGAAAGACGTTCAAAGCGCAATTATACTTTGTCAACATTTAGAAACATCGCTTTTCATTTTGTGCATTTTCATGAATCTGACGATACGATACAATTTATCCTGATTCTAAACAATATGATATACATTGTGATATATCGAAATATCAATAATTACAAATTTCACCTTACAAGTACAAAATGACATGAAATACAAAACTTGTGAAAACAAGTAAATGGTAACTAACTGTAATTCAAGTACCAATATTAAAAACAAGTTTATTTATCAAACTGTCAAATGACATTTTTCAAAAAAGTTTAACTTTTGTTTCTACAACAGATTCTGATTCTGTTAAGTTCTTAAATTCTTTAAAACAAAGTAACCACATATATCTATAGAAGTACCCAGTATGTTCAATAAAAACAAAGTGCAATTAACTTCCAAGCTAGAATCCATTGAGGAGTGAGGAAGTTTAACAAGGTCTGATGTGGTTCAATGACACCATAGTGACCCGACGTTTACGTGCTATGCAATTAAATAGTTTTTTTCCTGTTAAAAACATGTTAAAAAAATAGATTTAAATCAATATGACAGTCGCACGGTGAAATATTGCGATATATCAATTTTTTCTTACACCTCTAATTGAAATGTAAAGGAACAGTAAAAAACGGTAACAGTAAAAAAGTGCCGGTAAAAAAATTGATGGAGATACTGTATATGGACACTTGCCAACACAGATTGATTCAATTTAGTCAACATCTTCCCCCCCAAGTGAAAGAATCTGAGGCCAGCACTCACTCACCTTGGATTTCCAGACTAAGCCTGGTTTTCAGTCTCTTCTCTCTGAGCTCCAGGGTCAGTTCCCTCTGCGTTGTCCTGCACCACATGTTCACTAAACCCACTGCAGGTGGCATGACCCTGAGTCATTTTTAAATGTCTGAGCTGAGGTGTGTAAAGGGAAGAAAAGAAGGAAGGAAGACAACACAGGGTCCAGAAGGGACAAGTGAGAGGTTAAAAACTGTGAGATGAGGAACCAGTAATCCAGAGTGAGTGGAAGGAACTGTTTCTTTTCAATCAATAAATAATTTAATAAGAAGAAATTAAATCAACCCCCTGAACTATCCTTACACTCAAAGATCAACAGGGTCCAGCCTCCATTTTAGTTCTCCTCAGCATTATATCCACCTTCTTTCTTCATCCAGTTCCTGTTTATATACGTGTCTGTACAATTTACCTGACCCACAGTGTTAAAATAACAAATCACGTATCACATTATAAATGAACAGGTAAAATGTACTTTAATAATTGATTAAAAATTATCTTCAAACACTATAGACGGTTTTCTGTGGTTTATCCATCACAGTGTTTACCTCCGAGTGCCGCCAACATGTAGTGTTTACCTCCGAGTGCCTCCAAAATGGCCATGCTTCCAGGTTACTGCCACGAACGTGACGTTGGTGAAAACCCTCGATCTCAACTTGTACTGTCGACCTTGAAGTTCCTCGTGCTTGAAACATTGAGATTAATTCTTAAGAACATGTATTAGTTATTTAATACCTAAAATTGTGCAATATAAGTGTCAATCTAGGATTCTTTTTTTTTTTTTTTTTTGTGGTTTTAAATTATTATGTAATAGTGTGGTTCCTCTAAGGCAGGGGACACCAACACAGTGCCTGCGGGCACCAGGGAGCCCATGTGAACCATGTGAGGGGTCCTCAGGATCTTTAGTCACCGTTGAGCTCCATCTAAAATCTGATTTACTTTCCATGATTCAAACTCATATTGATAAATACATATGAGATGTGGTTAGCACTTAGTAAAGTTAAATACTGCTGATAAAGTTTTACAATTAAATTAACCATCTTCACAGTTTTATATTCAGTAAAACAATGTGACAAATTAGTGTTGTGGTGGTCAAGACCGGTCTTGGTCTCGAGACCAAATTTTAAAGGTCTTGGTCTTGTCTCGGACTCTGAAGCATTTTGTCTCGGTCTTGTCCCGGACTCGGGATTTTCCGTCAAGACCGTTCGAGACCAGCACTAATTCCTGCTATTTTTAAACTTTTTTATAATGTGATAATAACACGGAGAAGAACGGGATAAAACAATCCTTTATTCATTATTTAATCCACCCCGTATAATGACCACAACCTTCCTTAATGTGACTGAGTGACGTGTGTGACACTCATACGTGTGTGGCTACGGTGTCAGTTTGGACCGCGGAGCGCAAGGGAGAAATGAACTAATCACCGGTAAAAATCCCAGTAAAACTCCAGAAAACAATCACCAGTAATAAATATTATCTCCCTGGTAAAGACAGTAGCTCTAATAACTGGTAAAATGATAAACTGATGATATTACAGCCTGTGAAGGCTGGATAGGGGACGCACTTACTCTGCTTCTGGGTCCTAGTGCCAGCCGAGCGGAAAAGCCTGTTCCGTTTACCGTGTTTACTGAGGTCTGTGTGTGTTAAATAAGTCTGTGTGTGTTTAATAAGTCTGTGTGTGTTTAATAAGTCTGTGTGTGTTTAATAAGTCTGTGTGTGTTTAGTAAGTCTGTGTGTGTTTAGTAAGTCTGTGTGTGTTTAATAAGTCTGTGTGTGTTTAATAAGTCTGTGTGTGTTTAGTAAGTCTGTGTGTGTTTAATAAGTCTGTGTGTGTTTAATAAGTCTGTGTGTGTTTAATAAGTCTGTGTGTGTTTAATAAGTCTGTGTGTGTTTAATAAGTCTGTGTGTGTTTATTAAGTCTGTGTGTGTTTAATAAGTCCGTGTGTGTCCGTGTGAAAGTCTGCATGTTTATGCCTCTGTCCATCCACTCTTTTCATTATATCCATGTCTTTTAAGGCTTTTATTACATAGTGTCAGCTGTAGTCCGGGCCGCCGCCATCTTGGTTTATGTCGTCACCAGCGCGTCATCGCCGCAGAGTTGCACGAGCATAGAGTGAGTCAAATAACTGTAAAGAGGTCTTATATTAGTCTAGTCTAAGTGGTGTTTTTTGTGTCTTTAGACTCCAATTACATTTATGTATATAATATGTTCCCCACAATATAAACAGGTTCACAATATAATTATTTTTTATAGTCTCTGTTTCCACTGTATCCAGAATAATAATAATAATTCTCAACAAGAACTATTGATTGATTTGTCACATGACTTTTCCAGTGTTTGTTTTATTTAGTTTCACATCTACCTGTAGCTCTTTGTTTTTTACACTGATGACAACTTGTTTGTAGTTTTATTTCAGAAAGTTTCACTTTTACAGTTACAGTTGGAAACCTTTGTTAATTGAATATCCTAGTTACATTACAGCAACCAAATTAAACTATATCAACTAAGTGAATTAATAAAAATAACCTGTGTAAAGGCTTTTTCAAACTAAAAAAATATCTTGTGAACTCTGTGACCTGTTGACCTGCACAACTCAAAGAATCAGAATCGAGAATCATTATTTCTTGGCAGAAATGCTTTTAAACACTTGCTGTACATTCAGCTGACATAAAAATCTTGTTTTCAAATATGTAGAATAATTGTGAATTTATCAGTAGCAGTAGTAGTTTTAATATTTTAGTTAATTTTTTGCAGGCACCTTTTTTGTCTGTCAAATGTATTTATAATAAACTAAAATTAAAGAGAGAATGTTATTTAACTGTTGAACCTTGCCATAATTTTATTTATTTATATATTTTTTTAAATTGAAAAAAAATGTTTATGGTCTTGGTCTTGGTCTTGGTCTCGGCTTGTCTCGGTCTTGGTCTTGACTCGGTCTCGGCTCCCAAAAGTCTTGGTCTTGTCTTGGTCTCGGTGCATTCTGGTCTCGGGTAAGTCTTGGTCTCGGATAGTGTGGTCTTGAACACAACACTATGACAAATACAAATACATATAAATCATTGATCAATGTGTGTCAATAATAGTTTGTATTTCCCCCATGCTGATAGTTAGAGTTTCTCTTCATTAGATTAGTACCGTGCTTGACACTGTCTCCCTCTACTGTCACACTTGTGCTCCTCTCAGTTTACTCACTCAGAAAAGTAATTTATTACATCATAGTTCATAGTATATCACTCATTTCCTTATGTTTATTGTAAAAAATATATATATATAATAATAATAATACAAATCCAAAATCTAAGCTGACACATCATACAAATATATCAGGACATTTTAAAAATCATTGGTAGATTTTTTAAACCTGTAAAACCTATTAATACTGAATTTGCTACTTTTTTGTTTTATTTGGAAGCATTTAATGTTATTCTACATTTATTTCCAATAAGTTTTTGGTATTAGGTGACAAGTGAACTACTGCTTTATATTTATAACAGTTTACTTTAGACTGGGTTGTTTACAGTTTACAGTTAATACTGAGGCCTTCTATAATTAGAATATCATTGTCTTTCTCTTTTCTGTAAACAAATAACAGGATTTGTCTCTCACTTATAAAACTTAGAGGTATGCAGGTCATGAACTAAAAACCAGAACAGAAGTGACATAACGTGTTTAAAAAAAAAAAAACAAAAAAAAAAAAAGGATTGTAGATTGGGAGGCGCATTACACAAATACATGAAAAAATGAAAAAAATGACACAAAAATGAATTGCATTTGAAACATGTTTTTTATTTGTCGTTAAGAAGGAGGATAAAGAACTGAAATAACTCCTCAAAAATATGCAGATGCTGTGTAAATGCATTGTTATTCCTGTAATGGCTCAATAAGTTCTCCATTTATTTCAGGAAAGATTTAATCAGCCCGTTTTCCACAAACTTCTTCCATCCATGTCTCATGTGCAGCTGTTGAATATAAATCCATGTAGTTTTTAACAGGGTCAAGTATTCTCCATTCAAGGCTGCAATGGTGTGTGTGTGTGTGTGTGTGTGTGTGTGTGTGTGTGTGTGTGTGTGTGTGTGTGTGTGTGTGTGTGTGTGTGTGTGTGTGTGTGTGTGTGTGTGTGTGTGTGTGTGTGTGTGTGTGTGTGTGTGTGTGCGGATCAAATCAAATTGCCTTGTGCCAAAAATATTCTCTATCAAGTTCCAGACATGTGTTTTCAATGTTCTTTAAATATACTGCACACAAGCACACACTTACAACCCCCCAGCCTCCCACCACACACACACACACACACACACACACACACACGCAGCATACTTATAATGTCATCCAGTTAAATAAAAAGAAAAATTTCCTGCACAAAGTTAAGTCTACGACTCTACCCACATGCATTTTAAATCCTTTTGAACCAGTTTTTTTTCTTTTGCTTTAGTACACTGCAGGAATTTTTTTTTAGTTTGCACTGGCCTAACAATGCATTGATTGGATATTCAAAACACACACCAATGTAGCCTCCTTTGGATATTTTGATGCACGGTTCACAAAAACGTAAGTTAGGCCAACTGTAATCTATAAATCTGTGCATACTATGTACATACTGTAGTATTGTGCACTGCTCACCAACAGTAACCAAGGCCAGAATGCACCAAGACTAAGACAAGACCAAAACCTTTGGGATTCAAGACCAAAACACGACCAGGACAAGACGAGACCAAGACATGACGAAGACAAGATGAGACCAGGACAAAACTAGACCAAGACAAGATAAGACAAGACGAGACCAAGACATGACGAAGACAAGATGAGACCAGGACAAAACTAGACCAAGACAAGATAAGACAAGACCAAGACAAGACCAAGACAAGACCAAGACAAGACCAAGACAAGACCAAGACAAGACAAGATGAGACCATGACCTAGACCAGGACAAAACTAGACCAAGACAAGATAAGACAAGACCAAGACAAGACCAAGACAAGACCAAGACAAGACAAGATGAGACCATGACCTAGACCAGGACAGAACTACACCAAGACAAGATAAGACAAGACTAAGACCAAGACAAGACCAATACAGGATAAGGGCAGTGGTGGCCTAATGGTTAAGGAAGCTTGTACTTGTACTTGGAGGGTCACCGGTTCGACTCTTGGCATGAGTTGAATCCATAAAAATAATTTAATGTATGTAGCTTTACATATGTGACAACAATAAATATGAACTATCACCCCTATGATTAAGATAAGACGAGACCACGGCCATAAAATAAATTATTTTTAAAAATGATGACAAGGTTGAACAGTTTTAAAAGGATTTTAAATACATTTAAAAGACAAAAAGGTGTCTCTATTAAAGCAGAACATGTATAAGCAGAACATAACTGAACAAACTGGTTAAATGGTCAGCTTCCGTAGATTGTACTTTTTTAGCAAATCTTTGATTTTTATCACAATATTGTATTTTAACTTTATTCTCGAAATTTCCACTTTAATCTCGACATTTTGACTTTAGTCTTGATTTGCCTAAAATTTTCCATCAAAATTTACCATAATCCGCTTCTGTACGAGACCTGGGTGAAGACCAAGACCTTTAAAATGTGGTCTTGAGACCAATAACAGTCTTGAGTACTTCGACACTAGTAAATACATTTATGTTGAGTTGTTATGAGCATTTATCAATCCAAGTTAAAGGTTATCTTTTTCTCTATACTGTGTATGAGAGGGAGATTTTTTTATCATGTTATTGTTTATTTAATGTTTTTACTGCTGATTTTAAAGTTCTTATTGATTTTAAGTTGTTGAATGTTTTCTGTTGCACTTTTTGATCATGAAAAGCAAATTGACTTGCCTTGTGTATGAAATGCAGTATACAAATAAATTAGCCCTTGCCTTGCCTTGTTCAGCTCGCAGACAAGAATTAAAAAGATTTAATATTGTAATAGTAAGTATTTCAAAACTGAAAAATTTCATATAATGTATTTTCCTCAAGAGATTCCCTAGGTCACGCATGCACTTACTCAGACATGTGTGTGTGGGTTGGTTAAAGCCTCTGAGGCGCAGCCAGGCCAAAACACACCCGTTTGGGTGTTTTGATTGACCACAAGGATGTGAGTTGGCAGCCTGTAGTATGCTACACACACACACACACACAGACACAAACACACGCTTGGACACACACATAGTGTTGTAAACTTAGGGTTGTGTTTGTTTTCAGCAACAGCAGTGTTTTATTGGGTTGAATGAGGGGGAAAACTCAGTGAGCAGGTCACGGTACAGGCTTTGCAGAGTAACAACTGCTCAGAAATAGACACTCTTGCAAATGTTTATATGAGATCCATCCGACTCATGTTCAACCATATCGTTCAAGTGTTTGATGGAAGTTTCACCTGCCAGAGTCCATGTTTTCTGCCTGGTACGATCATTATTGAGTGCTGGTTTTATAGTTTACAGCATGTATAGATCAAGCATCTCATATGCGAGTCATGGTGCTCTTCTCAAACATATAAATCACGAAGCATTCACTGCTCAGAGCTTGTGTGTGTCTCAGAAAGTGACAAAAACCAAAACAGAAACTAGAAATTAAATGTTTAGGGATGGAAAATAAATAAGGAATCACTAACAAATAGAGCACTGAGGAAAAATGTCTACAGCTGCAGTCGGCAAATGTCTTAAGTTCAGCTCCAAGAAGGAATAATATTAGATTCTCTCTCTCACTCTCTGAATTCCCCTCCCTTGTTCTGTCTTTTTTCCTGTTTTATGGTGGGCAATAAAAGTCAGAGCCAAGACCTGCTGGATGCTTTTATATAGAAACACTAAAATGGTAAAGTAGAGCTGATCACGAACAGGGGCTGAAGAGAGAAGGAAAGGAAAGGGAAAGCAGCAACGTCCATTTTAGAGATGATTGTGAAAACAGGCCTCTACTTCTCTTTCTTTTTTTTTTTTTTTTTTAAAAATGGCAAATCATGGCGCTTATCTTATTTTCTTTAATTTAGAGGTGGTGTCAAACTCATTTTAGTTCAAGGGCCAAACACAGAGCAGTTTGATATCATAGGCTGCAGAATTTAGGCTGGAAAATGAACAATAGTTTGCACATCTATATAAATTATATATAAATATTGACAATATCCAAGCAATAACAACATATATCAGTCCCTGTAGGATATTCCCTTCAATTTTGTTGATTTTCTGACCAATTTATTGTTATTTGGGGTAGACTGTGTGTAATAATTTGAGGGAATTGCAGGATTTTGTAAAATTTGAGAATTATTTCAATTATTTGTGATTAAAAATGACTCTGCCATATAAGGATGAGGAAACTCTGATCCCTGTAAATATCAGAAATGTGCATTTGAAAGGCTATGATAAATACAATTGAGTTAGTTGATAATTCACACAATGATTCATGTATTCTTTGTCATTTTCAATTTCTCCTGCAGCTCAAATTGGATGTTCCAAATGGCCAGATTTGGCCCCCGGGTCATAGGTTTGATACAGGTGTTCTATTTTTTTTATTTTTTTCACATGTTCTAAATTGTCCTAAATTATATTGTCAGTCATGATCCTTACTTGAAAATGATCAGTTAGTTATGTAGTTATTGTCATTTTTCTTTGCAGAGAGACATTCTCCCAGAACAAAAGGTTAGATAATGGTTAAATGCATTACATTTTCTACACATTGCAGCTATAATACATTTCTTTTTTTTTAAATGTATGGATAGATGAAAATTCAAAATATAATTCCCTCTAAGTTATGTGTAGCTGTAAACAAAAAACAATCTTTCTGTGCAATTAATGAGGAATTATTAATAATCATTAATTTCTCAGGTCAAATATAGGCTAAAGAGAAATCAGAATTGCGTCTCTTTTTGCCCTTTAAGATGAAAACATATCTCTCAAAAGTAAATAAATGAAATTACTATTTAAAAATAGATTTAAATCTTAAGACCTATCTATCTGACAGATAAAATGTTAATCATAGTTTGTTTCTTGCGAAATTTGAAAAAAGGTAAAGAAATAAAGCCAGTGTTTTACATAGGAATGCTAACTTGTGCTAATATGCTACTTTGACATGCTCGCACTCATCAGGTGTGGCGGTTCCGTGTTGTTTGTCCCTGCGCGGACACCGTCGCGACTCTTTGAGTTGCCTGTGCTGTAACTGGTGCAAACTGATTTAATGCCACAAAACATGTCAGAACAGCGTATTTCTGCATTAACGCCCACGCACACGAGAGGGAAATCATTTGCAGATGTTGCATCACAATTGTTGTGCGTTCAGCGACGAGTCCACGTTGATTTCTGGTGAGTTTTTAGCTTTCGGGGGAGTAGCATTGAGTTAGCAAACTTTAGGTAAATTAGCTATGCTTTTAGTTACACGTTCAGACGTGACTTCCATTGTAATTTACAGTAAATGCGTTTATAGTGCGAGGGAATAGGGTGTTGTTTTCATGGCGGGGCATAGAAGTCACATTCCTGTGGAAACAGTTAAAGTATGTCTGTGGGAAGCTTTAAATCACGTCTACTGTGTTACTGACAGATCACAGACAGCGAAACTAAACCATACAAGGCTTGTTTACTTATTTACTCACACATATAGTTATTAACCATTATATTGAATTTCGCAATTCATTAGTGTGCTTTTTTTTTGCAGTTTTTAGCATGCGTATTTCATTTGTATTGTGTTTTATTTTTTTTAAAAAAAAACTTGTTTCTACTTTTTCTGCTTTATTGATTTACTTTTTTCTATTTTTTTTAAAAATGTATTTTTCTTAATATTTTCAGACACTTTAAGACTTTTACCTGTGGAAAGTGTAATATAAAATATTTACTTTTACTTATTTATTACAATAATTGATTACTTTTTTATATAAAGTTATATAGAATTAATATACTCAGTGAAAAAAAAAGACAAATGGTTGCTTTACCATTATTACAGAACATGTCTGTTCCATTTTTCCTTTTGGATTCACTTCCACTTTTTTAGATTCTAAAGGTTAAAAAAAAATATATTTTTAAAAAGTATGTGTAAAGATAAGTATTTGTATTAGTGGTGCCTCATTTCATTGTAAATATTGGTATAGAGCGGTAATTTAGTCCCTACTAAGTATTGTTGGTCTTTCATGATGAAATTCACCAAGTTTAATCTGTGTGAGAGATTTTATTAGACCCCCATAATAACTAGCATTGTGCTGTTAGCTAAAAGAGATGATCCTGAAGAGTTAATAATCTGTTTAAAAATATGTTTAACAGATGATTTGCTGAAAATATTGGTGCATGCGTAAGGACTTTAATTCTAACAAAAGTTATCAAACTTGGAGCATCTGTAAGAATAAAACACGTTGTACGGTCAAGGTCAATTTTAATTAATTTGTTTTTTTTGTCCTGTGTTTTTCTACAAACAGGTATTTAACCAACAACTAATACTTGACAACGAATGAACCAAAGATGCGTCAAAACCTGGCTGATGATTTACTTTCTGCGTATCATCTGAAGTATCCAAATAAAATGGCAGACACCATGTTGATAGGTCTCATTAATGATCAGAGGAATGGTGAACAGAAGTAATGGAGAGTCGAGAAAAAAGGTAAACAACACACCAAGAAAAATTGTTGAGCTGCTGCTGCCTTGATAAAACATTCCCAGCACTCTGTGTACACTGGAAACTAGTTGGACGATAAAAAATAAGACTCGCTGCCTGTTAGGGGTGTTGAAAAAAAATTGATTTGGCAATATATCGCGATATTACGATATCAGATCGATTCAAAATGCATCCATATTGATTTTTTTAATTTTTAATGTAATATATATATATATATATATATTAATCTTTATTTAACCAGGAAAGTATTTTTTATTGCACAAAGAAGTGCACTGAAACCTACACATGTTGACCAGCTTGGTTTTTTTTTTTTTTTCCAAAAAATCTAAAAAGAAAGTACTAAATTTCTGCATTTATTTGTTGTTCTATGCATATACCTCAGTTAAGTTGCACTAAAGTCAAAGTTGGTTTAAAAGCCACAGGCAGATTATTTATTATATATTTTTTTATTTTAAGTTGTTGGCACATGGCATCTTGACGCCAATGTTTTGAGTGTAAAATGTCAATAAAATATATTTCATACTTCATATTCTCATTAAGGTGTACACATTTACAGATTAGTTGTTTCTTAAGTCATATATAAAAAAAACAAAATGTCAATAATGGCCTTATACTTTAATATGGGGATTCATTGTATTGAATCGTAACCTATGTATTGGGATGCGAATCGTATCGCCAGATGCGAGGCAGTACACACCCCTACTGCCAATGGATTTCATGTAGTTTTCATATAAGTTTATTTTGGGTTAAGTGCAGTGGTTCCCAACCATTTTTAAAGTTTGTGTAGAGCAAATTCAGCCATTTTCTTCTAAACACATTAAATAGGTCATAAATGTATTTCTTTAAAATGTGTAAAAATCCATTTAACCATTTATAATTTAATTAAATGCATTTTGCTGAAGGTGCAAATCCTGAACGTGATTTTACATCGTGTATCCTCTCATGCTCATGTAATGTGAGCAAATGTTGGCGTGGTTCCACTACCTCTAACTGACATGCCCCCAGCATCTCAGAGCAGAGAGAAGTGCTTGGTTTTCCATGGTTTTGAGACTAGTGACTTTAGAGATTAGTGACTTTTTTCATCTTTCAAATTTGTCTCAGTGGTCACCTGTTTCTGCCGTGTGACAAACTCATAACACAAATTAATATCTGCTTTATCATTTCCCCTTTTTATTTCCATGTGACCTCGATGTTTAGTGAGAGTTAATGCATCACTTTTCATCTTCGTATTTGCTTGTTTCTGCTGCAGCTTGTGAGGTTCATCAAAGCTTCGCTTTGGGCTGCACAATTAATCACATTTTAATCTTGATCACAATTTTGGTTTCCAAGATTAAATTAAATGAATCTGCTCGTCGGCAATATTTACATTTCAAATACCGGCTCTGCACTCTGTAATAATGTATTTTTTTCGTTAGCCTTTGGTACATTTTAAATTCTTGGGTTAATTTTTTCAAGTTATTTTTTTGGTGTAATTCTTATTTAAAGCTTCATTTTTCAATGCAAACTGCAGACATATTGTGTGTTTAAAAGTAGTGTAATAAAAACAGATTTTTCTTCCCTAACATGATAAATATTTGTGATTATAATATTGCTAAAAATAATTGGGATTATCATTTCTGGCCATAATTGTGCAGCCTTAGCTTCACTACAGCATTTTCATGTGTTTTTGTAGCCTCCCCAATGAGCAGGCCTCTACGTGCCCTGATGGAGGACTCCTGCACATCTGGCCGGCCTCGAGTCCCAGTGAGCAGCTGTGTCCAGAGAGAGTGCTCCTGTCCACGCCGGTCCTGCAGGTGTCCCTGGGAGAACACCACGGCCTCCTGCTGGCACAGGGTGTGTGTTTGTGTGTTTGCTAGAAAGCAGGTCTGACTGTTATGTTTTCTACCACGTGTTAACTCAAGTATTGACCCATTCGAGCTCCTCCCTTCATCTCGTGCTCTTGCAAAGTGATATGCATCGCTGTGGTGTTTGTTTTTGTTTTTCAGCTGCTAGTAACTCCGTTTCTAACTTCAGGTGGCCGGGTGTATTCATTCGGAGAGCTGTCATGGAGGGATCTGAGCATCCCGGTGTCTGCTCCAGTGCTGGAAGCCTCCTTGCAGGAGAAGATCATAGTCCGCGTGGCTGCTGGAGGCTTCCACTGTGGAGTGCTGAGCGAGCAGGGCGGTGTCTACATGTGGGGGGAGAATACAGCTGGTCAGTGTGGGCTGACTGACAGAGGGACGCAAACTAATGTCGCAGGTTGGATTTCTTGTCTTTCATGTTTTTCTGTTTGTTCAAAAATGGATTAATATGAAAACAACAGAACTCAGAGAATACAAACATCTGCCAAGCCCCAAATTTCCTTCTGTGGGATATTAATCGTTATCTGGATCAATGATGCTGATTATGGTACATCATCATTTACACTTTAATGCAGGGGTGTCAGGGTCATTGTACTGTAGTTCAGGGGACAAATATGAAGTACGTAGTTTGACCTTAAGTGGGCCACAGATAATAGGCGGGAAAACAAGCAATTTCAACATTAATGTTGCTAAGTTTGCATTTTACATGGCGTATAAATGATACATAATGTAAGGCTGCGACAATTTCTATCCCAATTAATAACTTTACAGTAACTCCAAATGTATGGACACGCACATTTTTACAAAAAATCACAATTAAATGCGCAACCTGGATGCGATCCATATGGAACTTGGTGGCTTAATTGAGAAACCAACCTAACATAAATGAGTCCAATTTCATAAAGATTGGTTAATTCCAAACCATATGAATTTTTTAAGTTTTGCCAATCGGGATTTTTTTTTTGTTTTTGAAACTGATCCTGAATCAGTTTATTGATCCAAATCCCTTCAAAAATGTGTAAGATTTATGTTTGGTTGAATTTCTTTAGTTCTTTTGATGTAATCCTGCTAACAGACAAACAAACGAATGCACATTAAAATATGACCTCCTTGGTTGATGTAAAACATGAATAAGACTATACACATTGACCAGGTGGTTTGGTGGATTTAGACAATAAATAAGCTTCAACACATGCCAACATTGCAGCAAATATTGTACATGATGGGATTTAAAAAAAGAAAAATCCCTGCTAAAGTGTGTATCCAACTATCCAGAGTGTAGAAACAGAAAATGCTCAGATTTGCTTTAACAATATAATGAAAGTTTACACTGTTGGCAGTAAATCATTGCTTCAACTTCTTAGATTTAAAGGCAGACTGATTTACCAATACTTCCTCTTTTTTTCTGGGAAGAAATGTAGCTTAGATTCAAACTAAGTATCACATTTCTTCACTAAATGAATGATGAGAGGTCCTTCAAACTGAGGATGTCTGTTACAATGTTTCCAGCAAACCTCCTGTAATCACAGCAGTGAGCAAAAAGTCACAAGATCAGTCAAAGTGTAATTTTGTAGTTTTCTGTGGCATATTTTATGAGGTAATGAAACCATGTTCTTTCCTCTGTAAGTTTCAGAGCCGTGCCCTGTCAGCGTGGTGGACAGTGAGGTCATTCCCCCGGCTCTGGTCCGAGTCACGGAGCTCGCCTGCGGACGGGAACACAGCCTGGCTCTGTCGGCCAACAACGAGCTGTGGGCGTGGGGCAGCGGCTGCCAGCTCGGCCTGGTCACAAACACCTTCCCTGTGTGGAGACCACAGAAGGTATCAGAGATTACACTGAGTCTGATTACTGTAAACTAGGAGGAGGAGAGTATTAGGACTTCTGTTTACATTTAACACAAGTACTTCATGTAAATATGAACTCAGGGTTTGTTTGTAGAACATGCTGAAGTTTAGGCGTCGTTAAAGCACGTGTCAAACTCAAGGCCCGGGGGCCAAATCTGGCCCTAAGACCAAACAATTTGGAAAACACATACATTATTGTCTAAATTAGATTATATTAGACTCCTCTTAATTTCATTGAAATTCACAATATTGGGAGGATCACAATTTTCCCATACTTTTATCACATGACTGCAGTCATTTCAAATCTCAAATTCTTCAAAGAACTAAATTTTCCTGAAATTATTTCACATACTTTCCCCAATTTCAATAAAAATTCCTCACAAAATCAATTAAATTTAAAAGTCAAAATCGTGCATGCACTGAAAAATTTCTATTATTTATTTTTCATTTATACGTCGTCTAAAGTGCAAACCTGGGGAAATTAATGTTGAAATTGCTTGTTTTCCCACCTATAATTTATGGCCCACTTAAGATCAAACTACTTTGTATTTGGCCCCTGAACTAAAATGAGTTTGACACCGCTGTGTAAAAGGAAAGCTTCAAAAAGGTTTATATGCGCACAATGTTTTTTTAATGTTTTTATTACACATTAGAGCTTTAAAAATAGGGCTGGGCAATTTGGAGCAAAAATCATATCTCAATATTTTCTTAGCAAAATGGCGTTATATACCATATAAGAGTGTTACCAATAAGACAATTCTAGGGTAAATTTGCTGATGAAAAAGGCCACACAGGTACATTTATTAACAAACAGCTGTACAATATGTGCCACTTTAGGCTTTTTCTTCTGTAAGGGACAGCACGTGTGAGTGAGTTTTGTAGTGTGGCATATCAATATAGGAGATATTTTAATTTCTAAATCGCCAAAATAAAATACTCTATTAGGGGTGTGCATTGCCAGGAATCTGACTATACAATATGATTTACGATTTCCGTGTCACAATACAATATATACTGATACTAAACAATATGATATATGTCACAATGTATCGTGATATCAATAATTAAAAATTCCAAGTACGAAATGGTATGAAATACAATCTATTTCATACGCTGTGAAATCAAGCGATATATTGTTGAATCGTTTTTTTCTTACTCCATATATCATGAATCTCGATTTATTGCCCAGGGCTAGTTCGAAATACAAAGTGTTGATTAGATTTGTATGTAATTTACCTCAATTTTACCATGTACTGTTATGTGTAAGAGAACATGTTACATTTATTAAATTATTGTCAGTATTTGTATATTATTAAACATTGTATGACCCTGTGTCCCAGGTGCAGCATTTAGCAGGCAAAAATGTGATTCAGGTAAGTCTCATTTGTCCAATAAACATTAACGCAAAATATTTTACCAAGAACTTTTATATTCTTATACTTGTCTTTTTTCCCCACTCTAAGATGGCGTGTGGTGCGTACCACAGCCTGGCACTCGTTCGCAGCTCCTCCAATAAGGAACACAGCGCTCAGAATGCCACGAAGAAGAAAGATGTCCCACCTTCATTTCCCTGCACTGTGACAGAGGAGCTGATGACCGCCAGTGACGCTCACTACTGCCCGCTTGGCGTGGAGCTCAGCGCAGTCACAAAAACTGAGGTGTGTACAGGAAGAAATGCTGAAAACTCAAGACAGAAAACTGACTCCTAACAAGTGGGAAGTACTTTTATTGTAACATCTAAAAATTCCATTATCAGTTTTATGCTGTCATTGTGGTGAATTTTAGGTTACGGGTAGAGAGAAGCAAAGAGATCCTTAACATGTCATCACATGAGGAATTGAGTGTGTAGAGGATCAAAAAGGATGACTCATGAAGTTGTTTTGTGTCAGGATGATCAAAGTTTGTCTGTAAGACTGAAGCTGTTTCAGAGACATGCACAAAGATGTGATCGTGAAGCTTTGTATTCATCAGGGGCTGTGAAAGCGTTTTTAATCCTTTTATTGTTGATTTTAAATGTTTTTGCTGCTGATTTTAATGTTGTTATTGATTTTTAAACTGTTAAATGTTTTCTGTTGCACTTTTTAATCATGTAAAGCACATTGTATAAATTAATATTGTGTATGAAATGCACTATACAAATACATTTTCCTTGCCTTTTGTCAACCCAGACTTCACCCAGAAAAAAAGCACAAAGGTTTGGTCCTGGAGGAGTGTCTGCATGCAGCAGTCCTGGCTCTGGAGGAAGCTCATTGTTATCTTCTGAAGAAAGCAGTTCTGTCAAACAGTTTAGTATTTTTTTTAATCTATTTATTTATTTGGCACAATTTAAAATATGACTCATACTAATATCAACAGTTGACAGACATTAACAGAAATAAATACACTTTAGAGGCGAGCCAAAAAAAAAAAAAAATCCTCAAAGGGCTTGAAGAAGAGGGCTCCCGTTATAACATTTAAACTTTAACTAAAGAGAAAAAATAATAATGTTAATAATAATATAAAATAAAGACAAAATAAAGGAACATCAAGACAGCAAAACTTTGAAATGGATCAGAAAACAGGAAAAAGAAGAACATTAACATCAAACGTCAAGCAAAAAAACATCACAAAACTCAACAAAAAGCATCCATTGTTTGGTTATTCATTAAAGAAAAGAATTATAGTCCTATAACATTACATGTATAGTACCTTCCGGTTTCATTTTCACTATTCATCATTGTCCTTTCCGTTTAGGGAACTTTCTGCTGTGACCACCGTGTTTGAGGAGCATCAAACTGACACTGTGGCACAGATTGATTTCAGCTCTAAAAGCTGTTTACATTCAGTCTGGAAATCCAACAAGTCGTCAGCCCCGAACTACGAGCTTGAGCCTCAAATGGTGCTTGAAAAACTCTCTGGTCACTCATTTTATTCACAGCAGCATTGTTCAGCAGAGGTGGGAGATACTGACTCACAGAGCAGCCACACCTCAGGTCTGTGGTGGAGGTTTTTGTTGTGTATTCGGTTTATATGCTTGTAAAATCTTTTTAAAACATGTTTCCTGTCTTTTGATGATTGTGTTAAGATGACAGCTTTGTGTCTTCAACTACCTCCTCTGATCAGTTCGGCTCCAGTTATAGAGATGACTCCAGTGGCAGTGGACAAATGAAAAAGTAGGAAACAATTCATCTGGAAAATCACATTTTCTCCATCTTTTGATCATCTCTGTCTGATTTAATGCTGTAAAAGTTTTGGCAGCTTCTAACCGTGTGTCCCACAGTAACAGCAGACAACCCTGGCCCTACTCGTCCTCCCCCGTGTGTGTGGAAGAAGTCCGTCTTTGTCTGGAGAAGGAGAAGCTGACGCTGAAGGGGCAGAAGAGCTCCAGTTTGACTAATATACACCAGAAAGGAAAAGCAGCTCAAAGCAGGAGACGCTCCCACCCTGGAACGCCCAACCGTGGTGAGTGACGGGGTGGGAAAAATGTAATCAGACAAAGCAATATGTGTGTGTGCTCAACCAATTAGATTTCATTTATCAATGAGGCAGTTTGGTTGTAAAAGGACAATGTCAGCGATGAGAAAACACTTTAAGGTTACTGAGAGTCACAGTAAAAGTGAAATGAAAGAACAATATGTAAAGCACTTGTGTCAAACTCAAGGCTAGCGGGCCAAATTCGGCCCACCAGAGCCCACGGGAAGATTTTGTTTAAAGTAAGTTACAACATAAACATGACTCTTTATAAATCATTGTATAAGTTGCAGCTATGATGATTTACTGTATGATGAGAAGAATGTATGATGGGGCGAGCAGTGCAACATTATTTGCAGTAACATTGAATCGCAGTTTGTTTTTTCTAAAACTTGGAAAAGTCTTGCAAATAATTATTTCGCAGAATTCTGGCGAATTATTTTGCAAATTTCAAGAAAATTACCTTAGTTGTGAATTCAAGGAATTTTGACCACTTGCTGCTGGACATTCAGGATATTGTAAGTGACTTAAAATCGAGAATGTGGGGAAACCACAGCTATTTTCTTTCACAAAAACATGGATTTTTGTGGTCTGGCCCACTTGAGATCAAACAGGGTTGTAGGTGGGATGAGTTTGACACCTCTGATGTAGATCCTCCATTTCAGAGTTTATGAATTTGTATTTTGTTTTTGTTTCATTGGCTTTCCCTAATCAGACTGCCTATTAAACTTCTTTTAGCTACTTTTTTTTAATTTTAGCTAAGAATTGTTATCAATCATTTATTTTAATATACGGAGGTGAAATTTCTCACATTTGTCACTTTTTCCATCCAGTTATGGCAATTGTCATATTACAGTTTCCCTTTGATTTCTGTTTTAAAAAAAATATTTTAAAAGAACAATAATAACAATATTGTAATTTCCATATCAGGAAGTGAATTCGGTTTTCATAAATCCCATATGTACTTATCTTGAAGTGAGTTTTTAGTACAAATAAACAATATCTGGAGATTTTTTTGTTTAGAAATCTTTATATAATAATTTTTAATTGATGTAAGATTATTTTGTTCACCACAGGAGCTCATAATGATCCATTCCTGTTGCCTCACCACAGATTTTGTGTGTTTGTATCAAACCTGTGTGGTGTGGTTTCTTTGTGCTTGGCTATCGTGGGAACTTAATTCAGCATTTGATGTTGTGTGTTTGTTGGGATAAATGGTGTTACTGGAAATGTAGTTTCCATGCTTTTTGAAGTGGTTTGCATTGTCAATACCATATAGTTTTTGGTTACATCATACAATCCAATATTAATATCTAAGTATTTAAACAAGTAAGCTTGTATGTGATGATTTAGGAACAAAAACCAACAGTTTCCACGTCTCAAGGTTCTTTTTACATGTTTTTCCTTCAGGATCTCCTCAGAGACGCTGTCCTTGTGCCTGTAAGTCGTCCTCCTCACTTCAGGCTAAAGCACCTGAGGAAGCAGCAGTGGGGCTCCCCTCTCTGGAGACAGAGGTTTGGAGCTGGGGTCGGGGCTCGGAGGGCCAGCTCGGTCACGGAGACCAGCTTCCCAGGTCAGACACAACCACATACTTGTAGTCCATGGTTGTACATGAAGAACTGAAAGAAAATCAGTGCAAATTTGTGTGAAAATAGAAATAACATATGTACTTCCTGTATCATTTTTATGGTTTCAGTGCTAAACGCTAGAATAAAGGATAGTCTGTAGTCGATGGCTGTTGGGGGATGTTGAGTTAAACTTGTAATTATAGCAGCCCCTGAGACAAAGATTTAAGTGTGTTTTCTTTGTCTAGACTACAACCGTTGTGCATCAAGTCTTTAGTAGGTGAGGAGGTAATCCGAGTCGTTGCTGGGTCCCACCATTCACTGGCTCTCACTGCTCAGTGTCAGGTAACTACGACACGCCCCCTCAAACTATTTAATTTAACTGTTTAATTTATTCAGATATCAATTCCTCAGGATATACACTCGAATCTACTGACATGTTTTGACTGTCAACTTTTTTAGAGGCTCCATCTGATCTCGTTGATGTTTCCTTGACTTCCGCGTAATAATTCCAGCAAGATTATTTTTGTCTTCTTTTTGAATGATATGTCTTCTGCCAGTCTTCTTCAGAGGTGTCTGTTGATCGCTTAGATTTTTTCCTTTGAAGTTTTCTTTGACTTCTGTGTAATAATTCCAGCTAAATTCTTTTTGTATTTTAAAAATGTTTTTTTGTTAAAGTCTCATTTATTCAGACAACTGTTCCTCAGGAAATCCACTTTGATCTCCTGAAATGTTTCAACTGACAACCGCCAGTCTTCTTCAGAGGTGTCTGCTGATCGCTTTGATGTTTCCCTTGATGTTTCCTTGACTTACACATATTAATTCCAGAAAGATTCTTTTTATCTTATTTTTGAATAATATGTCTTCTTCAGACACATCTGAAGAAGACTGGCAGTTGTCCGGAGATCAAAGTGGATTTCCTGAGGAACAGTTGTCTGAATAAATTAAACCATAACTTATATGTTTCTATGTGGTTAATGTCGACTTTAAATGTGAAGCTTTACATGAATTGTTGATGAAGTCTTTGTAAAATGATGAATTAATAGAATTGTTCAGATTTATCTGAGAGTAAAATCATCTTTACATCATGGTCTGTGTTTTATGGTTACAGGTGTTGTCGTGGGGCAGCAACATGTGTGGGCAGCTGGGTCATATCAACAGTCCTGTTTCTGTGCCTCAGCCTTTAAAGGTTGACACGTTTGCTCCTCATTCCCTTTGACTTACTTCATCCATGCTTGTTTTCTTATCTGACTGTCTTCTGCTTGTGGTGGATTACTGCAGCTGTCTGAGGGCCTTCTGGTTTGGGACTTGGCAGCCGGTCAAAGCCACTCCCTGTTCCTGGCTGACAGTGACTGTGTCCAGCCCGTCCTATTGTACTGTGGCCAGCAGCCAGAGCGAGCACCACCACAGGGTCCAAGCTTACGCCAGAGGTCGCCCAACAGGGCAGAGAGCTACGTGCTCACACCATGTGTGCTGCAGTCCTGTCTCAAGGTTTGTAGATCGAAAATTAAGATTTATAGTCAGAACATTGACTGTAGGAAATTGGAATATTTCGTAGTTATTGAAAGCTGTGTTCACTCCTATTCACATTTTACGGTACTGTTTTAAATTTGTACAACATAATTTACACTCCTATTTGAGAGGAAAGATAAAACCTAAGGGCAACTTCCAACTTCTACACTTGTTTGTGAGTAAATTATCTTAAATGTATTGCTCTATGACATGGGTTCTCAACCTTGGGGTCAGGATCTTAATTGGGGTTGCAAAACACTATGAGGGGGTGGCCAGATGCCTTCAAGAAACTAAGAACATTTTTTTTTTTTAAATTTGAGCCCATTTTTGCTTATTTATCGCTCCTCTGTATTCCCCCTTATAGATGTCCCTGTCTCCGCATGACTGTTATTCAATGTTCATGTCTGTGTTCAACCACCTTCAGGTACAGTGGGGTCCCCGGTTTCTGGAACCTTTATTTTTGGGGTCGCTAGCTGAAAAGGTTGAGAACCACTGCTTTGAGGCCTACACTGTCTTTATCTGATCAAATACGATCATCTCCAGCAGCTTCAAAGACATTTGGAAATGCACGTCCTTATTCCCTTTATCATCAACATGAACGTATCTGTGTGATTTATGTGTAGCTTGGCTACATAAGCAGCGTGTGCAGCGGCGGTCAAAGCTGTTCAGTGCTGACGGAACACGAGACGGAGTCTTTCATCTGTGCCATCCACGATCTGGCCTCCGCAGAGAGACGTTTATACTGCTGGTTGAGCAGAGTCAGGAATGTCCTCCTGACGCCACTATCTAATAAAGGTGAGCAGGTCACGAAACGGGTTCTGATGTAATACAGAGTTTATGATGAGTTTTTTTTTTTTCTCCGCAGAGAGAATTTCACCAATGTTGGCTGAACCAGGCACAGGACTGTTTCCCTCCATGTGTGAGCGTTTCATTAACCTGAGCGCTCTGATTGGTCGACACACCGCATCACTCAGTTACTTCCTGCAAAACATCCAAGGCTGTGATGTCACTTTGTTGCCACTGCTTTCCCACACTGAATGCTTTCTGGACTCATACAAGAAGTAAGATTTAAATTAACTGCATCAAAAATCATACAGAAAGTTCAAAAGATGTGTACCCCAACCAGAGGTCGAAACAAGTTGAAATTGGCATAATTTTGACCATGAGTATGTGTAGTTTCTGAAAAATGATGTTGTTGTTGCAGTTTCGGTGTACAACACGTCAAATTAACCCCTTGTTTCCAGTTTTTCTTTCATTTCTTGAAATATGCCACCCATATTTCAACCAAACTTCATTATATGGATTTATTTGCCATAAGAAACCTTCAGTGATATAAAATAAGGTATTTGAAGAACATTGGAACACTTTAACCCAAAATATATTCAAAATTTTAGCAGATTTCACAGAAAAATTACATCACTTTCTCATGGTGAGCCAAACAATGGTATGACTTGGCTTAATGGCTGTCATTCTAAACGTCTGAGTGGATAGAATTTATAAAGTGCAGGTGTAAGTCAAAATGATGACAATTTCAACTGAATTAGAGGCCTATTTTAGCCTCATCCATGACACTAACCTAGAGATCAACTGGTTAAACTGTCAGAGTTGAACTTGTCATGAAGTTTTAAAGGCAGTATTTCAAGTGTTTTCTCCTCACATTAGAAGAAATAAACAGAAGGCGTATCTGTATATACTTAATATAATCAGCTCAGAGGTGTAGTAAACAAAGCAGGATGTGGGCTCAATATTTTCAAAGCAAATAAACATTAACGGAGCTTCTGTTGAATAGTGACGTTGAATAGTGAGAAATGAAGCAAGAGCTAGTAAACAGAACTTAACTCTGGAATAAATAGTTTAATATATTCTAAATATATTGGAAAAAATATTTAAATAAAACAAAAATGGGTTCTTGTTTTGCTTCCCAGATATTTCTCTGCCTTGGGCGACTTCCATGTCATGGGTGGATTCCAGGCACTTCATAAACTCTCACAGTGAGCAACGTTTTAGTCTTTTTTTTTTCTACACATTTCACTAAACCCATTTGTTACACAACATTGCAGTTAACATTTTATCTCAATAAACACAAATGGTGTGTATCGTTGTCCAGCGAGTGCTTGGGTCCACTGCACACATTGATTTCTAGGCTGAGTGTCTCGCAGCAGTCCGGTGGTGGATCTGATCTGGACCTGGTCTCCACGTTTTACTGGCCTCTGCAGCAGCTCCACCAATACAGCCAAGCCCTAAACAAACTGGCAGCTTGTTACCATGTGGTGAGGATGATTCGCTGTGTTTTTTTCAGAAATAATTCCATAGTTAGGTTACCTGTTAAGGTGCATTCACACCGAACGCGACTTTAGCAACTGCAGTCACTTAAATCGCCCCAATGAGTCGCTTGCACATAGTGGTGCATTTTAGTCAGTCCATCACTTCATCGCTCCAGTGACGTGATCACCAGGGAACAATGTGTGTGTTGAGCCAATGACAAGAAAGAGAGAGAGAGAGGGTTGATCACTTCTTTTCCTTCTTGCTTTGCTTTTACGGTTTAAATGATTAACTTATGGAAATATTAAAGGATGAGTTCACTCAGAAGTAGTTACTGTGGTTTTCAAGAAGTTAATCGCTTCAATTTTGCCACAATCAATTGAGGAAGTTGCACAGCCCTCCGATGCAGCTGTCTGCACTGTAGCGGGAGGGAGCAGGGAGGGGCTACAGCCTCGGTTCTACAGACAATGGGCAAGTTGTCGCTTGAAGTCGCTTTAAAAATGTTCAAAATTTTCAACTTTGAGCAACAAGGTCGAGCATGACCTAGTCGCTCAAATCACACAAATCACGTCGCTTGAGGGGGGATAACTTGAGGTTGCGTCATTTAGATTGATTTTATTGTAATCTAGTCACTTCAGTCGCATTCGTTGTGAAAGCACCTTTAGTCTGGGTGTCGCAATGCAACATTATCACTTCTATACGATACTGATATTGCAGCTGTATCTGCATGAATTAAACATATACACTGGTTTTGTAGTGTGGAATATGAGAAAAAGGCTTCATCAAGTGTTATTACTTAGAGAACAGTAATCAGCAACAGTAGCAGTTAGGGATGTAACGATTAATCGCAAGGCAGTTAAAAATCGATTCATAGGTATCACGGTTGATATCGATTTTCTGAAAATTGAATCGCAGTACTTTTTTTAACCTGCAGAGGGTTATCCACAAGTGTAGGCGGCGGGCGGAGTCTGCTAATACTTTCTTTCTGGCCGCCTTCTACTCTTAAATATGTTAATAAATGATTCATTACCCCTTTAGCACCGACAGAATATCTGTAATATTACTTGAATATCTGTAAAAGTCACGTTTTTCTATTAGCTCTGTCTGCTAGCATAGCTTCTCTTCTTCACTGCAATATATATGCATGCCAACCGACCACTGTGTTACCAGCGCCCTCTGCTGGTCCAAACAAATATGACGTAAATCAGTTTTTTTTTTTTTTAAAGTCCAAATGTTAAGGCACAAAATACATTTTCAGTTGCACTTTTAAAAAGAAAAATAACTATTATGTAGTTTTGCATTGTTTATTATAGAACCAGAATTTAAATTAATAGGTTTCATTTCCATTTGTATTATTCCTTTATTTATTTCATTCAAGATTTATTTTTAGTTAAATTGCATTGTTTTGAATAGTTTATCAAGGAATTCTTTTGACAATGAAAATTAAAAGGAAAATAGTACAGTATTTTCTAGATTTTCCCAAAAAAAAAAATTTGTCTACAGTCCCATTTTGTAAAATAAATCGTGAGAGAATCGTATCGTAAACCCAGTATCGTGAATCGAATCGTATCGGGAGTTCAGTGAATCGTTACATCCCTAGTAGCAGTAGTAGATATGAGAATAAATGATTATTATTAATAACCAATGAGTTACATAAATTGTTACCTTAAACATAAGAATATTCTACTACAATAGAATGAAATAAATTTGAAGATCCGGGAAATTAACCTCCAAAATCCAAGAAAAAAAAATGTTGGGAACAATGTTGGAACAACTGAGGGCAGGGGGAAAACTATCACAAGATTGTGCATGCATGTATCGTTGATTTTAGAGGCAGGCCGATTAAATTCAATATTCTTTTGTTCTGCTGATATAGGTCTGATATTGTATCGTGTCGGGCCACCCTTACTTGTTAGCGTTGCTACTCACTTGCTTCTCTTTTTCTTTCCAGTCGACCAATGAGCATCAGCTTCTCCATCACTGCTGCACTCAGTATGAATCCATGTCTTTGTCGCTGCTGAAAATGAAGAAAGAGGCTGAAGCCACTCTTCAGTTTTGGAAAACTCACTCTGGTAAAAACACGGTGAGTCTGTTTATGTATCAAGTTATTCTAACCTAATTCCAGCAAGTTCATTTTGTCTTTTTTTAATAATATGTTAAGGTTTTATTTATTCATTTCATTTACTTTACTTTTTCTCAGGAAATGTATTCCATTTATTTATATATGCATCTATTATAAATTCTAAACCTAACCTTAACATGTTATTAAAAAAGAAGCAAAAATGAACCTGGAATTATTACGCGGAAGTCAGGACACATAGCAATCAGCAGATGCCTCTGGAGAAGACTAGCAGTAGACAATCGAAACATTTCCTGAAGTGAATTTCCTGAAAAAAAGTTTTGAATAAATTAAACTTAAACATATTATTCTAACCTAATTCTATTCCTTATTATTTGCCTTATTTAATGTGTATTTTTTTAGCTTTTTTTTTAAGTGTTCGTTTCATTATTTTATTTAGTTTATTCATTTGTTCAAACACGTTGCAACAAAAATAAACCAACAACATATACAAAAATTAAAGCATCATAGATAATCATACCTTGTTTCAAATGGTGCAGTGTGAAGTTAATAAAACTTAACTAATCCTGCCCGTCCATTGTTGCTTTTCTCATTTTTCCTTGATTTAAACAGTAGAGCATGTGTAGGAATACATTCATGTTCTTGTATCCAGTCAGAATGTTCTTTGTAATAATGAATATTAACTGTTTTAGTGATTATAATGTCTGTATAAATAATAGGATTGATTGCCACATGTGATTTTCTAAAAGTGAAATGAAACTTTTAACTTCAACAGCCTTTTATTTCATGTTTACACTGATTGTAAAATTCTCACTTGGGCTGGAGATGTAATTATTATGTGTAACATACAATTTGATATTAACACACGTGTTTGTTTTCAGGAGGCTCTGCGCTTGCCACAGCGCCGCGTGGTTTGTGAAAGCAGCAACCGAACTTTGACTCCATCGACCGCCAAGCGCTTCTCCAGCCACTGGTTTATTCTGTTCAACGACGCGCTGGTGCACACACAGGTACTCACGCACAAACACAAGTCGATGCATAATGATGTTGGATGAGATTTAGGTACAAAAACACACAGTTTATCTGACTTTCTGAGAACCTTTCAACTGAATTACCCTGATATTTCTGGATATCTTCTACTCTCCAGTAGAAAATCAAGTATTTACCTTGTGTTTTCATTCACTCAGGGTGCCATTCCCTCTAAAAGCTTTGTAAGTATTATCTGGCATCAGTTTGCCTAATATCTTCTTCAAAGGACAAACCCTAACAGGCACAGCTTGGGCTGCAGCAGCATTGCTGCTCTGGACTTTGTTTAGTGACGCTCACACAAAGGATTTAAGGGTGAAAAAATGTAAACACAGGACATTGTGTACGTCAGAGATTTTTCTCCCCTTTTCCCTTTCTCTCATAAAAGCCAATCCCAACACTTATTTATTAGATTCATCCAGCTAAGATAAATAATTTACACAAGAAGCATTTGGTTCAATCTCATTGTTCTGCTTGTTGTGACATGTTTATTACAGTCTGTTCCCTGCAGAGAACGGTTTAACTAAACATGGTTCTGTGTGACAGTACAAATGTTCTGTGTTAACATTTATTTAATGCATGTTGCACTGTGCACTGACTCTGTGCTGCTGTGGGGTGTTATTTTGGAAGTGTTTCCAGCTCCAGTTAAAGGTGAGGTTCAGCTACAGACGAGTGAATCTACGGTGAAGGGAAGCGTTGCACTCGGGCCTGATTTTGTAAAGCTTTAAATCTTGTTTTTTTCTTTTTTTTGGAAATGTAGGGTGACCATATTTTGATTTCCAAAAAAGAGGACATTTGGGCCGACCTCGGCAAAGTACTCTGCATTTTCTACCTTGTAACGGCAACAAACAATATGATAAATAAGTTGTTATTGTGAATAAGGTTTAAAAATTAATTTCTTTCTATATAACAATTACTTAAAATATCTGAAATCATTGGTGACTGACTCAAGTCAATTTATTATGCATTTTAAAAATCTGTTCATGAAAAATCTCATATAAACCTTTTTAAATTCTCTCAATGAAACAATATGAGAAATATCGCCTCCTAGGAATTAAAACTACAACAAAAAATTCAAGGCTCACAGACAGTAAATAATCATTAAATATACACTTCAATAAATAACCTTTTCAATTAAATCCACCCTTATTTGGTTTCTTTTAATCTCTTTCTCTTGGACTTTGGTCCTCTTTCTCTTTTCCTCGTGTGTGACGATTTTGTCAAAACAAAGCAGCATATTTTAATTATTCCGTCACGTGTGGGTAAAATTACTGTAGTAAAACACATTTTCTGTAAAGAACAACTTCTTAGCTTCCAGAAACTGGTGGAATTTCTTAAATAGAGCAAATATTAGCGGAGATACAGTCTTTTAACGTGAAACCCAGACAATTTAATTAATTTGTAAAATATCCCTGGACAAGATGTGAAAAGAGGACATGTCCGGGTAAAACCAGATGTATGGTCACCCTAATTTAGTGTGTTTGACTGGCACGTCTTAGCTCTCACAGCTTTACTCACAGATGGCTGCAGTTATTAACGCAAGGAGGAAGAAGAGAACTGGTCTTTTTCTGCTAAGTCAACATTTCTGGAATGAATAAATCAAAGATAATGAACATTTCTTTTGAGCATTTTATTCTTTAGCTTGTATTTTTTTCATCCGTCGATCCTTTTTTGCTGTTATCTGCTGTTCTTCTTGTTTTCTTCACACCAAAAGGTGCACAAAACCCTGATTTAAATACGGTAAATCACCTTCGCACCTGTTAACGACTGCGTTGGCAATCTTAGTAAATCATGAACAAACAGCGCATGCAAATTTTTTTGCTTGCCCACTGAATTTAGTACGTTTTACTTTGGATTAATAAATCAGGACCTGAGACGTGGGAGCAGCTCTACTCTTTATTCCTCACTGCCCAGTGATCCGCCCTCTGACTACTTTGGGTTTGACTTTGTCTTAAAATAGAGAAAAATGTGATGCTGTTCTTATTGGTGTGCTTTATTGGCTAGAAAAATGTGGTGGAAGTTATTACTGTGTGTGCGTGCGTGATAATATTTTAAATCAACTCCTCAACCATTCATTACTTTACTTCCTAAATATACAAAGTTAGTTTTTTTGACTACTTTTTATTTCAGTAAAAAAAGAGCAACAAACAGCACTTCGGTAATTACATTTAAAAGTGAGCACTAGTAACATCTATGACCGCTTTTTTATAATAGTATTACATAGGACAATGTGTAGTGACACCTTTTTCCTCACAAGCAATCAAAGAAAATTCCATCTCTGAGTGAACAGAAGTAAATCCACTGGTCAGCACAAACACAGAAGAAGTGGTGGATGGAGGATGGTTTCAGCTCCCGTGTTGCGTTTGTGTTGGTAGTTTGTGAACAAACGATATGCTCTTGTTTGTTCCTCTTTTGGATTTCTTTTTATTGTCCTTGCAGTTCTCCACACATCGCATCTACCCTCTGACCTGTTTATGGGTGAAACCACTCACTGAAGACGGCAGTGGACTGTAAGTGTGTTGAGCCAAAAAAACAAAACTTCTATCAGAGCGGGGGCCACAAAAATGTGTTTGTTTGATCAAAAGGCCACATTATGTACATTCATGTCAGAATAATTCAAGAATAATGACCAATCTAAGCATTAACACAGGAAAGAACAAAGGGTAATTTTGTGTGTTTTTCTGTGTGTGTATGTTTATTATGTGCATTGCTGTTGTCCTTTTGTGTATTTTTCCTGTAAAATCTCTCTTTTGGAGTCATTGTGTATTTGTGTTATCATTTTGCTTTTTTTTGGAGTCTTTTTTATCTATTTCTGTTGTTGTTTTGTTTGTTTGTAGGATTGTTGGTTTGCAGAGTAATGTTGTTTGGAGTTTTTTGTGTCAATTTCTGTTTTGTTTGTTTGTAGTACTGTGGGTGTGCGGAGTCAATTTTTTTGTGTTTTTCTTGTCTTTTTGTGTATGTTTGAGTCATTTTGTGTGTCTTTGTTGTCGTTTTGTGTTATTTGGTAGTAGTTTTGTGTGTTTCTGGACTATTTTCTGTGTTTTTCTTGTCTTTTCACTGTATTGTTGTAATTTTTTAGTACATTTTAGTGCATTCTGAATCTTGCTGTTGTTTTGCATTTTTTAGTATAATTTTCTGCATTTACTTTGGGGACCGTATACAATTACATCGAGGCCCGCTTGTGGAGTAGTGAAGTATTTCTATTGTCCCTAAGAAAAAGAAGTGCCGTTTTCCTCTCTTTCCTTTTACATTGACTGTTAATTTCTTGTTTTTTTTTGAATAAGTGAACAATAAACATAAATGTTGGTTTGTGTTTTTCTTGTACTTCCTGTTTACAGCCACGCAATTAAAATAACATGTCCAGAGGAGAGTTTCACACTGGTGGCCTCAACCGCAGAAGAAAAGGTGCGTTTTATACTCAAACTTGTCTTGTTTATTTGTAGTTTGTTTATGTCAGATGTCTCTTCTTTTTTTTTTTTACCTGTCCGTCCATAGAACAAGTGGCTCCGGTATCTCAACCAGGCTGTGGATCAGGTTCTGGGAGGTGCAGGTCAAGGGTCATCGCCCGGGGTAATGGGAATGACCCGCACGATTGTCTACACCTTCACCGAAGATGAGAGGTTCAAAGACGCTCGGTACGCTGGAGCTTGGCTCGCAGGACGAGTTCATGGAAGGTCAGAACTCGTATAACACGTGTGTTTAGAACAGGGCTTTTCAACCTTGGGGTCATGACTGACCCCATGTGGGGTGTCTAGTAATTGATAAAAAAAAAAGAAGTTACTGATAATTTTATTTATTTTTTTAATTATTCTTTTCTAAATTAAAATAACACACAATCTTAAACTGTATTCACTTTCTAAAATAAAATATCAAAAAGACAATGGAAACAATATACAAAATATTCATTGAAAATCAAAAGGAGAAGAAATGCAAAATTAAAAAATATATATACAGTATAAATACAAAGTTACATATTTCTCAAAGCTACTGCATCTGTTTAGTTACACAATGTTCATAAAATGCTGTATAAGTATCCTGTTTTGTATTTTTTTCTGGAAACTACATAAATATGCTGTTGCGTTAAATTATCCCAGTAGACTACTGCATAAGTATGATTTTTTTCGTTTTGTTTTTTGTTCTGGAAGTTCCAACTGAAAGCTCATATTTGCCTCAAAGGGTGAATAAATGCCATAATACAATTTAAAATGATTCTGATTAAAATGTCTGCTGTTGCTGTCAAATGCAACCCCACCCCTCAGATTGATCCTCAGGGTTGAACAAATATATGCAATATTTAAAAGGTTGAGAACCACTGTTTTAGAGGACATTTGTCAGGCTGAGCTAAAAGTGTCCTGTTTGTGTCCAACAGAGGAACCATGACATGGCCGGATGGACGGACGTACACGGGGAACTTTAAGAACGGGCTGGAGGATGGGCAAGTACACACGTCTCTACAAGTGGAACAAAACAATAAGTGTTGTCTCACTTGCTGTTTGTTCTTTCTATGTAGTTACGGTTCGTGTATAATGCCCAACAAATTATATAATAAGAACGACTACTATCAAGGACAATGGAAACAAGGCAAGATCCACGGCTTCGGCAAATACAGGTCGGTAGCACGTAGCCCTACTGCAGATAAATTGTCTTTATGCATCTTAAATACATAGAACCTTTAGCACAGGGAATTTGATAAAAAAAATAATTAATTAAAAACACAAAATAGGACTTTTTGGAGACAACATTATCAGAATCAGAAATACTTTATTTTATTTAGGGGGAAATTACTTATGTCACAGAAGCTCAGGAAATATTACAAAAAAAAAGAAGAAACACTAAAGAAAGAAGAAAAACTAAATAATTCAGTATGACTATTAATTAAAAAAGGATTAAGTAAAAATAATAATACAAATGTTATTATCTGCTTTCTTCAACATTCAAACCAATCAATTCCTGCTCTAATGGAACTTATGGAGATCTATGACATTTTTGCAGGATATAAAATGGATTTTTTTGAAAAACTGAAGTACTGGCACTTAACTATTTAGCACAAAAAAATACAGAATAAATACAAATTACATTGGAATTTGAAGGCAATGTTTCTTAAATACATATTAATAGACATATTTCAGCAAAGAGTCATGCTTCTGCACATGTTGTTTCACTCACATAAGGCAGCATTTGCTGTGTGTGTGTGTTTCGTGCGTAGCTATGCCAGCGGTGAGGTGTACGAGGGTTGTTTCTTTGATGGCCAGCGACATGGGTACGGCATGCTGAGCTCTGGTAAACTGGTCGGGACGTCCTCTGGTGTTTTCATTGGCCAGTGGGCTCATGACATGAAGACAGGATACGGAGTCTATGAGGATATTAGCAGGTATGATAGAGATGTAGGGTTTAAACAATAAATAATTTATTCACCTTTGTTTTTATTAAGTTACTTGTTTTAAATGTGCCTGTGATTGTAGTTCGTTTACATGTGCACAGGTATGAACATATCTCTGATCTGATTTCTTTGGCAGAGGTGAGAAACATATGGGTCTGTGGCAGGAGGACCAACGACAAGGCAGCGCCTTGGTCGTCACCCAGTGCGGCGTTTACTATGAAGGGACTTTTAAAGAGAACAAGATGAGTGTACGTAAAGCTACAGCTACACACCACAGCCATAAGGATTAAAGTTGACTTGGCCCGTGTAGTTTGTCAAAGCATGTTGTTTAGTTTAAGCCAGGGGTGTCAAACTAATTTTAGTTCAGGGGCCAAATAAGGACTAGTTTGATTTCAAGTGGGCCACAAATTTTAAGTGAGGGAAAAAAGAGCAATTTTTACATTATTGTGCTCTAGTCAATGTCAGTCTCTGCAGGAGCTTCTCTTCTTGATTTTATAACCAATTTTTGTGTAATTTGGTGGAATTATTTGTGAGAAATTGCACGATTTTTATGAAAAATTGCACAATTCTTTGAAAAATTGCACAATTCTTTGAAAAATTGGAAAACTTTCTGTAAAATTTAGATTTTTTTTCCATAAAGTGCAATAAAAAATGACTATATTCATGAAATAAAAGCATGGAAAAACTTTGAGCCCCTAAAAATATTGTGGAGTTTCATTGCATTTGTAAATGTGAGACATCTACAATTAAATTATTTGGTTATATACACAATAATTTATGTTTTCTCTTTCAATTTTACTGTCTTCTATGGGCCAAATTGGATGCTACAAAGGGCCAGATTTGGCCCCTGGGCCTTTAGTTTGACATATGTTTTAGACAGAAGAGTAAAATAAAACCACAGCTTTTTGCTTTTAGTTACAAAAAGACATGAGAGAAGAGAATTTCTGTGTGCGCTGTTGTTTCCCCTCAGGGTCCAGGTCTGTTGATATCAGAGGATGATACAGTATTTCATGGAGACTTTTGTGATGACTGGACTGTCAACGGCAAGGTACAAAACTGAAATTGTCCTGCTTTACTTTCTGACTGTAAAATGATTTGCTTATGTCACCTATCTATAAAAGGCAATTGTTTGCAGGAGATTAAAGAGATGTATTCAGTTCTTACTCCATCTCGTGTCGTCTTCAGGGAGTTTTGTCTTTTCCTAATGGAGATTGTTTGGATGGCGTGTTCAGTGGAGAGTGGAGCACTGGGCTGAAGGTGGCAGGAGTTTACACCAAACAGAATCTCACTCAACATGAAAATAAGAAGAAACGCAGCCTCAGGTGAGTTTAACTTCAATCTAGTTTTAATCTCGCTCTCTGATATGTGACGCCGTATAAATCAAATCTGTGTTCAGCCAGCTGGGTCAGTATGTGGTGCCTGCAGCTCTGAGGTGGATCTGTGTGTTTGACGAGTGCTGGGGTCGACTGGGATGTGAGGGTCCAGGGAGAGGAGAGCGACAAACAGCCTGGGAGAATATTGCAGTGACTATAACATCTGCACGTCGACAGAGGTGCTTTATTAACTACTTTCAAGGAATTATCAGAGTTGCAAACTTTCCTCATGGGAATTTATGAGAATAAACGGGTAATTTACAATGTACCATATTTTAGCTTCAGCTTGACTTAAACAACCAGATTTCTTGTGAGTATACTTGAGAATATCTCTGCTAATTCTTAATGCACATGGGCCATGGCGCACTGCTTACTTTAGGGGTATTGAGGCCACGCCCCCTGCCTGTTGTTAATGTTTTTCAAGAAAGGGATCAGGTAGATGAGTAATGTTTTAACGCTGATGTTCTTGCTGTAAAAAAAGTATTTAAGTTAAAACAAACTCAACACTGTAAGCAGCAAGTACATTTTATTTATAAAGCGATTTTAACAGATAAAAATCACAAAGTGCTATACAAAACATAGGTGAATGAAAACAACAGGAGCAACAACATAAAATGGAAAACAAAAGTTAAAAATCCATTAACCAAAAGCTTTTCTGAAAAGCAAAGTCTTCAAATGTTTTTTAAGAGTCCACACAGTCAATTTCACAGTCTGAAGAGTGAAGGCTGAAGTGTAGGGACACAACAGTCAGGACTAAAAATTTAAAGTCTATGTGAAATTTGACTGGAAGCCAATAAAGACTTGATAGAATGGAGGTAATGTGGGCTGTTCTGGGTGCACCAGTCAAAAGTCTGGTAGCAGCATTTTGTACAATCTGAAGTCTGTTTAGAGTCGTCTTGTTGAAACAAGTGAAAACCGAATTACAATAATCAATGCGAGATGAGATAAATGCGTGGATGATCATTTCGAGATCCGATTTAGACGACAAATTCCTCACCTTTAGAGATATTTCTCAGGTGATAGAAACAGTTTTTGGTCAGTTGACGACAGTGTTCCTCCAAAGACATTGACTGATGAAACACAACCCCAAGGTTTCTGAGGCTGGTTTTCACAGACGAGCCCAGAGCACCAAGGGAGTCCTTGATCAGGGGGATCTTTTTATCTGAAGCAATGAGCAGAATTTTTGTTTTGTTAGAATTTATGTCAAGGTAATTCGAAGACAGCTAGTTTTTGATGCAAGATACACATTTTACACATTCCAAGAACACAGATAAAAAGTGAAACTCTGAGTCATTGAAGGAGCAATACAACTGAATATCATCAGCATAGAAATGATAAGACACATTTTAAAAACCATGGATCAACCAACCAAGAGGCATCCGGGATAACAAAAAATAAAAACAGGCCCCAGAACAGAGCCCTGGGCAACTCTACATGACAGGTTGGACACATTAGACGTTACATTGTTGATAGCAACATTTAAAGTTCTTCCATTTATACATGAAGAAAAGCACTGGAGAACAGCCCCAGTTGTGCTTGAAGTGCAGTTATTGGTATCAGTGCTGCTATTTTTGCAGTTATAAAGACAAAAAAAAACAAGATACTACAAAACTTGAATAATTGTAAAGGTGTCCATACTAATAAATCTGTTGAAATGTTGTTTTTTAATTATTTAGATATGTATATCATTTTTATATTTTTGCAAATGCTAATATAAATGTTTGAATATGATGGTGATTTAAATTTACTGATTTCCGGTTATTTCCAATAAATAATTCCTATGAAAAGTTTCTAATTTTGAATATTAACTAAATCATCTCCTCCACTCTTGCTGCTTCCTGTAAAGCTTCTTTGAGGGTTTTTCTTTTTTTTTTGAAAAGCGCTATATAAAACTGACTTATTATTATTACTATTAAGTTCCTCTGGAAATTTACTGTAAATGTTCTGCCCCTTTTACCAACCTAGTCTGAAACCATCCTGATAGCTTCCTAAAATTCATTGCAATGTTAACCCTTTTCATTAAAGTTCGCCGTATTATACAGAAAATGTATGTATTCACTGTCTGCGTTTGTGTGTGCGTGCAGCCCCGATCTCAGCAGATCTCAGAGCAAAGCACTGGAGTGTTTGGAGTTCATTCCTCTGTACGCAGAACACATCAACACCGCAAATTACGACCGCATGAGACGATATCTCACAAAGGTACGTCACACAGAGAGAATGGCTTTGGTTCAATATCTATAGAAGTCTGTGTGTTTGTGTGATTCCATTGTAACAAATTGGTGAGTGTATCATTATCACTTTTTAAAGAACATTAAGAATAATAATAATACATCAAATTTGTATAGCGCTTTTTTGGACACTCAAAGAAGCTTTACATGGGGAATACGACAAAACAAAACAAAAGGGGTTCATGGAAAAGCCAGTTTGAACAGGTGGGTTTTGAGTAATGATTTGAAGTTTGTAGTGAGTCAAAGTTTCTAATGGGCGGTGGGAGTGAGTTCCAAAGGGTGGGAGCGGCGATGAATCAGACTCAGTGACATACGTGTGGTTTTTTTTTTTTGCATTCCAGGCATGTGAGACCCCCCACCACCCTCTGGGTTGGCTGGTGGAGACCTTGGTGACCGCCTACAGGATGACCTACGTGGGCGTGGGTTCAGTCCACCGGCTGCTCCGTCAGGCTGTCCAAGAACTCCAGGCCTACGTCACACATCTGTACAGCATCATCAGGTCAGTGCTCAGCATCACTTGCACTCTCTGGATTAACCTACATGACACAGATCTTGTCAGCATCGTGCACCGGGAAGGCCTCGCAGTGGAGCTGCTCCGGCCACTGGAACCCAGTTTTATTCATCTGGGCTTCGCAGCCCTGCCGTGCCCGCTCGCACAGGGACCTGCATGGGGGGATGGCCTGTTCCAGCACCGTGCACACCGGCGCGTATATGGAGCAAAGGAAGAACTTCAGATCGGCCGAGCACTGGGCCTTGACCAGCGGGTCGAACTGTTGCATCTCCAGCCTCGCGTCCTCTTGGTTCATGTGGCCCAGCAGGTTTGGCATGATGATCTGGCTGTAGGCGATGTCGGTGCACAGCGGGATGGAGACGGGCTGGCAGACGCCGTGTTCCGGGACCGAGATCCTGCTCTCGCTGTTGTTGTGCTGAGCAGAAACGGGTGAGAAGAGAAAAAGCAGGAGCCACATGATCCGTTGCAACACCGAGTCAGTGGTAAACCTGGCCGCCGCCATAGTTGAGGAGGAGGAGGGGGGGACTTTGATCCTATTAGAACGACTTGAAAACGTGCAGAAACCAGATAAAGCGTTCAATACAGATCCAGATACAATCCTTGTGTGTAAACACTTGAAGTAAGACGAGTAGATGTCAACTTTAGATTCGTATTTATGACGTGAAATCCCAGAAAAACATCTGTCGTGTTATGACTTCTTAATAGTCTTTGTAAGTGACTCAAAGCAGTCCATTCTTGCCTCCCAGCCTGCTGGAGAAAAAAAACACACAAAAGTTCAGTTTTCTACTAGGAACGTCCACCAATCTCGTCGATTACACTCTGTTTCTGGTTATTTTAGCATAAAAAATGTGAAAAGTTAAAACAAAGAGGTTCACATTTCCATAGCTTTTCCAGCTATGGGCGGGTTGGATCCAGAGCTGCTCTCACTCTGTGTGGAGAGAGGGAGATGGTTTCCAGGCGCCCCGCTCATTTCACAGACCCCCTCCGGCACAGAGAGGGCTCCTAGAAACCGACCGCAGCGTCTCAGCCAATCACGGCCTTTGTTTTCCTACTGGACTCCTTCTTGATTGGCCTCCATGCCCTCACCGTTGATTACACCGGAGATTCTCCGGAAATAATCAAAGTCCCAGGTTAGAATTCTTAAACATGCAAATAAGGCGAAGTTTTTATCAAGAGCTTAAACATTTTCTAATGTTTTTAATTGACTACAGAGATGGGCAACTTTTCCTTTTGTTTTGTGTGTTTTTGGAGTTGTATTGAGTATTATTTTTGTCATTGTGTAATTTACTGTCATTTGGTATGCTGTCTCTGAGCCCATGGGTGTTTGTACGGTACATGGAAGCAGCGGTGGCCCCACTGAGATGGCAGGGCATCCACTTGGCCACGTATCTGGACTACTGGTTGCTTTTGGCACAGTCGGAGTCGGAGGCCAGGGCACACACGCGTATGCTGCTGTGGGTGGCTGCGTGTGGACTGGATCCGGTGCGTCATAGCGCACGGAGGGTGTTGGTCACGTCGTAGTTTGCCGAATCTTTGCGCCACTGCCGCACCCCGTCTCTCCTGACGCGTGGGGGGCCGATGGGCATCATCACGTCCAGGAAGATAGTCACTATGGACACCAGCCTGACGAGCTGGGGTGCGGTGTGAGAGGGTGTTGGAGTGCGGATTTCCAGCGCTCCCACATCAATTACTTGGAACAGGCATTTCTTTTCATTCCTCACGGGCAGCCATGTCTTGGTGAGGACCGACAATATGACCACGGTGGCGTACATCAACCGTTGAGGTGGGTTGCGCTGATCCTGTCGAGTTATGGTTACCTCCTCTCGCTGAAAGCGACACATATCCTGGGGGCCCTGAATGCTGGTGCAGACCTGCTGTCCAGGGGCACGCCGTCTTACGGTGAGTGGCGGCTTCACCCGGAGGTTGTGGAACGGATATGGGCCCATTACGCATGGGCTGGGGTAGATCTGTTTGCTGCGGACGAAAACACGCAGTATGCGCTGCTGTTCTCCCTCCGCAGTTTGGGGGCTAGTGCACGATTGACCATGCGTGCTGCTCTGTTTTCTCCTAGATTTGAAATTGTGTGTTATCACTCATTCATTCCATCATTGTGCTCTATTGTTGTTTTTTCTGAGCAAAATGGTGCAGTCAGACAGAGGGGGTAATTGGATTCAGAAATAAAAGAAAATGGGTACTTAGCCAAAAAAAGTTTGAGAACCACTGCTCTAAAAGTTGCCGTTAAATTTCTGATTATAAGAAATCACAAAAACAACTGAGGAATATTTGTAATTACAGTAAAAGCTTTTATAAGATTTAGTTGATTGAGTCTTGATTTGATTTATGTTTACTCTAGTTGATTTAAAACTTGATTTTAAATTGTTTGCAGGTTTTTGTTTCCAGGGTTACCAGAAGATGGCGGTATCATCCCAGAAGCTCCTGCTGCTTTTTCCCAAAGTAGAACCAACGCTAACCAGGCAGGGTACGGGTGAGAACACACACACACATTCACACACGTTTAATTATGTGGCTTGAATTAAATGTAATGGTTCCTTCCTCAGGGATTTGGTGGTGAGCGGCTGTTCCCTTCTCCTCCCTCTGCTGCTGCCTCGTCTCTACACGCCTCTCTTCACCCTCTACTGTCTGCCTGAGGACCAGGAGGAGAACCATTACTGGACATGTATCCTCCAACTCAACAAACATCCTGACCAGACACTGCTCAGCTCACTGGAAGTGCATGAGTGAGCGACCGCTACACACACAATGATTATTATCATTGATTAGATGTTAATAGTGGCTGTTACCACTGTAGGAAGTTCTGGCCACGGTGGATGTCCATTCTGGGTGAAGAAAAGCAGGTTGGGTACAAAATATTTATCATCTTTAGACTGTTGCACTATCCTCAGGCCTTATTCTGTCACGTTTCTCTCTCGATCTTCACCATAGATTGTGTCCAGCAGTAAAGACGCCTGTTTTGTTTCAGCCGTGGAGACGCTTCAACAAATCAGGTATCTGCAATCTGAGCTGGACATGTTACACTCACCACAGGAAATGGACTCATCGAATACTAAACTCACACTAAGCAGGAGCTCCAAATCCAGACCTGATAATTCTGATTGACATGCATTGAAGTGTTAACATCAGCACAAAGATAAATGTAACAAATAACTACTCAGCTTTGATGTTGTCTGACACTAAATTAAAAATCTGTGTTCATTTTGTTGTTTTTAACTCAAAACTGTAAGCTCAAGTCAGAATTCTGAGATCAAAGTCAGAATTCTGAGATTAAAAATTCAAGAATTCTGAGATTAAAGTCAGAATTCTGACTTGATACTCAGAAGACTTTTTTCTCAGACATTAATAATGATTGAAAAAAATAAATAATAATTGGGAAAAAAGTCAGAATTCTGAGATTAACATCAGAATTCTTTTTTTTTCCTTTTTTTTTCCGTGGCTCTAATCCTCTTCTGTAGTACAGGGCATGATGTGTTTATTTGAAAACATGTGGTTACACCTTTTTTTTCTTCTTCTTTTTTTAATGAGTTTTAAAGAAAATTGGTCAAATTTTTTACCTTTTTTCAATTAAGGTTACATTTTCTGAAATAGAAAAGTTGATTTTAGGATTATTTTCAGCCCAACTCTTCCTTAAACCTGCCTTTTTGAAGATGAAGATAATTCAAGATGTAGAAAGTCTGCAGGTGTGATCAGGAATGTAGTATTACTATATCATGTTTGATTATTGGTGACGTTTGTCCTGTGACGAGCAGCAGCACCTTCACCCCGTCAGACAAACTGCTGGTGATTCAGAAGACGTTTGAGGAGCTGACGCTGGAGGTCAAACAAATCCTGGACGACGACGTCCTGTGGTGCATGGACGACCTGTTCCCACTCTTTCTCTACGTGGTGGTCAGAGCCAGGTGTGCACGAGCAGACACACAGTAACACTGAGGTTGCAGTGTGTTCAGATTTGAACCGTCATATTATCCTCAAATATTACTTACACATCTTATTCTTAGGGTCAATCTGACCCCAGGGATATTTGCCTGTAGAAAATATTATTTTTCAGAATATTGTTGACCAAGTTTTTGTGTCAGACGCTTTTTTTATTTGTTGAATTCATAAATAACCCCTTGATATTGAAACATTGACCTGTTCTCTAGCGACACCATCAGGACAAACTTTTAAATTAGAATGAATTTATATTGAATAGTTTTCATCTAAATAATGACTACAATAGTATGACGAACCCTATTGGTTGTGGTGATGATATGACCTTTGACCTTTCCTGCAGGTCAAACATTCAGTTTTGTAGTCAGTGTATTTTAAAAATCTTTCATCCAAATCTTTTCTAATTTGGGGTGCACATTCATGACTTTCACAGAATGAGCTATATTAATTGATGTCAGTGCCCAACCTTTTCTCTCATAAACATATTTATTTACCTTTTTTGTAACATATTTGGGGTTATTCATTATAAAGTTTCACTCAACCCTCTTTTGTTATCCAGGCTTGGAACTTGCCGTGGCAGAGTTAAAGTTTTTTTTATTGCCTGTTTTTAGTTTTTTTGGTTGTTGTTTTTTGTGTGTGAGGGGTTTTACATGTTTGAACATTCACCCAACTCAACTCAAAAGTATCAACTCTGCACTTGTAAGGTTTACAAGGTTTGACAGGTTTTACGCCGCTAAAACAACAGCTTCTTGACTAAAGTCAAGAAGCTGTTGTTTTTTTAATGTTAAACATTGAATGGGGTCAAATTGACCCCAAGGATAATAGGAAGGTTAAAGCAGTGTAATATCACAGATTGATGCACTTAGTATGTTGTTTTTTTGTTTCAGAATCAAAACTCTGGGAGCAGAAGTCTGCCTCATTGAGGATTTGATGGATCCAAACATTCAGCACGGGGAGTTAGGACTGATGCTCACAACACTGAAGGTGGAAACACACACACACACACACACACAATGCACAAGGCCTGACCAACAACAGGAACGTGTTCATTCTGAGGGGTTTTTTTCTTCTTCTTCTGCAGGCCTGTTATTTCCAGATCCAACAGGAGTCTGCTGCTCAGCATTGACTGGTAGGGTGGTCCACCAAAACATGGTAAAACATAAAGTTTCAGATAACCTTGATTAGAACCCTGCCTTAGGTTCAGGTATCCAGAATATGATTTAGGAAGAATTTTGGAAGAAAAAGGAACTCCTGCGACTGTTTCGCATTATGATGAAAATCAGAGTCTTTGTTGACGATGACGTCAGGCCGTCAACACGGACACCGGTCTGTTCACCTATTCAACCATGGAGTAGAAGCTGTGTGTGACCACCTAGAGCTGTATGACACGGCCTTTATAACTGGGACCGGACTAGGAAGGATTTGGCGTGGAGGAGAATCAGAGAGGAGGTGGTAGTAGCAGGTAAAAGTTCTCTCTGTAGTTTTCATCTTTGAAAATCTGCACTGAGCTAGCATAGCATTTCAGCAGGCAGTGAAACTCACCGAGTTGGATGTGTCGCTGGTGGGCGGGGCTTTGCTTCAGACGCGCATATGAAGCGAATGGGGACATTTTTTGATCCTGCAGAACATTTTGTGCGGCAGATGCGTCCGGTGCCGTAGAAGACGCATTTGATGTGAACGCAGCATTAGAGCTGCTCAAAGTTTCCTGGAAATTGACAAATTAAATACCTATACATTATACATATATAACAAAAAACGAAAAAGAAGATTCAGAGATTTTACCAAAGCGTTGTGATGCCCTTAATCGAGCAGATTATGAAGGGAAGCAGATCAGGGATTTTGTCACCAGTGGTTGCTGAACATTGTTTTTGCAGAACAAACCCACAAATTATTCCAATATGCCTTTTTATTTTGCTTGCTAGGTGATAGTATGGAACAATTTTCAAGTGTTTTGTACAACTTCTAAATCACTCAAGGCCCGGGGGCCAAATTATAGGAAAAAACATAAAACATTCTGGAAATGATCAACTAATTCAGTTGTAGATATCTCAGCCCCTCCAAATACAAAAATTCAATGAAAAACCACAGTATTTTCAGAGCTCAGTTTTACAGTTCTTATATATATTATATATACATGACGGCAGTCATTTTTATTCTCAAATTGTTGAAAGAACTCTCAATTTTTCAAAATCTGGCAAATTTTCCTTAAATTATTCTGTGAAACTTCTCAAAATTACTAAAATATGAACATTTAGGTGGCGATCCTGCAGGGACTCACATACTTTATCTTTTTACATAATTTACGTATATGTGGAAGTGCAAACCAGGACACATTAATGTTAAATTTTGAATATTTTTCCACCAAAAATTTGTTGCAACTTCAGATCAAACTGCTCCATATTTTGCCCATGAACTAAAATTAGTTTTACACCCCTGCTCGAAATATTGATTGATTTGCATATAATTTGGCCAGAAATGGAACCAAATGCAGGGTTCTAATGTACAGAATAAAAAAATTATAATAATTTTGGACCACCCTATTGACTGGGAAACAACACTTTGAGGAGGAAGAAGAAAAGTACTGTAAACCTTCATGTGACATCATCAGATTCTCATCTGCACACAAAAAATAACTCCTCCAGGGTATTTCGTTATGTATAGATTTATATTTGACTTTTTAAAAGTTGGTTTTTTATGCACTTTTGACCTCAACATCTCAAGTTTTTTACTGGAAAGTATTTGATTGCACTTAATATTTGCTGTTCATGCCTTTTTGCTTTTGATTTTAATTGATTAGCACTTGAAGCAAAGACACTGAGCATTGTAGAAACATACCAAACGGTTTCATCTGCTCATGAATTTTGTGTGTTTAAAGGGAAATATTAGAAGGCAGAGCTTATGGCTGGACAAACACGAAGGTTTATCGTTTGATCTCAGAGGAAAACTAGCAGTGATTTGTTCTTTACAGCAGGGCACGGTTGGATTTTTTGACTAATTTAGTTAAATAGTGTGATGTGAACATCTGCAGGAGGCACAGCTGGATCATGCTGAGCTACCATAGGAAGTTTTTAATTTTCTCTTAAATAAAAAAAATAAATATATTTACAGTGAGTGCAACATTAGCTTGAAGCCGTTTTATTTTTATTTTGTTGTGGTTTGATGTTTACACCTCATGGAACTGATCAGGAATAATTTAACTCACCTGGATGAAGTGTATATAACGTGACCAAAGCTGGTAAAAGTTCCTGCAAAGTCAGCAAAATGGATTTCTAAGTAGTTCTTTTTAAAAAAACAGAACATTTCCTGTGAAGTGTAACTGCAGGGTGTTGATTGGCCGTTCGGATAATAACAAATACAGCTGTTTCACTGCTCTTTTAGTATAATAATTGGAAGATAGACTGTTTGTTAGGAAGTAAGCTACACTTTTATAATCTGTGAAATAAAATCAACAGAAATTAGTTTTTATTTTTTTACCAGCTTTGGTCACAAATCATTAGATAAAATGTGTGGGTTTGGATCAGCGTGGCTATTAATAATAATAATAATAATAACAATAATTTAATAATGACTTTATTCTTCCGGGAAATTGTACAATAACATTCAGTAATAATCATTTTAAATATTTCTCCAAATGTGTCCCTGAATGGCTGAAAGTCTGAACCCCAGATGTTTTTAATTGGTTTACAGCAGCGTCACAACCACTGGTCCGTGGACCATTTATATATTTAATTTCCAGATGTTTTATCTACAAAAACCACAAACCTTCCTGCTGGTCCCTGGAAAACTGTTATGAAAACGATCCGTGACAGTTAAAAGATTGGGGGACACAACTTTACAGCAAAATGAAAGGGAATTAAAATGGGTCTGATCATGGTTTGTTTCAAGACTTCATGGTTTTTTTTTTTTTAATTTATATTTATGCACTGAATTAAATATGAAACGTTCAGAGTTACTGTTTTATTTTGAAATATTAGATGTTCTATTTGAGGAAATCTGCACAGAATACCTGAACACCACTGATGTGTGTTTTTATCAGGTAAACTCCCACTGTTACTTAATTTGATAATGATATGTATATATACACACACACCATGGTTGGCTCACAAGTCTTTTAACAGCTAATAAAGTGCTGCTCACTGTGACGTCGACTAGAAAAAGCTTCTGTTTAAAACTTGACAAATTAAGAGGAACGTAATCAGGTGTAAAAAATGGGTGTTTTTGTATTTAAGTGTGGAAGCACTGGTTTTTTTGTGACATGTTCACTCGTTCATATTCACACTTCGTATATATGCACTGCAGTGTTTTGTGGGTCATCCACACTTTGGCTCATTGTTGAAACTAATTTCTTGTATTTCTTGAGTTGTTATGGGATGTCTTTGCTAAATTTTGCCTTTTCAGCATCTATAGTTGGGCCATAATGTATAATAATAATGTGTTTATGAGCTTTTTAAAGTATATTTGATGTTTAAATCTTGGTCAAAGAAAAATGATTTATTGGTCATAATAACTGAGCTGAAACATTAAATGTTCTCCTAATGTCTGTGTGTTTCTAACCAGCTGTTTTATTTTTGTAACCTGTAAAAATACGATGAATGATGTTTAGTTTTGATGATAAATGTGCTAAAACAGAAAGTTTATTGATAAATCTGGATTATACAAACATCTCGCTGTGTATTTTTACGAATTGTCAATTTTTTTTCAATGCAAACTCATTTTAATTCACTTTATTAGACCATACAAATGTGGTATTAAGAAATACTGGCGAAAGACTGTTGTAATGTCCAAAAATGGGCACAAGAGGGAGCCAAAGAGATGCATAGTTGGATGGAATGATCTGAAAGTGTGAAAGATTTAAGTATTTTTCTGAGGAAAGTGTCCATTTGCACACTAAAAACCCTCCAAACAATGATTAAATGAAAATTATAATACAAAAATTACAGGTGGACACAATGTCGCTTTTACAAAAGAGAGAGAGCTTTAATGCTGCAGGTCATAATTTTCAGTTTAATTTATTAAAAAGATTATATACAGAAGCTGCGTTGCCAGTTTGGGTTTAGAGGATATCTAGGTGACGTCTTGGTGGATTTTTGACAGTTTATGGGTAGAATTAGCAGCTCTGTCTGGCAACGCATCTCAGCAACATTAAGACATTTTTAGATGGAAAAAGTAAAAACTTCTGTAGAATGTAAATATGCTCGCTTTAAATAAATGTTATTGTCTTTGTTTGAAAATTGTTTAGGGCAGACCGGGGCAACTGTTGACCCATAAAAACCCATAACGGTAATAAAAATACACAAAATGACTTCACAAACACAAAATGACAGAAGAATACCAAAAAAAAACTGAAAAACAGTTTTTGTGTTTGTGTTTTTATGTGTTAACAAAATTACAGAAAAACACACCAAAATGACTCCAAAAACTCAAAACGACAACAAATATGCACAAATGATTCTAAAATACACATTGACAAACCAATTCACAAAAGGACAACAAAAAAAATCCACAATTCCATAACGCAAACAGAAAAATGCATAAAATTGATTGAAAAAAATACTCAAAAACACACCAACCCTTTGTTCTTTCCTGTGTTAATGCCCATAGATTAAAAAAAATAAAGATGCTTCTACGTTAAAAAAAATAACATTGTAATGAAGGATTGCTTTAGTTTTGAGCCATCGTTTTTTTTTTTTTTTTTAGCCATTTGATTATGATTCTACCTTTACTTTCTATTGATTTCTACTGTTTAATGCTCATCTAATGACATAAATCTAACATTAACCAAACAAAGACTGAATAACTATAACAAGCCTTTAATGAGAACAGAGCAGAACAAAGCAGAGCGCTGAAAGAAGACACCCCAATGCATGAAAGGCAACAATTTGCCTTCTCTGTGTGTGTCTCCTGATCCTGTGACAAGACTAGAAAGGCCATAAGGCAGGTTGAAGGAGGACACCAGGGATTGAGCTCCTGACCTATTTACCTGGCGTGACTAAACACTGGCACCCTGCTCTCCTCAACCATCCATCCTCATCATTTATTTGCCAAAAACAACCTTTTCCAGCTTGACTGAAATGGGAGCAGATTCTGTGTTTCCACAGAAGTCACACATTTAAAGGGCTCGCTTTGAGGTTGCCTGTTTGTGGAGCACAACTTCTGTGTGTTTTGGACTTAAAACTGAGAGTGAGGTCAGCTCTGTGAGCTTCAATTTAATGGTTTCTTTGAAATAACTTGGCCGTCATTATCTCAATTATGAAAAAGGACACAGATTGGAGTTAAACATGCTGAGAGATGCAGAAAAACAAGTTTATTTTTCAGTGATTACACTTCATTTAGTCAACGTGTACGTT